>NC_073725.1:53714693-54027785 GCF_023634155.1 Falco peregrinus | reverse complement strand
ATTTCTGTTTTCCTCAAAATCCTTACAGTAAGAAAATGAGCTGGTTTCATTCAGCAGCTCCAAACATTTTCATATAACTACACAGTGTTAGTCAAACCGATGACAACTGACTCAAGGATGGCCAGTAATTTATGGCATCTGCTATTCACAGAAAAGAAGAAAAAACCCTACTGATCATGTCTGCCTGGGATGCTTTATTTCAAACATCTCTAAACTTCACAGGTAAAAATGCTAGAACCACCAGTTTCTGGGGTGGGGTGGGGGGGATAAACCAAAAACAACCAAGACCGAATATTTGTGCTGATTGTACATAAAATACCATTAGCAGAAGAAAGGAAATTAACTCTTGTTGGAATTCTACTAGCCAACCATTCTGCCAAAGATTTACTGTACCTCCTTGCACTTTTTTTATGTTCTCCTATACAGAGTACAATGATTGGCATGGCATAGTTATTCTTGTGATGTGAAAAGTATATGATACTACATACAAAATATCAAATTTAAAAGAAATAGCTGCAGCAGAATACTAGTGAATTCATTGCCAAGATGAAGTCAAACATAACTTGGATTAAAACTGCCTATAGCTTTTGGTCTAAGCTTCCGACATGTAAGTTCGTTAGAAAAAGATTTATAATGCTTTCTTCATACCTTGTCAGTTCAATTAATTCTGGTTGAAAAATGGAGAACACCAGACTGTGGAACTTTTTAAATTTTTAAGATATTAATTAATATGACAGGTCACAACTTTGAGCTGAATTATGAGACATTCCTTCATCCCACCATGAGACCACCCTCCTAGCTATTATACTTTATAAAATTATTTATTTTTAGATCTATGTAATGCATATATTGTTTATCAAAGCATTCCTGTAGAACAAATCAAAATAAGAATATGCAATGCTACAAGTGTTCCTGAAAGAGCCTGTGCTAGTTTTTTTCAACTTCTTTAGCTGAGGCTTAAGACTAGATACTAGAACTACTGAACATCTAGAAGACTGACTTAGATTACCATTTACAATTTCATTATTAACAAATTGCAACATACACTGACTGACACATAGAATGGGCTTTCTCCGTATGATTACCCTTCTGTTTTTACTACTTATTTACAAAAGTTTCCTGTGTAAAAAGATACATACATTGTAAAAAAATCATTAGCTCGATTCAAAAACCAAAGGGTAACCACTAAGCAAGACTCAAAAGATGTGGCTGGCAGGTGTTTTCTAGCTTTCTGAAGTTTTTTTTTTCTATGTCCAAAACAGAAGCAGTTTAAAATGTATAGCAAGATGCGAGTTCTGGGGAACCGCTTCCCTTCAGTTGGCAACTCCAAACTAGTGTTGCCATGAGTTTGACACCTTTCCTTTGAGTCTGTTCCAAAAGCAAAAAGCACAAGCAAAATGAGAAAAGACAAAGGAGAAAGCAGGGGAGATCAAACTATAATAATTTAGTTGAGCTTCAAAGTTGGACCCTCGAGTTCTCAATCTAGTTCCCTGATTCTGACATGCTGCTGACTCTCTTTCCTCTTCCAATTACCAAATTCGTATGTGATTTTTTAAGTATAGCTTTCATTGTAGAGCTAACTTTAGAGCTACATCCAGTTTAGTCTTAGCTTAGTGAAAATACCCCCAAGACACATCTACACTCAGCTCATATCCACACCCAACTGTCCAATATGCAAAGGCTCCAGTGAATTATCCTGAGGCTACTGGCACCAGCTACATAACTTGGCTACTGGAAATCCTTTTTCATCTTCTTCACTACAATTTGAAAGTTTTACTGACCAATTCAGTTAACAACTTCTGCCTTAAAATGGTCTAGAAACAGACTCTGGCTACTGTGTTTCTCAAGCTGAATTTTACCTCGTCATCAAGAATTATAAATATTATGGCAGAAAATTATGTTAATGCAAGCATCCCTTGCCACTCTAGGGCTCAAGACACAAGGAGCATGTGGCAATAGCACAGCGTTATTTCCTCTCTGAGGATGGGACAGTATACTCTGCTAAGAATAACCCATGCTGATTTGACAGAGCAGACCTGTAGAAGAATAACGCCCTGTATAGCCTGGAAGTTTTGGAGCACAACCACCTGCAGTGGATTGAAAACCTCTGTAAGCAAAGTGACCTACAGGTTTTTGTATGAGGAGCCTGTTCCTGCTTCTTGGTGACAGAGTTACGGATGAGCACAATCAGGTCACCCACAATTTGTTATTACGTTTTTATCTGGAACTTACCCACCTCATGTTTCTACAGCTCAGTAGATCCTTGTTTTGCTAAAGACAGTTCCTTGCATGGTTCTCTGCTGGGTAAATTTCTTTTCCCAGTTCACTGATACACACCCAGGCCATTCCCTGTTACTGTTCTCACTGAGCTGTCATGGAAATCCAGCATCAAACCTTCCATCACCTGGTAGGATATTGAAATGATTTGCAATATAACATTTCTCTTCAGGTGCTGGGAGATACAGTGGGAATGTGGTTATGTGCAGACTCACTATATATTGTACACTGCAACCTAATCCATTTACCTGTCATGTGAACGCTAGCCTGCATCCTCCAGCAAGGATAAATTTTAAATTTTAAAACCTTCAAACTCAATACAAAGGTTTTAGTATCTGGACAATGAACATGATGGGGCACTCAGTGAATAAAAGTCTACATTAACCTTGCAATGCAGACGCAGTGACATTGTGGATCAATTAGCTTTCTTCTATTTAAAAAGTAAATGTGTTTGTTCCATAGGATAGGTGTCAATACAGCCATGGTCTTGAGTTATGTTTAAGTCTTCCGGCTTAGAAATAGAAATGTTTCGGGGGCTGTTTTGTTTCTGTTAAAAGTCGAGGCATCAACAACACCAGAAACAACAAAAATACTACAACAAAAGGGTCTGAAGCCTTTGAAACAGATCAAAAGTACAGCCATTTGTTTGATCTATTTTTTTAAAAAGTGAATATTGAAATATTTAACACGCTTAGTTCCTGTGTAAGAAAATTACTGTGCAATTCTCCCCTTTCCCCCCAACCCTGAAATCTCTCTCTGATACCTTCTCCAGCTTTTTTCCTGTGAAAACCTTCCTTCTACATCTAAATATGGTAATTGACAGGAAGAAACAAAATTACAATTGTGGAGCGATATTCCATTCTGTAATAAGCTGAATTCACTTAACCTCATGATCAAAATGTACAGTACATCTCACTATTTGCCCTCATGTTTGTAGGAAATTAATATTCTGGCAAGGTGCACTCAGTGTGTGACTGAATTCACAAATGATATTATCAACAATAAAATAAATAAATCATGTTTCACAGTAAGACACCATGGCTTTTTTTAGATTAAAATTATCCTTGAAAACAGACATAAAACATAATCAAATAGACCAAGAAAAGAATGAAAGAACATCTCAGAAGGGTTTAAGTATTTGAGATAAAAGACATATGAAACAACTTTGGATGTAGCGGGGGAAAAACCCAAACCCACACTTGAATAAGAATAGAGAGAAACATTGAACAGGCACAATATTTTTATGCTTCAGAGTCCACGTTTCTTCCTTTCAGTGATCCCCAGCGAAACCAGTAATAATTTATACAAATATTCACTGGAAGAACAACATCAAAATATGCAATGAATGCAATAGGAGGAACCCAAAGATCATAACTATGCTCACTATGTGATAAGGTATTTCATACCTTTCTATTATAACTAGAAAGAAAGGATATTTTATACTGGTATTTTATAAAATTCCTTCAACATTAAAGCAAAAATTACAGTTTAAACATGGAATCAATTTTTCTACTAATAGTTTAATAGTAAGTAAACATTTTCATATATCACCAAAGAGATCATAGCATTCAGCAGCATAAGTAGTACTGTATATCAGAGTTCTATGTTCTTTAAAAACCACTCTCACAGAGTGTCTGCCTTCAGTGTTTGTATCTCAGTCACGGAATACGCAGCCATGGTGGGTTTCCATTTTACTGTCTAAAACTTTAGTTCAGAACATCCTTCTCAGATGACCTCACTAAACATTATTTGAGGAAAAAAAACATTCCATTTGACAAACTACTACGTTCCAAATTGATAAACTCAGAATTCCCAAGCAGAGCCACAAAGTTAGGGTGAGGCTTATTTCATTATCACTTCCAGTTTGTGTTTTGCCTTCCCACCATTCATCAAGTCTTCATTGCAAATACTGCGTAATTTCACTTGCAGTTCCTACTATAACAAACAAAGTCAGCCCCCACATCTCAGACACTGTCATGCTATGGCATTGTCACCCTCTTTTCTTAATGGCCCTAGCTGTTCACCTCCCATAAAATCCAAGTTCATTCTTTTTAAATTCTTCATAAAAGACCAACTTTTGTAAGGTTGCAACCACTCTGTGCACATGTGAAAGGACATATTTTTTTAGAGGAATCAAAAGAGACCCCCAGTTCTCCTAGTGCTAGGACCAGCAGCATCGCTTCCACATGGGTGAGAGGAGGGGACAGGACCGGTCCAGTGCAATCAGCACTTCAGTGGAAGTCATAAGTTTTATGAAATTGTCCATGAAGTGGATACAGATCTTGGAAAAAGTACGAAGAAGTATTACCTTCCTCCCTACCCTTCTGAAATTGTCCATGAAGTGGACACAGATCTTGACAAAAGTACCAAGAAGTATTATCTTCCTCCCTACCTTTCTGAAATAATTTTGCCAACATTATTCTTAGAGTCGCTTCTCTGTGTAGCAGTCGTTGGACAGCTTGGTAGAAAGCTGGGCACCCACAACCTGGATGGTGCCCAGTGCTCAGGCTGGTGCCATGCTTGTGCTGTTCGTTGCACGGGAAGCTTCCAGCCTTAGGACACAGCACCATTCTAGTATCAAATGTCTCACACTGTCCAATTAAAGCTTTAGAAATTCACAAGGTAAATATCTGGGGATTTCTTGGGTCATCACATCTTTCAGGGCACATCATATCACATGCTTTGGGACTAGTTTTAAATGTTTTAGACACATGTATCAGCAACAGAGGGAAAAGAATTACAAAATCAAAGTTAAAATCGAATCGGCCTCAACAATGCTGAAAAAGAAGCACAAATTAATCTGATAATCAATAAGCATTTAAGACTTATTTCCTAAAAGTCTGTGCCAGAACGTTTTGGAGAAAGGAGGACTCCACAGGACTAAAAACTGAAAACAATGAAAGACAGGCTGCACCGAGACTAGGTCATCAGCAATACTTTTCAACTTGGCACAAGAAAAATTAATGGAAGTTTCTTAATTGGCTAAATCACATCTGTCTAACATTTTGACAGAATTAACAAAAAGAAGTCTGTTGCTGCCACTGAGGCATGTTAATAGAGATCTGATAACTTGCATGATTAGAAGCCAGTCATTTTTATAAATGTTTTCAAGAGAAGTAACATTTTCATAAGGCTACAACTCTAAGATCTTGAATGACACAGCTCTTTTCTAAGTGAATTATAAGCAAGTGGCTCCACTGATTTCGGTAGGATGCTCCTAGTGAGCAAGGATGACAGAACAGTACCCTGCAGATATATATACAATATCCTTCAAATGATAAGCAACAACAACAACAAAAGAAAAAAAGAAAAAAAAAAGAAAGAAAAATAAAAAGTTCTTTCTGGACTCCCATTTACCCTTTCAAATGCATATTTACCCAACGCAATGCAACACCATGTCAGAGCTACCCAAACTAGCACATTTATACAGCACCATGCAGGGATATTAGCTAAGGTCTCAGAGAGAATATAACCTCGTTAGAGCAACATTGTGCATGGGCTAATTAGGCCTGCCTCTCAAGCAAGGCTAATTATTCCCAGTACAGCACCATACTGATATCACTCTGCTGCTTCTAGGTTCTGGAGCTAGATTATTCAGCAGTAGCTCAGGGATCTCTGCCCCACGCTGTATTCAAAATTGTAAACAGAATCATGAGAAATGGATGTATTGTTCTGAGATAGCAGCATGATGCACTGCACTGTCTCGCTTCATCTATCAAGGATATCAAAATGAAGGATTAACATGTCTATGCACTGAGATCTTTGTTTAAATGGGAAATTCCACTACCAGGCCAACAGTTGCGCCACAGAGAAAAGTTGGACTGAAGGGAACAAATATCCCAGGACTGTGTCCAGAGTGGCTACAATCATCTCACTAGGTGCATGCCACCCTCAGTAGGCCCTAAGAAACAAAAAAAGGTAAGTAAAGGCTAAAGAGAAGGTCTAGACTTCTGCTGGTTTTCTTAAAAGACCAGCTTTGAGTAAAAGCTAGAGCAAAACAGAAGGTTTCTTATTCTGTTGGCCAGGCAGGTCTCACAATGAAAGTGTAAACCCGAGTACCGGTACCGCGATGGAGCATGGAGCACAGTTAACTGAGAAACCTTCCTTGGGATGTCTTACTGCAAGTTTCAAAGTTTAGGAGAGTTTGTTGTTTCAGATGCAAAAGCTGATAGCAAATCTGTGTCAACGAGAGGCCTTACAGAGCCCAAACCAGAAATGACAAGCTGGCTGGGACTGGAGCCAGCTGCCCTGGAAGCACTCTAGGTCCCAAGTCTGGCTGCATTGCAGACAAGGCTTGTGCACCGGGAGGGTTGAAACAAGCAACAGCATGATCTTCATCAGATAGGGAAGAAGAAACTACTTGACATTTAGTATAAAAGTAAAACCAGTGCTTTTACATAAAATATACATAGAGGAGTCAACAAAATTTTTGTGTGAGGCAGCCAGAAAGCTTCCCCTTTGCCCAGTAGGAAAGTTTTCTTTGTATCTTTAATTCAGCTATCCTCTTATGAAAACACAACAAAAAAAAAATCTTTGAAATTAAAAGGCAAGGCGAGGTCTCTCACATCACCACAGAACTGAATGCATCTTGTTTTGACATAGCTCTAACAAGCAGAGTAAAGCACAGGAATGAAGACTTAATAAACTCCGCCAGGATTTGAGCCCTGCATCGCTGACACACATTTCTGTGATAAGACTGAATTGCCAAGAGCCTTCCATTAAGGACAGTGTTTTCGTCCAGGTCTTGTTGTGATGTTGGGTAACAATAAATCTAGTTTTCAAAAGACACTCTAATAGGAAATGTGAAATAACAGAAATGTGAGTAACATTTTAAGCCATTAGCGTACTGTATCCACTTCCTTTTCTAACTGGCAGTTGTTATCAGTATAAAGATTTGAAAGTACACATAATAGCTTCTAATGAAAATGAAAGGGAAAAAAAAACCAAAAACAGAGCTGCAATGACAGCTTGTTCCCTAGAATTCCAATAGAATTAAACAATCAGTTTTGATGAGGGGAGCACAGGGACAAGGCAGAAAGACATCATCAATTTAAAGTCAATTTACCTTTGTGGTTACTAGGCTGTAAATGAACACCTCTTCTGTAACAGCACAGCCAAAGAGGAGTTCTTACCTGCCTTGTTCAAAATATACTAGTCCAAAATATTAAATCCTGGGCAAAATGGTAATAAAAGTCACGAGAATATCGGGATTAATTTGGTCTCACTCCTTATTGCTGCTCTACCTGTTCATTGCAAAGCATTTTTTAATTTTGTTTATAACCACGAAAGAAAGAACACTCAGACCATTGCCCACATCTCTCCCTGTACAGGTTGGACCCCCTACCAGTGCTTAAAATACCACATTTTAGCTCCAGCAGAAAAGTGGCAAATGTCATGAAGCCCACTAGGTATTGGACTACTGCAAATTTACACACAGAGGCATAAAAGTCATAAAGAGCATAAAACCTTAGACATTAGGAAATACCATTTTAGGGAACAGAAAGAGGAGAAATCTTGTTCAAAATGAATTAATTCATAAAGAACATTTAAAAATACCAGCCTATAGAAAAGATATACTGATAGCAACTGAACATTTAATCTTTAATATGCATATCCATTTTCCACTCCATTTTCAGAAATATCAATAACTATTCTGTACAAGCCGACAAAATGAAAGGTTTTACTAACTCAAAGCTTATCCCATCCAACCTCTGCACTTGTAAACTGTTTAACATGCTAATGCCTGATTGTTTCTGATTAAAAAAACCCAAACAACTATATCTTGCTAAAGCTGTGATGTGCCAAGTACACAGTGACAAATAGCTTTCTCGAATCCTGACAAAATACTCCCTCTGCTGTACAATACACACTGTTACATAAAGCCCAATGCACATATATACATATTTAAACTATGAACAGGTCATGGGTATAGGTAGGTTTCATAAACCAGAGAAATAATTCACTTTTCCAGAATGGCCTTGCTGAAAATAGAAATATCATTTGTATCCACCAAACGGAAAGTTACTCGTGGCTTAGGTCAAACGAACAGTATGTATACACTAAGGTACAAACATATATAGGTGCCTAGGCCTCAAAGACAATAATAATCCTAAATTATTTAGGTTTGTAGTGAACATTAGAAAATAAAGGGTCAAATGCCCAGATGAGGCATAGACGGGTCAAAATACAAATATCTGAATATAAGGATAACAGAATGAATGAACAAATTCAGCCATAGTTTTGTTCTGACTGTATTTTACTATTTCTATTATATACCAAGAATTTGTCTTGATCCAAAATGGCTCTCATTTTCATCATGCATCGATTTCACCATGTCTCTATAGCAAATAGTAAGGTGGTTAACAGGACTGGGAAGCTTAACATTTCTTTTGGGCTGGAAAAATCTTTCAAGATAAAGTTTTCATTTAGAAATTATGTAATCCAAGTTACCTAAAGAGACTTGGAAAACCAAAGGCATTCAGGAGACCACACCTTGAACAAGCTGAAACGGTTGTGCCAAGTACCCCAGAATGAAGACCTGTTCACGCCACAAAGCCAGACCAGCCTGCAGTACATCAACTCCTGAGGCAGCATCCATGCAGCACATGTGTCACAGACTGTCTGTGCCAAAGAACATGGAAAGACCTCTCCAAGTTTATATCAAAAATCTGTTTAAATATTTAGTGCGCACAATCTCTCCCTCTCCCCCAGAAAGCTGAACACTTCTCCTAAGAGAGCACCAAAGCCCATGCATAACCACAGAACAAAACATCATTATCCATAAACAGACGTACAATTTTCAGCTTTTAAAAAAGTTAAAATTAGTTCTTAAGGATGGATATTAGTGAACTATTTGAATGCAAAAATCCCTCTAATCTACTTCAATTTGTATTAGTAGGGACTGACACAAACACTTTCTCTCTGCTTCAGACTCTTCCAACTCATACAATTTCAACTGATAGAAATGTGTTTAAGAAAACAGTAATTGAGGAACAAAATCATCTGCATCTCATGATTTCATTACATATTTTGGTTTTATTCCACCAAATTGTTAAGAAATTTAAGTTCTGATTTAAGTCATATTGTCCTTATGTGTTAAATGCCATTAAAAATTAAAATTTTATCTAGCTGTCATTAAGATAATTTACAGAAATTAGCCATTCCAGGGCAGAAAGATGAAGACACTGTAATAACAATAATGCTGGCTTATCTGAGAACACAAAACCAAAGAGAATTTCTTCCCAGAAATTCCATTAAAATTATTCTTTTCAAAGTAAAAGCTAAAGAGTAATTATTTCTAAGCTTATTAAGTAGTAATCACTTGTGGGTTTTTATTTATATATAGTTGATATAACTCCTTTCTATTTCAGAAATATGTCAAGAATATAGTTACCTGAAAAGCAGTATTCAGAAGAAATGCCCTTTGCATTTTTCTCGTAGAAACACAGTAAATGTTTGCTCACTAGCAAGTAACAATTGCAGCTAGCTGCAGTATATGCTAAATTGCGTATACGGAGGGGGGGAAAGAATTCTATATCGTTCATCTTACACCTTTGAGTGCGCATCATATGAATATACACCAGGAGTAACAATAACTCCATTCCAAACAAGGATCAGGGCACGATTCACTACAGCCCCAGCATCACACTATAGGCCATGCTTGAGCAAAACTTGGCATGACCGCTCCTTTGCAGTATATCAATACTGCCACAGGGTGGCAGAAAGAACACCTGATAATTTCAGTGGCTTTAAAATTCCCAAGATGCTGGTGGAAGCCTGTAAGCAGCTGAATCCTTAGCTGCCAGCATTCTGTTGCGTTTGCAGACCAAGTGCCAATTACATGCAGGGTCCCAGTGGCAGAAGCTTACACAACATTGTGAAAAGCCTTAAACGCTATAAAAATGAGTAGCTTTAGTGCTACTCATTTCCACGTTATAATCTCTTTAAGAGCTACCAAAAAAAAGTTGCAGTTTATACCTTGTTGGAAAAGAAGAATTGGCTGAATTTTTAAACCATATCATCAGTCAGTTCGTGGCAGGTAGGACACTGCCTGTGCCAGTCTTATAGGAAAATTGCAGCGCGATGCGCCTCCAAGCACACAACCCCACAGACGGAAAGCTCTGTCAGACAGATCTTCAGGCCTCCTGCTCAAGGAACAAGTTGTCTGTACACAAGGCAAACGAAAAGCAGGATGCTACCAGAAACAAACCGGCAGCACACTTGCATCAAAGAGCACTTCTTGCCCTCAGGCAGAAAGTCATCTCAGGAGGTATTTTATTTTTCCTTTTCTTTTCAAGCTAACAGGTATTCAAGAGATACAGAGTAACTTGGAAACAGTGACTTGATAAACAATTGAACTGAGGCAACATGGGCCCTAAAAGAAAAGCTTGTTTCCATGGACGTTTGCCATCTTTGGTCCCATAGCCCTTCCTGTGTGTGTTTACTCCTGCAGTCACAGGATTAGCAACAGCTTCAGAATGAGCCGAATCGCCATTTTACCCAGGTTACTTATAGCACCCTTCTGCTTATTTACAACAGTGTGATGGGGAGACTCCAGGATGCTGCAGCTTGCATCTCCATCCCTTTCCTTTTGCTCCTGGCCACAGGCACTACAGGGCAGAAGTTTGGGGAAAATGTGGGAAATTTCTGAACTTCTAAAGTTCAGAAAAAGTCATCAACTTTGTTTCTTCAAGCAAAGATTACTGGATCATACATAAATCTTTCTGGCATAACACCACAAGGAGTCTTCTTCGCAGAGCCTACCAGAGATTTTATACAGGTTCTTTCCCCCAGGAAGGGAATATTACAAGACTCCATCTTGATGCTTTTGATCCTCACTGAAATCATGAAGTCTATTTTTTTTTATTAGGCCAGTGGGGAGACACGTCTTTCTTGCTGCATCAATTAATAGCCTGAATTTGGTTTAATTTCAACCTTTTTCCCTTGTTCTCTACCTATGAAACTGAAGACTTTTCACATTAAAATTACTATATCTCTATCCTGCTGTCTGATATTGCAGACAAGATCTCTTTGCTTTGGCTGAGAAAAAAAATTGCTACTCACCGAATGAAAGAACTTGCATTAGTTTCAGAATCATGATAAAAACAAAGAATTGCTTTTTTCCTAGGTTTTGGACAAGGATAAGGGTTCAACGAGCTCAGCCACTTGAACAATTCCTGTATTTTATCTAATCCAAAGAAATGAAAATGCTGTTTCTACTACTGAACTTGAGAAAAAAAATATGCTAATGATAGCCCTGGTCCAGTCCTTCCTTTCTGCAGTATGGGTAACATAACATATTTCTAGTCCTTTAGTAACAGACTTGGTAGCTACATTCAGCTGGTAGCAAGAAACATTTTTTCTAGCAGAAAATCCATTTCTGGATTTATCCAAATGGAATCAATGGAAGCCAATAGCCTCTCGACCACCTTTTCTTTTTCCAGACTACTACTCATTTCTTCCTTGAAAAGCACCATCCATTACTCTCTGTTTTAATAAGGTACAGGCTTAACCAATTTGAAGCAGCCCAACAGTAGTCTTAAATTAATTACAGTGTCATCCATCCCTTCCCCTGACATCTGAAGATGACACCTTGTGGCAGCTTCTCCTTTAGCATTGTCTTTAAGCGTGATACATGATTGCAATTTTCTTCCATCTGCTTGAACTTCCAGCATAACAGCAAGCTGGGCACTTCTTGGTTTTGCTGGTACTTTTGTTGATAACAGATTTGCACCTTTAACACATACAGCAATATTTGACTGTGTGGTGGGAAAGTACCCAATTTCAACCTGTTCTGTATTTGTGTCTGTGGTTGTGTCTTCATTTTATGCAGCACCATTGACAAGCTACTGATATTTTCAACACTGTGAGCCGTTGTTTTCCTATCTAACTAGGCTTGAAAGTTGCTGCATTTGGATAAACAAATGCATCCTGGCTTTCAGCTGGCCCTTGGGGATCTGCAGCTACACAATAACATGCAGACCTCCAATGGCCCAGTCGTTTCTAGGACACAAACCACACGGGTTATTAATCTCTCGGGGGGGGGGGGGGGGGGGGGGGGTGTTGGGTTTTATTTATTTGGGGTTTTTTGTTTTGGCTTTTTTTTTTCCCCCTCCTCTTGTTGTTAATAAATGATACTGCATTTTACTTTCTCAACAAGCCTGTTCTGCTTTGCTGGATTAGGGATGTACACTAACCGGCACTATGAACTGTTTTTTCTTCTTTCCTTCAGCAAATCTTAGCAATTGCACAGATTAGCCTAAAAGTAGCTGTAGAGTCTGTATACTAACTCTAGAAACAGCATCTTTTCTAACTGCTTTTTAGTTATGTTTTATTCATATTCCAGCGATCGGTTTAAATTTGCATTCGAGCAGTCTTACATGCTTTCTAATGGTTTCACAATTGAAATGCCTTGCGTTTCTGTTACCTGCTGTTGATTGCTTCAAGGGGGTTTAATTTACTTAATGATTGAGAATACAGACCATAATATTAGATATGTTTTCATGTTCAGCCCAATGTAAATTTGTGCTAAAAATAAACATGAAAGGCTTTACATGATAAGCAAAGCGTCATAAGGGTACATCATACACTGGAGCAGCTATATTAAAATTATAACTGTATTGTGAGCATAGATGAATCAAGATCAATTGCAACACCTCTTTGCTGAGTGTATCATATATACTTTCTTTTTTCCTTGTATGTGAATCAAAAATAATTCAGAGTCTTTACATCTTGACAGGTGGGGAAAATAGCACTTTGAAGTGAATTTCCAGATATCCCTTTGAGTTTCATTTCAGAAATATAGGCAGTAGATATTTCAGCAAAGTTATTTTTATATATATATATATATATATATGTATATATACACACCAAAAAAAATGGTTAACTCACTCTGTAAAGATACTGGGAAAATACACCACTATTACAAAGAAGCACAAGGCCAATTAATTTTGAT
Organism: Falco peregrinus; assembly: GCF_023634155.1. NCBI lineage: Eukaryota > Metazoa > Chordata > Aves > Falconiformes > Falconidae > Falco > Falco peregrinus. Next base: position 54,014,554 of record NC_073725.1, on the reverse strand, counting down.
GTGACTAGAAAACCAAAACTTTCCTATTCACCTCAACTTTAAATAAAGTCAAGCTCTAGCTTTCATTTTTGTGTATATGATACACTGAAACTTCCCAAAACATTTTTCCTGAGTTGAATTTGTTCCGAATGTAACTCAGTTCATGCTATAAATTACAGAACGTTGCTCATCACCTTTACCACTAAATGGCAGAGGATACAAACCTACTTCATTCTTACCTGTGGGACCTCACTTCAGGTCCCCCCAATGCCCAAAGCTCTGGAAGACCCTAATTTGATAATCTACTAGTAAACATGAGAGAACTTTTGTATTTGCTCATTCAGTTTTTCAAAAAACATTGCAGAAGACAAAATTAACCTGAAACTAGAAGCAAGTCTAAAACAACAACAGCAAAAAAAAAAAAAGAATACAATAGAAGAAGCTTAGTGAAATTTAAATCTGCATTTGAATTTTTACTTTTAATTAAAAAAAAAAAATTAAGAAAATTTCATGGAGCAAGTTGGAACAGGTAGCCCAAAAACGTGTTCTTTAATATTAAAACCTGCATATCGCCCTCTTAGCTTATCTCCAACTAAGAACTTTACAGGAAAAATATTGCTAGCATTCTCATGTAAAGTCTACAAGAAAACAATCTTTTAGTACAAATCCAACATCCTGCTGCAATGCTCTTCATATCAGTTGTCATCTCAACCACCAGCAATGGTTTCAGAGTAAACATCCTTCAAAGATTATTAGGATCACATAGTTTTAAGAGAAACGAATGATTATATATAGCTAACTATCTACACATCAAGATAAATACTGAAGCATTTATCTGCACTGTGGTCACAATTTAAAAGCCATTTTTGTAACAGCGGTGGCTAGTGAGAGAGAGAATAGTAATGGAAATTTTGATTTCAGAACACAAGATGGCAGCCTCCAAAAGGGAATAGGAAGTTCCCAAATCACCTCCAACGGTTAGGGACCTTATCATAGTGACATTAAATCTTGGACTGCAAGAGTCCAAACTTTACCAACCTTTTTATATGGATTAACCACAGACATCATGAATAATAGCAAAAAAGTAAATATGAAACTAAAAACATGTTTCATTAAGAGAAAAGCATATTAAAAGGAGCTTGTGGGAAATATTTTGTATATTTCCATCTAGACTTCTCAAAAGGCTTTACTTCCAAAGGCAAAAATGCAGATTACCATTCCACAACCAAGATTTACAAGTAAAACTTACCAATACATATATATGAGATCACCCAAGAACCAGTCACATCTTTACCATGCAAAAATGAATGAAACAAGTGTTTCTTCCCATAAATGGCCAGATTTTATACATGTATGGCTATATTGCAATTTACAGGGAGCAGCTACAAGCCAGATCTCAGTTACAAATCTGGTCATACTAAGCCCCAGTAAAGTTTTTTTGACGTTGCTGAGTACCTGAGACTATGCAAAGTAAAGGTCTAGTCAGTTTACTTTCCTCCTTAAATAATATGCAAAATGTTTGCACGCAAATAGAAACGTAACTGTGAATGGACTTCATGTTCTGTAACTCCTACCTACCAAAGTCAGAAAAGCTCTTCCAGACTCTCACGTAGCAGAGAAAAAGATTAAACTAGAGATGTCATAAGGAAACCTGGGGGAAAGAGAACCTAAAAAGCTACTTTTTGACTCCGCTTTAACCTCCATCTGGCTTATTTACACATTAATGACTCAATTGCAGGTTGCATACCTGACCCCACAACAAAATACAAGTTCAATGCAGTCCCATTTGCATTCACATCACAGGAGTAATAGTGACTTAATTAAGTCTTAATAAGTCATAATATCTTTAAAACACATGTACGACTAAGTCAAAACAGAATTATATTACAAAAGCTCCTTAGTGGTTTTCGTCTTTTTAAACAAAACATATTCCAAAACTAAAAAACCCATACAGCACAAAATTTATCACCCTAATGACTAGTTAATAAAAAAAATAAGACACTTTCCACATCAAAGAAAAGTCATGCTTTCCCATTTTTTTTTTTTTAATAAAGGCTTTTACTCCCCTTTCTTTGCATACACAAAGTCTTTTCCTTCAACATTAACGACTAAATCCCTGTCCGAAGGTACCTATTGCCATTCACCGCCTAGGGAAGCCTAGAGTTGTTTAGGTTAAATACCTAAGCCTCTAAATTGCTGAAATTAGGCAAAATTAACCCTATATTTAAAGTTGGAGCATCCAACTGAATCGGATCTGTGGTGACTAGCGAACAAGAATGCCAGTGCCTAGAAAATTAAATGTACGGTACTTACTTGAGACATCAGTTTAGAACGGACAAGGAAGACACTGCAACAGCAACAGGCATCCTAACAAGCACCATTTTATCCGGAAGGCTTCTATACCATCCAAATACTTCCCCCACAAGCCATATGATACCTCAAATGATTTGCAATATAAAAGACCAAAGTGACAAAAAACTTTCATGTCTCAAAGTTTAAAGACAATTTAAAGCTTGAGGCTGGCATACGAGACGAGCGTGTAGGCAGGCAAAAACCTTTGCAAGAGCAAGGCCTGAAGGATGCTGCAATGGGAATCGTAACTAATATAACAGATGGTAGAGCGCAGCATACCCTTGTATTCTGGCACATTTCAGTTACTGCCTATCATTTGGTTGCACCTGTGTCTTTCTCTACTCAAAGATTAAAGTCCTGGGAAGCTGAACATATTTTGCTTCCATTTTTTTTCTCTTCCACACGGTCCCTCTGGCTCTTGATTGTCTGAGGTCTCCACCCAGGCAAGCTGGCATCTCAGGAAAAATAGGATGTGCATTCAGACCTTATGAGATCAGACAGCCCATCACCCACCTCCAGGCAGAAGCAAAAATCCCTAAACCATTCCTATAGGCTAAATCTTGCTAAGAATCTATTTATGTATTCACTGTCTATAGGGTTTGGACATTTTTCCTCACGCTTTGTTTTGATATCCCATGATGTAGCTTAAACTATAAGGTTTTGTTCTCGGTACAGGGAAACCTTTTTTCTTTGCTCTCATGCTTTTCTTATTGAGAACACAGATTCTTTCATCAGTCGTTCTTCATGTAATTCTTATATTGCTCCAAACAGACCCCTTCCAGCACCAAAACTAGGCATTTCACCATAACAAGCCTCACAAAAATGCTAACAGGAGTAGAAGGATTATCTCCCATACCTATAACATAACGTTCCCCCTTAAACATACCAGTAGGATACTTGGGTATTTGTGCAATATGGTGATGGGACTGACTTGAGCAGACTTTGCAACGTGCTTTATATCCCAGAGCAATTTTTGCTTCTTAGCTGTCCTTGCCCCTTCCACATGTGGTGCACTACAGATAAATGTGGTACTTTACACTTCACTGGATTGCACTGCATTTATTTCAGGCCATTTCCCCATTATTTTTCTTTCCTGAGTCATTACTGATTTCAAGCTTGTACTTCAACATGACAGGCTCTCCTGGCTTGCATATCACCAGCAGATTTCATAAGCGTGCTCTCAGCTGTATCATGTAAATCATTGGGAAAACATTGAAAAGCACCAATAAGCATCCCAAACAAGCAGCTGTGGATGGTCAGGAACTGTCCCCATGGAGGTGTTTACCAGAGTCACAGGGTGAAAGGACTCAGTGCAGGCAAAACCAGGCAAATCTGCTGCCCATGGTGTCTCCACCAGTACCAGGTCCCATCCTGGAGTGGGTTCTGCACCATTAGTGATGCATGCAGCAGGTTAGGGACTTTCATATGGATAGTGTCTATACAACTTACATGTGAGAATGCAAGTGCCAAAGGCCTCCTTAAAGTCCTGATTTAATCACGTTTACTATGTATGCTTAGCCCTGTGGCCTGTTATCTCATCAAAGGATTAAATTAGTTCATATGAAATCCTTTTGGGGTCATTTTTTTGACAAATCTATGTTGTTTGTTTGTTACTTACCACTTCTTTTGGTTTTTTGGGTTTGTTTTTTTTTTTTAGCAGATAGAGGTTTGTAAACAGGCATGTGAAGCATTTTTCCAGAAATTTAAGTTAAACTGAGAATACATCCTCTTCCTGTCTCGCATCTTCCTTTTTTGAGTTAGCTCTATGTCACACTTCTTTTTTCCCATAACAACAGATCCTCTCCATGACTTCTCTAAGGTTGCTGGTCTAAGACTGGATTGAATAAATTTCAATGCAAAGAAGCTGGAAATAGGGTGAGGTGATCTCAAACCACCTCACTTAAATGGTTTGTGAATTTTGCTTCTTCCCTGTTCCAGCAGTTGTAACTCCTCTGCTGCTTGTGTCAGCTATGCAGAGCTAATCTTTTTTACAGACATAGCATCAAAGGAGGGAGAATAAAACACAAAAGACTTTTGCCCTCCCAGTAATAGTCCATTGTTATCTATCCATTGGGTAGTGAAACAACTTTTTCATTAGTCCACGCAGCAATAGATGCAGCAAGAAAAGGAAGTAAATATTCTCATTTAATCTCATTTTTCTCATATAATTCATAATTTTATTACAATTAAGAGTTTGTTTAGTTTTGGTTTTAATCCTAATGAGAAAGAGTGCCCTTAAGCAAGTTGGAGGGGAAAGAAAAAAAAAAAAAAAAAAAAAAGCAGCTCTGGATGATCTACCACAATCTCAGGTCCCTGCTACTGCAGTGCCTGTGCAGGCTGTTCACAACAGAACATAAAGGTTAAAGTGAAATCAGGCTGTTCATGTAGAAACCTGCAGAAAACAAAAGCAGTCAGAATCAGAAGCTGAAGACGGCGCTGCAGAAAGCAGTGCTGTTCAGATTGCAGGAACCAATCAATAATCCTGAGGAGGAGGAATACCGCTGAAAAATATATCGGTCACAACAAAAAAACCCCCAGGAACCAAGGAATGTAGCAGTGACCATCAGTAATAACTTGGTTTTGAATGCACCTCTGCAGGTGAATGGATAGATAGGACTGCTTGTTTTTAGGGGAGATTGTCAGCATTGCTATCTATGTATCATCACAAAAAAAAATAATACCCAAACAAACAAACTAGACTTCATCTCTTCCGCCTTCATTTTCTACAAAATGGCCTTATATTCATTTATATGTTTCAGAGTTCGGTAAGCTTTTCAGTAACAGAAGGTGGTGTTAGTATAACACTACCAGCTTCATTGCTTTTTTCTCTAGGAAAATCTTTTGATTTCATACTAAGAAACATATTTCAGACAAAACTTCATTTTGGACAGGGTTTCCATATGAAATTTCACATGTCAAACACCATCTTTGGCATGAAGACTTACAAAAATGGAAGGAGGAAGGTGTATTTACAGTAGTGCTTTATTTCAGGAGTCATGTGTTTTTGCAGCAAATCTCTGCTTCGCCCTCACTGAACACCCTTTGGTTCCCATAGTGGAGCACACATGTTGACTCTTGATGGAAATGAGCACTACTGGCCTTTGAGTCCCAGGATGGGACTAGAGGTCTTCCAAGGGAAAACACCTCCTGATATCTGTGAAAGCCTGGATGTCAGGTTTTCAAATCAAATGTTTTGCTTAGTAGGTCTGCTCCAATTGCACCACATTATGTTCGAACATAAACACAGCCAGAATCTAGCTGAGAAACATTTTGCCTTCCTTCAAAATCTATAATCACATTTACACAGTCTCTTTCTCTCTCCTTTACAAGAAAACATTCTGTCATACCAAATGTTCCCAGACTATTGATATTTACTTGTTCTGTGAGTTTCGTTCTCTCAGGAATGGTAAAGTTGCTTGCTAATTAGGGTCTCTTCATACCAGATGCTTTCTTCCTTTGATTCGATCGTATTTTATGTCTCCCTCTTGTGGGAGAAGAATTGAGGTTACAAAAGAGAATGCAAGATAATATTTGAATTTAAAACCCCTTTTTACAATGTACGATGCAGTATGTACATACATGACTGCAGAGAACAGTAAACTAAGCATTACGGTAATTTTTGTTTGTTCACATTTCATCAAAGGAACTAACCAGCAGTATGACCACCAAGATGTAACATGCTCAGCACTGTCTGACGTCAGGGCATCTGGCTTACAATCAAGGAACAGGTAGGATACATGGAAGAACAACCCAGCACAACAGCTACAAACACGCTGTTTCCACAACAGTCACTCCCATCTGCACAGATGTATCCCTCAGGGGCAGTGGCATGGACCAGACAGCTTTCCATTCGCATTTCTTACCATTCTTATCACAAGGCTGCCATCACAAGGATTTCTTGTAGAGTAGAAAATGCACCTATTTTCCTGAATAAACTCCCAAAGAAGCAAATTTTTAACATTCCTGCTAAACGCAGCCCTACATTAGAAATTTAAGACTTCATTCTTTGCAAACAGAGAGCAAGAGGTAAAAGTAAGAATAGCGAGATATTAATTAGAGAGATGCTAAGAGATTTCCTTCCACCAGTGTGGACTGCAGGTGACATGTACCTACTCTTGACCTACTTTTGTTAGAAAATAAGAATGAAATGCTGTCACATACTTCAGTGTACAGAGGAGAGGTGCTGGAACAAACACAAAGGATGAGAAGCAAAAACCCATCAGCCTGGTCACATTATCAGAACCAGGATTCAAAAGACTTGAGGTCTCACAGCCAAGCATGACAGTCACTAGGGTGAAAAAGATATCAGGTGATATTTTGACTTCATTGAAATTAGTAGGATTTATGCATCAATTAGATTCAAGTTGCTGTGCTCCAGAACTTCCACAGAGTAATTTTCATGGATTAAAATGTATTGTTTGCTATTTTATGGCAGACCACTAACCCAGCTTAGTATGGGAGACTTATGTACCTTGTATTATAATACTTCTGTGCTGGTATGCGAAAAAAATATTTTGCAAATAAACTGAGGTCAAGCTCACAAGGACCATAAAATGTTGTACATGTTAAAGCCTAAATATCATAGCATCTATTATGTGATGTATGTCCTGTAAAGGGAATTACAAATATTTGCAGAAATTACACATCTGCTCTAAAAACATCAGATCTTGCTGACACTAGGAAAAACACTAGGAAGAGTTATGGGAGCAGTATGCTATAGATGGAAATTCTCCAATGAGTATATTTTGATTAATGCGTCTGCTGCATTCACTAACAAATAACGGGCAAGGTCACAAGTAATGTCAGTAGTCCTGTATACTACAGCCTCCGTGGCTATAAAAGCGAGCCCCATATTTTACAGGAGCATTTCCCTGAGATGAGCTAAAATACTTTGGAAATAGTAATAATATACATAAAGTTGTGAAATTTACATCAGATACTAAAAAAAAATATATACCTCATATTTTCTTATGAAAGATCGAGATATCTTAAAAATCTTAAAGTTATTATACTCATTTTTCTCTATATGTGACATTGTCTTACTTGCAAAAATCTTAAGAGCTAAAAGGCAGTCTACAGCTGTAACCCAATGAAGCAAAAGGGTCTGAGGATACAGACTATCTGGCAAAGCTGGAACATTATGCAACTTTGCCTACCGAGACAAGCTTCATCAAAGTGTGTCTGCAAAAATGTCTACTACTATTTGAGAACTAAGTTATAGAACACCAGAAACCCATGTTACGTATACCTACCTATCATTCAGACACATCCTATTTATACAAGGCTTAACTCTGGATATTAGATAAGATGAGCTGTGAGGAGTTTAATTTTATTCGCATTTCACCAGGTCTTTAAATCAGCATAAAGGAATAACAGTTTCTTACTGTAGGCTTACCAAGTCCACAACAGCTTGGTTAACTATTTGAACTCCCTGCATGCTCTTCAGTGTCACACTAGAATTCACCTCAGCTCGTTAACAGTCGAAAATGACTTCTATCACACAATCTATCACAGTGACTTTGAACCACTCCAGCTTGTTTGTAACAGGTGTTATTACCAACTATAAGAAGACCTCTTCCTCCAGACTCCCCACTCCCTGCAGTCAGCATGAAACACAATGAATAGTTTCTTCAGCCAACAATTTTATTTAACACTATTCTAAGCAGCTTAAGAATGCTAAAAAGTTGCTTACTTTTCAGACATATTCAGCACCACCTGATTTTATTGGAGTTTATATCAGCTGCAACTCCTGCTTTTAATCTCAACCACTCCTATTTGCGTAGCTAAACAGAAACAGACTGCTGCAGGGGAGGGAAGGAGGAAATAACGTACTTTATGCATTTAATACCTGGCCATCTGGTACCTCAGAAATGCGTTCAACTTCAAAACAGCAAGAAAATAAAATGAGGGAGCCAAAACAGGCTCTGCTGCAGCAAAAATGCATTTGTCCTATACAAACAGGACAACTGGCAGCTGATGCAGAGGATATACACATAAATCCAAATGTTAATACGCAGGGATTACCTGAACGGAAATACTGTAGGTAAGCAGTATCAATGGAAAGAAGAATAAGTTCTGGGTCCCTGACATGATTTTTTTCTAATTTTGTCTTCTGTATGTCACTAAAAATCTGGGAAGAAAAACTGAATACTTAAGGTGTTTCCCTTCATGTAAAGAAGAAAAAGCAAAAAATGTAGTAATGTTTAGCAACTTCAACATCCTCAGCAACACTTGCTAGATGTCTTTGGAGAAACATATGCATAATAGGTAGAATTTCTAATTAGCAACTAAACAACTGCAGTGCTAAAAAAGGGTGTCATTCTATTTTGAAGAAAAGCCTTAAGACAGGTACAGGCGAACAGGCTTATCTATAGAGAAAGGTGGTGATCATGTTGCAGGAAGAAAGCAAACTGGAGAAGGCTTTTTACAGCTTCCAGGAAACTCCTACGCTTCTCTTAATCCCTCCCTTTTTGCCACCTGAAGGATGCATAGAGGAAAAAAACTCTGAGCTGTGTTTTCCATGAAGCTGTAAGATCTTCTGGCATAAATCTGTCTAAAAGAGCAAATTACTTAAGGATGAGCTTTCCAGCATTTCTACACAGTAAATGCTAATTCCTCTACAAGTTAACAGACACCCTGTGTGCACGGAACTGATTTGTCCACTGTTGATAGCCTTGATGGGGTATGCACTTTGGGTCACAAACCCCCCAAAATTAAAAAGTATACATGTGGAAGGTCATATGACTTCTGGGGGGGGAAATATCTCTTTCCTAAAGATCATTAGGTTTAGACATAATTTACTATTTCAAATGCTGACCATACATCTGGAAGCTTAGATTTTGAAAACCAACAACTAGGAATCCTCTTTGCAATAGTATCATTTTTGCCTGATATTCAATCCACTATTTCTTAGAGGTTTCATGATAGCTGCAAGAGAGTTATAACTATCCAATTTCCCTACATTAATGATTTTTTAAATACTAATGGTTTCAATTATTTTTTCCCCCAGTTATCTGCACTAGTCAACAACTGAAATTCTGTTATTCTTGCCACAAAAGCCAGTAACAGATGATGTCAAAATAGAAGAAAAAGAGTGTTGCTACTGTATCTGGTTGGGGTAGAAACACGGAAGCAGCACAGGGTGATTCTGGAGACAAAGGTAAAATTTTTCTGTGTAATGTGACCTGGAGGAGTTACTGGTTTTCATTATAAAATTACTGTTACATGAGTTTGCCCAGTTTAGAAAGTTCTTTGAAAACTGTGATTTTTACCAGAAATTCCCAAAATGTTTTGGTGCTGTCAAAACCTGAAGTCTTGTTATATTTCAAGACCAAAATCTCAGTTTTTACTGTGAAAAGATGAGTTTAGACCTCACTCAGCTGTATAGAAATCGTATTGAAAAAGCAACCCAAAACATTTAGAGGAAGGCAAACTGTCAGCATACAACTTTTGGTACCACAAAAGATTTTTAAAATTACAGGGGCTTAGTGTTTAACTCTATAAAACTTGGCTAGACATTATGAAAATAACACAGTCTTCAAGTAACACTATTAGTGTTGCCAAGCAGGTACCAACCTTTGCCAATTCTGAGTGCAAAACAAAAACTAAATCAACATTCTCATTGCAGTTTGTCTGTACTTTGTATAGACATATACATTTCAGTATATATATTTATCTATATATACTTATATGTATAAGTATATGAATATACTTATATGATTGTGTACACTACTGAACAGCATTTTATAGATGTCTAATATGTTTTATCATCAACTACACACACACAAACAAAAAAAAAAGACGACAGCACTAAGTACAAAGTAGAACTACCAAATGCTCACTGGAAGCAGAATGCAGCAGAACCTGCCAAAGGAGCCATGGGTGCAAAAAGATGGTAAAATGGCAATGGTCATGAATCCTTCCTAAGAGAAAAAGGACGAAGTGAAGACTAAATTCCAGAAAGACCAGGTTCACTGTGCCTAGAAATCTGGTAGGTAGATAAATCACAAGCTCTTCAAAATAAACCACTTTGGAAGTCAAGTTAGTAAGTAGGAATATAAAAATAGCAAGAGCACAGCAGGACAAAAGTCAGTCAGAAAGATCAAAGTATAGTATATAACATAAAGGAAAAGGTAAAAGGGACATGTTATAAAGACACCGAAATAGTATGAAAAGAGTCAGAAAATAGATGGTAAAATCCTCCCCAGTTTCTCCATCTATGGTTGGTAGATCACCTGTGGTCTCAGAAGATGGTTCAAATATAACAGTAGATAAAAGTGACAAGAGGTAACGGTTTAAACTAAGAGAGGGGAGATTTAGACTAGACGTAAGGAAGAAAATTTTTATGTGTGGTGAAACACCAGAACAGACTGTCCAGAGAGGTGATAGATGCCCCATCCCTGGAAACATTCAAGGCCAGGCTGGACGGGGCTTTGAGCAACCTGATCTAGTTGAAGATGTCCCTGCTCATTACAGGGGGGGTGGACTAGATGACCTTTAAAGGTCCCTTCCAACCCACACCATTTTGTGATTCTTGACAAAAAAGACCCACATACACTTTGAAAACAATTGTACAGCTTTCTGCAGGACTTATTAGGAAACAAGGGAGTAAAGAAAAGGTAGTAAAATCCTCCAGCTGGTTCACAAGTAAACCCCATCACAGTTACATTGTATGAAAAAAATATTGATTGTTTTAAAATGTTAGGCAATGTGCATGGATTTCTCTGGGGTTTTTTCCCCCACAAAAATAAGTATATGCTGAAAATAAGAACTGCATGTTACTCGGGAGAATTGTCAATAGATGACCATGAGAAAACATTCAAATTACTTTAGCTTCATTTTTCATTAGAAAGAGAACTCTGATCAGGCAATTAATCACAACACACTAGGAAAAAGAAGAAAATGGAAGCTAAAATGTGATAAGTGAGCATTTAACCAAATTCTACATTTTTAAATCACAGAACTGATGAAATTAATTCTTAGAAAGCACACCAGAGGAAATTTAGAGCACTTAGTACTTAAGAGGACTCATGGGAAAGAAGCGTGGCTCTAGAAGGTTAGAAAAAGTAAACCCAAATACCTATCCTCAGAATGAAAGAAAATTGAAAGGTTTAGGAAATGTGGATTACTCTGTTTAAACTGAAGTTCCAGAAAAACACTGGAGCAAATAAAAATCACCTAGAAGACAGGACAGGTTACATAAGTACTGTCAACATGGATTTTTAGGGAACTGACTAATGAATTGAGTTGATTTTCTCCATGACAGGATGAAAGTCCTTGTGTGAAGGCAGAGGTCAGTAGGTATCTTAACGTTCTCCTTAGCAGGGCTTTTGGTACTGACTCACGTGATATTTTCATTAGCAATTCTAGTTGAACCCTCTTTAAAATGGGTAAAACTCTTTTGAAAACCCTATTCAGACCTATCAATGGATAACTGTCAGAACACGATGTCAGGAAAGGATGTATCAAGTAGGATTTTGCAGAGGGTCTGTCCTGGGTCTAGTAGTATCTATTCAATAATTTCATTAGTCATTTAGACAATGGAACCAGCAAATGCTTATTAAATGCAACATTTGTATTTAGGCCTTCTTGGGCTTTAGAATAGATTTAAGGATAATTGTCTGCAAACTTGGGTGACTAAGTTATGCATCTAAAACCACACCTTTTTTTTTTACTGGGAAGATAATAGGCATTATCTACTAAAGTCATACAAACATCTGGGAGTTCTCTTACCTCAAAATGATCGCTAACAAAAATATGAGTATATTTCATGAATCAAAGAAGTTGCACAAGGAAATGCTGGTGCACTATATTATTCAAGATTGTTAGAAGTCTCCTACGAGCCTCACATCATCACATTTATGTGGGCAATGAAATAAACAAATAAATGAGGTAAATATGAAAGTCAAAGTTGGTACGAATCAAAGTTTTATTCCAATTGCAAGACAGGATCGAACACTTCAAGTGAAGCCTAAAACCGCAGGAGACTATTGAGTTTCCACAACACGTATGTGAATTGAACAATACTTAGTACAAGTTCTGTTCATTTTAAATTGTGCCAGTTGAGGATTTCACTCCAGATTTACTTCTGTGCTAAGATTTGGTAGGTACTGCCAAAACTCTGGTTTTGTGTAATACACGTTCTTGAGAGGCAGCTTTACCATGGTGTGTCTTTTGTGGAGGGTGAGGTGGAACAGTAAATGTCGCAGATACTTGGATTGGGTTTGCACTATGACAGCTCTCTCAGAATAACTGAGAACTTGGTATCTTGAAATGAAAATAACTATATGCACAGCTCATATTATTTCCAGAAAAGTGTCATGTGCTTTTAGGCCTGACGTGCTAGTTGAATCTAGTAATTGGAACTCGGGTAGGTCCACTTACTATTTTAAGTCTATATTGGTGTAAGAATGCCAGGCAAACAAACTTTTAACCCTCTTTTATATATATATATACATGAAACTGATCATTAGAAGTGAAAGTTCTATAAATTCACTTCTTAGCAAATTTATTTTGACCATTAGTTTTCGGGGGTGGGGTGGATTTTTAATGCTACATTTTCTGTGAACTGATGTACAATTATTATCGGGAATCAACAAGTTTTCAAAATTCAGTCTGTATGGTTGATTCAGACTCTTATCAGCCTTAGAGGTCTTATCTAAGGTCTTTTTTTTTTTTTTCTCCTTAAAAGAGATATCGTTTTAAATCCTAATGTGTTTAAGTTTGCAAAATATTTGGAAATCCTTGGGTGGAAATTAAATTGCAATTTTATAATAACTATATTTTTTTCACAGAAGATGTATTTATTCCACAACAGAAAAATACCAGGTTCATGTTAGGCAGAGATTCATATAATTATGTAAAACTATCAGTCAGGGATGAATCATCACCAAAACAAGGTCTGATAATCTCTTTTCACAAGTAGATGGAAAAGAAGCTACTAGCCATCTGGACGCAGCAATTTCATATACTAAGTTGATAACTCAAACCAAATGCAAAACTTGGTTTCCCACCTTCACAGCAGCAATGCCATCTTCAGGTCCATAACACAAACACAACATGAGCATACTTCTTGCAAGAAGATTTTTAAATGAGAAGAAATGCTTCCAGTTGGTTAGCTATTATTTCAAAATTTTTAACAACCCAAGAGATCAAAGATTTAAATAATCTTCCTTATGACAAGCAAGTCAAATTGGATCCTTCTTGTTACGATTACCATGCTTATAAATACATTTCTATGACTTCCATGAAGCTTCCCTTAACCGGAATTTTCTCCACAGTAAATTTTTATTGTTTCTGTATAGCAGCTAATGATTACAGTTTTACATATGTATCTGTGAAGTACCAGTTTAATCTTGACTTAATGATAGACCAAGGAGAGTAGCAAAAGTGATAAAATTAGCTCTCATATCAGTAGTTTCCACAACCAATATTCCTCCTAGCTGCCTACCTATAAAATTAAAACACACAGGATTCTTTAGAATAGTAAAGATTTTGTAGGGAATATTTTAATCTGTTATTAAACCTGGGGATGTAAGATGACAAAAGCTTTACAAGTGTGCTAAATTTGCTATTACTGCAGAATATCAAATGCAAGCATGCAGCTAGACTTTTAAAAGCACGTTTTGATCATTTAATGAACATACATATATAGGAAATCTCTATACCTTTCATACCTTCTGGCCTTTGGTGAGTTTTAATCATGCACATATATATATACTAGCCACACACCCACACACACAGAGGAATCTGAAGCAAAGGCAAATGATAGATGAACCACGAGGCATTATTGATTCCCTCTGCTGTAACGCAACTCAGGAGTGAAGTACGGCATCATTATTAGAGATGCTATCCATTAATTTCTCCTTGCTCTACAACTCCTTAATTATAACATATTAGCAGCACACGCCTGAGCGAGCACCACTCTAATTTGAAACCAAAACAATGCTTGTGTCCCACCATGAGTAATATTAATTAAAAATCTCTCTTCTGTTTTCCCTGAGCTCTTCTTACATTTCCAGGTAAAGTTAAATAAAAATGTATGTCAACATGTAAAAGCTAGCTATCGGCAAATACATAGTGTTACTGAAGTACTGGATGTTGAACGTCAACTTAAATGGTTTCCTTTTGGAAACTTTGTGTGTTTGTCCATGCGGTTTCACATTATGGTCATTACTAATAACAGTAATCATATCAGGCAGTCCTTGCACATTTGACAAGTTAATAATACCACAAAAGATATATACAAGCTTTCTGGGATATTAAGTATAATACCAAGTAATAACTCATTTGTGCATTTATTGATATTCCAGCTAAGGAAAATAAATCACAAGTGAAAAAAAACCAAAACAAAACAGAAGTCCAAGTTCTAAGAAGTAAACATATAAAATGAAAGCTCGATATACAAGATAAAATACAACATACAGCAGAACAGGAGTAATAAAATCTTTGTGTAGAAATTCCGTATCTGAAAAAAGCTTAATATTTCTGGTTTAGGACTTTCAAGCCAAGTTAGTTGCTGGTTGATATCAGGTTGTTTAGCTAATTACAAATAAGTATATAGAGTTTATAAAGGCTCTTTGGATAAGAGTACTTCACATGCTCTGCTGTGCAACCAGCCCTTTTCTCAGGGAAGTAACCTGGTCAGCAATGTTTGAATGACTACATTTAACGCCATTCATTCTCCAAGGTGAAATATGTAGAAAAAAATATACGTAATATTCATCGGTAAATAAGTACTTTTCTCCAACAGAATCTTAAAGATATCTGACATACCCACAAACTTCAAATGTTCAAATTGCTGCATTTTGGTACCTGAATAGTAGTGCCCATGACATCCGTTCCTGATGAAAAAGACTGCTTCATGTGAAACACTGGCTGTGCTGAGCATGAGAGATGTTATCGCAACAGAAAAGCCCAGCTTGCCAACAAGAATGATAGCAAAACAAAAAAGCTCTTAACAGAGTTCCTACTGTTGCAGCCAGGAAGCATCCAAATTGCAGTGGTCCATTACTCTTCTGATGACAACCAGATTAAGCAAAGCCTGACTGCAGGATGCTAAATTCAGGTGATGCTAAATTAAACGTTTTCAAGAAATGTCCCACATCTGAGAGGTTACATCAGTGGGCCTAGATTTTTTTTTTTTGTTCTTTCACATGGATCTTGACTTTTTTTTTTTTTCAGCTAGCTGCATAAAAGTTCTCATAAATATAAGCACACTATACTGAACCACCTTCTAACTACATTTTTTCCATCAGAAGTATTATATTCCTATTTATCATTTTAATACAAGCATATCAATCAATCAGCAGCAGCCACCTCTGGGTGGGTTGGATTTTTTCCTTTATTTTTCTTTTAACTGAAACCTATTCTGTTTTCTGACAACCTAGCCAGTTGTTTTTTTAATGGAGCACCCTTCTGTAGAAAACAGGTTCTCTGTAATATAACTAATCTAGTTGAAAATACAGGGAGCAGGGGGTGTCAGAAAAGATGTTCTGATCAACTTTAACAAGAAGAACTGAACTTGTAATTTAACTGCCCCCAGTGTAACTTAATATAACTTGGCAATACATTTTCAATTAACTCATAGAGTACATTAAGCTCATGTAAAATTTAAAGAGCAAGAAACTGAATTAATATAGCTCAAGATCTGAGACCTTCCCACAGTACATAGAAATAGAGCCTTGTATGTTACCTGCTATTGAGCACACAAATTCATTACTCTAATTTATTAAACTAAAAGAAGATTCCCATAATTTCTTACGTAAAATATCTGGAAAAGGATGTAAATTTATTACAGCCAGCCACATACGCTGGCTTGGCAATCCCAGCTGCAGGGTGTCACACAACCAGCTCCCAGTTCTAATGTTGGCTAAGGTGAAAACTGTCACCAAACTGCAGGTGCTTTCATTTCCATTTATCTTCAATTACGAGATGAATATAACCCATGACTACTTACACCCACCTTCCTAAGGGGCATAGGGATACTGCCACCTGCAGCGCCTGAGATACAAAAGCTGGCCCTGTCTTAGCTTGGTACAGTTCCAGCTTTTGTGGCTTCAGTCATCCTTGTACTCAAGTCCCAAGCAAAAGGCTAATGTGGTGTTCAGTGGCTTCAAAGAAGCCACCCCCTCAAGTGGTTTACAAGCCAAAGCATTATCACCTACAGCAAACAAAGAAGGAAATGCAATGCCTAAAGATTCATTGGAAGTGATTTTAAAAAAAAAAAAAATGATATGGCAGAGGTTTCTGAACAGAACCTAGTACAGTGCCAACCAAGTTTTAATGGAACTGTTCCAGTAACAGAACAGAGTTTAGGTTTTTCTCATTGTGAAGGCTATTTTTGCTTTACTTCTCATAGGCAGGATAATTCTTGTGTTTATGTGGCAGAGAAGCAGATTCTTGGTAGAAGACAGAGCTCAGTCTTCTCCTGCTTGGAGTTACCCCCGAAAGCTTGCTGAACTTCTATGGGAGTGGCTGGCAATAATTCAGACCTTCACATAATACAGTTTCTTAGGTGTTTTCAGACCACTGATGGACGAGCACTACTAATGTACAAAGTATTGTGAAAAAGTCAAACTGAAATGGAAGTCACACGTTAAAATAGAAAGTAGATCTCATTCATTTAAATCAATAAACACAGAACTTAATGGAGTCTGATGTTCTATTAATTACTGCTGGTAAGGCAAAAGGAAATATTTTATAAAGTAGCATTTTGTGAACCGTGGCAACAGTATCAGAAATAGTACTTTATAGCCTTTGAAAAATGATGGGAGATTGTAGTTGAGGGAAGGAAAATACAAAAATTAAACAGAAGCTTTGGTTAACGCTATGTTATAAAATCTTATGGAGAGTTATGACAAGTTCTACAGATAATTGTTGCAGTACTTAAGGTTAAATCCAGCCACTTTCAAAATACAAAATAATTTAGGTTAGCCAGAAATATCAGGTTTCCACAAAATGCTTCAGTATTTGCACAACATTTTTTCAACAAACCCACTTACCATTAGCTACAATTCCCACAACAGCAACGCCAGAGTATTTAGTGATGATAAAGTCCAATAATTCATAAACAAGTGTGCTACTAGGTGTTGTAACTGCTGCTCTTTAAAACTAAGAGAAGGCTTTTGAATCAGCTATGTACATTCACCAATATCCAAATCAGTCTGCTGAGCAATCCCAAAATAAGGCACCGCTCTGCTAAGGAATAAATTTTAATATGATATGTGGAACACAGTTCCTTGCTCCATCATCAAATGTCCTCAGACTTAATCACTTTAGATCAGTGACAGTCACCTGCGCACAAATGAAAACTTCATCACAGAACCATTGTGTGTTGTCACTAAAAGGAAAATGTATTTCCTTTACTAGCTTTACATAGTTCATTTAAAGAGTGTCACCTGGTGCATTGTGTACTTGTGTGAGAAGCAGGACAGAGAAGCAAAAAAATAATAATCTAGCTGTATTTATATTAAAACATAAAATGCATTGCAAAAAGATATTGATAACCTCAGAATAAATAAAGCCTACTGCCACACAGTCTAAGCCATTCCTTCTTAAAGGAATTTTAATTGATTAGATTTTAATTTAAACACTTTAATTGTTAAATTGTTCTTAACCTGCATTCAGTACAAAAATCAGAATTACAGATAAGACTACCAGTCTATTCACAATACCCTCACTACAGATCTGAAATCATGCATTCCAGTCCAAATGTGTGATACAAAACCAAACCTTGCAAAAGGCTGCAGAAAGCTTAAAATCCCAAAACACAACAGTAAGTTGCAGTGTACAAGCAATGCTCAAACCAAACACTCACATCCCATGGGCACACTCAGAAAAAGGCGTAACATTGCTTTTCTGTATCTTGGTAGGGAGGGAATCACAGGAATAACCAGATAACCAAAACCACAACATACATCCTTATGCAGCTGGAGCACAAGCATCGCCCTGATTGACCTGAGAGTCTATGAGTGCTTGCAGTTCTGCTTCTGTGTGCTAGCATTAATCCTCAATACTAAGTCACCAGGAGCCAGACTGCAAGTGAAAGTCCAGCCGATGCTCAGAAGATACCAGTAAAGCCCTGTACTTTTCTGCTTTAAAAAATATGAACCCCAGTCCCGTCATTCTTGGTAACAAACTGGAACTGCCTCTGAACAAGCCAGAACCCCAGTGTACTCAGTGTGTTGAGAGCACCAGCTGGATCCAAGTACTCAAAGGTATACTCAGTATCTTTCTAAAAAGCAGCTCTTGGCTAGTAGGAACTGTGAAGGAATTACATTTATGCATATATATAAAAATATACACTCATATATAATCTACTGACTAGCACTTCTGCTCAGGAAATGAGAAATCTCAGTTCTTCAGTCTGAAGATTGTTCACTCCCTTATCTGCCATATCACAGGCTAGTCCCTAGCTATTAGTCTTTAAGAGGGGCCGGGACAAACTCTTCTTTTTTTTCTGAAGCCATGCCAAAGAATTGAAAAGCTGCATGAAGCCAGAAAAAGAGCAAAAGGAAAAGCATGACTCTGCACCCTAATAGGATATTTGACTGGAGAGAGTGCAATTATTATTTCCAGCTTCTGCTCCCAAGATTGTTAATGCATTGTGCGTTAAGTAGCTATTCTGTGAAAATTTTGACATAGTCTTGGGAACAGGACTCAATCACAGCATAACCACAAAGGTACAATCCTGCTCCCCTGTCCCCTTTTCCAGCTCTGCAAATCTTGTAGTCTTTTCTATACAATGGCTTTAGCAAAAAGGAAAGTCTGTCTTTGCTCCACACAGTCTGTAGCTTAGCAATTATCATGCTGCCCCTAGGAGTTAGTAAGATCTTAGACTGTACTTGTGGATGTTCCTGCTGACATTTTTAAACAGATGACATGTCTAATCAACCATGGTTTTAGAAGGGAAAGGTGCAAGACAACAGCTACTAGTGCCAGCAAAGTTGTATCCTCTCTGGCTTCTTGTGGCATCACATTCCTGAGCCAAAGATACATTGTGTTTCACCTGCCCAACATGACTGGTACTTGCTTTACCTAATTAGAGCAAGCTTCCTTCACAGGGGGTAGGTTTTCGATTTCCCTTTCAGACAATCAAAGAAAGGGGACAGCGGTTATCCTGGGGAGCACTGACTGCATTAGGTACCTTGTACCTGCCAGTTCTTTTGTTTTTCCTGCCAGTACCAGAAACTGGCCATTATCCAAGTCAGCATGGCTGGGATTCACGTGGTTAGAGTCGACCTCATGTACAGAGCACATGTAGTCATCCTATCCACTGCTTTTGCAGAGCTGTAGTCAAGGGAGCAATTTATCTCTTCTTACAGAAAAGATCTAAAGCATGTAAGATCAGTCATCACCTAAAAATGTCTGGTTTACTCTCAACCATAGAGGAACAAACTTTGGGCAACCAGCTCAGACTGACATCCAACTGCAAATACCCAAGGTTAAGCCTGATGAATCCCGCTCCACACGTCTCTGAAACAGAGCTTCCTCTGCCTTCAGCCTTTGGCTTCCCACATGCTGACGTGAACATACTGATCACGATCCTGCTTTGGGCTAAAGGAGCAGAGCAGCCAATCCCCAGAACGCACTCGGTTATTTCATAGCGCTTTGGGTAGGTTTCAACTTTAGTAAGCATTAGATCAAACCTTATGAGAACTTAGAGGTTCTCTTTCCATACCTCAGTCCCTATTAAACTCTCACTCATTTAAATAGTAAATTAAAGTAACTCATCATCAGAAGGGTCCAAGTACTTATCACAAATTTTCAGTACAACCATAAACTTAAATCCACAACTACTACCCAAAGGGGGTGGGGTGGGAAGAGAGCATGGCTCACCCATCAGATGTAACAAAAACTTTCCAAAAGCCAATCATTAGTTTTGCAAAGGAAATTAAGCATGCAGACACCTACTTTGAGAAGATGTTTTTCAAATGTAAATGTCAGATTGTACCTTGCTGATACCATCAATGTTCTGGAAGAACATTCTCTTCAGGGCCAATTTCTTTTCAAAAAGAAGTGTAATTGGATGGACAAGGCTAGGAATGGCTGTCATAGATAACATACATGGTAAAAGGTCTAAGAAAGCTGAAATAAATCCCTAAATTATTCTGAGACAAAATTAAAACAGAAAAGATTAATTAAGAAACCTGACTAGAATGCCTCCAAAAGTGAAGCACTAAACTGTGGGCCATAAAAGAAATGTTCCCTACAAAGCAAGCAGTGAACTAAGAATTAATTTAGAAAGTGACCCATGATCGAATTCTCTGTCTTTCTCAAACCTTCCCTGCTCAGAGCATTTTAATGAAAATCCTCCTCCACTGCCATTATTATAAAGTGCAGCTCTGCAAGTAATGGCAAGGCTATGATTAATGCAGCAGTACCTGCCCTAGGAATTGGGTTATTTAGATCTGAGATGGTCAGATCCGATTAAGGCAGTGTTAAAAATTTAGTGATGGTTCAAACTCCATCATGACAAGCTGTGTTCCCACAGTAGCAGGAATTTCAGAAACAAGCCAGAAACAGTGCAAAGCATGATTTGTCTGGTTCCCAAATTATAAACCAAATGTCTTTTAGTGCATTTACAGAAATCTTATTCCTGAATTGTATTCTGTGTGCTCCTATGCACTGATACAGCAAGTGACCTAAACTGATCTGTGGCTTTATGAATGTTAAACAGGCAGAGTCCAGGCCAGAAGAGATCATTTGGCCATTTAACCAAACTGTTCATGCCCCTCAGCCTTCAGCTTCATTCCTCTGTTCATATCAACTACCCACTACTACAGAAAAACTAATTCAACTAAAAATAAATTTAAAAAAAAACACAAACTGTCTTATTTGAAGTGACAAATCCATTTACCTACTTCCAGGTTTTGCCTACCAGTTCATATTAAGACTGCCTCCTTGCTTTGAAGGTTCCTAGTGCATGGTATTTGCTGAGCATTAAAATACTAGCACACTGCAGTCATGCAATCTCACAATATTCTTTGAGAAAATGAACAAATTGAGTCTCATGTGCCTTAATATTTTCTCAGACCTAAAATCATTTCAGCTATTCTCTTCTGTCTCCATTCCAATTTTTGACAATAATTTTAAACACTGGCATGACAGTTTTTTGCAGCATTCTCATAGTGGCCTTACCATTAGACTTGATGAAGGTTAAATCAAAGCCAATCCTCCACATACCCAAGTTACTTTATGTTATCACATCATGAATTATATTAACTTTTTTTGCTGTAATACCAGAGGAAAAACCTATATCAAGTTGCTTTCCACCTATATTCATTACTGAGAAACTGTCTGGGAGACCATCCTCCCCTGTTTTGCAGAGCATGTATTCACCCCTTCTAGAAGTACGTCTTTATGTTTGGGTGTACCAAAACTGTTTGTGCTTGAAAGCACAAAAGCAGCCATGCACTCATCAAAAAATATTCTTCCCACTCCTTGTGTCATTTGCAATTATTTATCTTGGGAAAGAAATTACACATTTTTCCCTAATAATTTGTAAAACTGAACCCTACTTTAAAATCCAGTTCATGACGAGTTTGACATTGGTCTGACTCTGGCTGAGAACAAGGCCAAATCAACCATGCTGTATTCCTGCTTTCTTTGCTAGCTCTATTTCAACATCCTTTGGCTTTCTGACAGTATTTAAAAAAATAGATATACATATGCGCCTGTTAAATGAACCTATACCACGGCTAGAATTTTCCCCCTGATAGTTATACCAGATTCATGGCCTTAAATCTCTTAAGGAATTATTATTCCCTTAATAACAACAGTGACATTATAGATGGGGTTTTTCTCCCTTCAGAAGAGATCTTGGAGGGCAAGAGAGAACACAGAGCACAAGAGGATAATTACATTCTGCATAACTGGAAAAATATATTTAACTTCATTAATATATTTAATTAATGTAATTAGTATTTTAATTTAAGCTAATTTAATTAACATATTTTAATATATTAAAGAAGCAGAACTTAAGAGAAAAAAAATTCAACAAAATCTCTATATAACTGCATTCTGGTTTTAACAATTGTACACTTAGATCAATGTATTCAGTATTCTGGATATTAGATTATCACTGTTTGGTTTTGTTTATATTTTCCACATCCTCACAGTCCCCATCTGTCTCTTTTTGGTTTCTGTGTCCATTGGAAGCGGGCAAGGAAGCTCATTTCTCTTCTGCTTGTATTGCAGCTACTACATGACTGGAGCTCCTTGCTACTGTAGCTATATAAACACTGAAAACATGCAAGTGTGCAAGACGTACAAAATATGTTGATTATTCATTTACATAAACACATACCATACCTGCAAATTAGTATGTTTACAATCGCTTACTGTTGAATTAAATAAACAAATGAATCCCCAAGTCCAGCTTTGTGTTCATTACAATCTCTGTTGCAATTACAGATCTAGTTAGCTTCCTAATTTGCTTTCTGAGAACTTAAACTAATGCTTAACTTTAATTTAGGTGCTAATTCCATTGCAGATGTTCAGCACGCTGCTTGGTTAAAGGATTTGCAATTACATTCTGTAGATTTGTTCTTAACTGCCAGCTCTATTATCAATAAAGCAGAACTAAGCTCTGGCTCAGTGTCATCCCTGTCCTTCTGAGTTATGCATGAACCTGAGCTTTTTGCTGTATGTTTGGGAAGAAAAAAAAAAAAAAAGCTCCAATATGGAAGCTTAATTCACTGAAAATGAAAGGACAAATTAAGAAGTTAAGGAGATTTTTTTTAATTTGAGTTTCCATACCATAATGAAAATTTCTTCCTTTTTATATACACATATGTATGTATTTATACATAGATTTGGAGTTTTAGGTAGAGTTTGGGGTTTTTGTTTCTCACACCTGGTCATTCAATATGCAAAACCTGCTAAATGTAAATATGATATTGTACACCTATACTTCCTTCTGTTGCCAGAAGTCATCTCCCCCCTCAAAAAAAAAAAAAAAAAAAAAAAAATCAAGGAGAGGAAAAGTTGACCCTTTACTCCAGAAAGGTTGTGCCTTGGCATTGCTGCCCCCTGCATTACTAAAGAAGATTTTTATTTATTTACTAAATTATTACAGGTTAATTTCAGAAAAGCACAATTCCAAAGAAGCCTAAAGACTACCAGCCTGTAAATACTTGTCAAGGTTTAATATTTATATTTGGCAGTGGTGTCTTGTACTATTGTGAAATGATTGAGTCTACTGAAAGCATCAAGAGTTTAAAGAAATTGCACAGCTGGGCACTCCCAATGCTGAGACACCTGGATTTTGAGGTTTTGATCAGATCACTGTATTGGCACTTACAGAGCTTTAACATTAAGAGTTCTCCTTTACGGCAAAGTGATCTGATGAGCCCTGTCTGGCCTTTAAGGGACAGAAACAATGAGCCCCTCATATGGCATGTAAAAATCCCAACTAGGATAGAATTGTGGGTGGGTAGCAGTGAGGTCAGCAAAAGCCTGGATGGAAACTCGTTTATCTTTTCATTCCCAATATGAGACACTCAGCTGAACCCAACTCAACAAAGTAGCCTGAACCCTTTTTCAGCTGTCCTGGAAAAATTCTTAGGAATTCAAATGAAGCCATAAAATCCAGTTTAAAAATATATACCTAATTACCTATTGCAACACTACTGAAGTTTTACTTGAAATGTGGCCAAAGTTTCAGGGCCATTTTGTTGCCCAAACTCTGGACATGCTGCAGCTCGCATGAATTCCAATTCTGAACTAGAACTTGCAACTTTACAAGCCTTATTCATTACAAGATAAAAGTATTCAGCTAAGCAGCTGCATACCTTCTACACAGCACACCTTACAGCGAGTCAACCACATCACAATGCTTATTAATTCAATTACACCATTGATAATCTCTTTAAGGTCAGGATGGGCTTTTAGAGATTGGAAGCCTCATAGTGCCCTTCAGAGCAGTGCCACAATTCCAACACTTGTTATGTAGATAGCACACATTGGTTTGTCTTCTAAGACTAAGATTTATGAGGTGAAGAATTTCAAAAGAATTTCAGGTATCTTCCATTTTGCATACCTAAGTCCAAATCTTAAAAACCCCAAAACAAATAAAAAAAACAAACACCCAACAAAAAAAACCCAAACCACCAAGAATCTATTTTTAGTGACTATTAAATGACAACATCTTCTCAAAATAGAGAAAGTTTAACCCCATACCTTGTTTCTAAACAAAAAAGTTCAGCTCTTGGTTATTTTTATGCATGATTTCTGCTTCAATTTATAAAATCAGTTTTAGAAGAAGTCACTTTGTACTGGAAATATCTAGATATTTTTTAAAAGTACAACCACTTATTAGCTAATGCTATCATTAAAAGGACAAGCTTACTCTGTGAAGAATGCAATCCAGTTAAAATACATCATTATTACAGATAAGGGTGAGCTCTTCCACATGTTCCCAACTAAAACTGTGTTTCAGGTGACTGGCTCAAACCCATTTAATAAAAGATCGTAAAGATTTGATTTGTTGCTCAAGTCTCTCTTGATCACGCCCTCTGAAAAAACACAGAACTAACTTCATTTTGACACTATTCATTTATACTATTTAGTTTCTAAAGTAAAAAAAAAATAATAAATAGACCATTTCAAAAACCGTACCTCCCCTAGCAACAGGTGAACCACAATGGACATGACAAGTTGATTAAACTCCATTATTTCAGATTAGGTGGCAGATTCACAGGGGTAGAGGCTGTGGCACAGAGACCCCTGCAGCGAGGGCCAGACAAACTGAAGTGCCCACAAAGCATGGAAAAAATAATTCTAGTTCTGGAACTGAGCTAATAAAGGCAGCTGCTTTGCATCACAGGTAAGGCAAAATTGCCAACAGCAAACACAGTAGTCCTCTCTCCCCATCTCCTTCCCTCACATAATTGTACAGGCATGTTACTTATCCTCCAGATTTACTGAAACCCAAACGGATCTGAAACCCCCGGATCTGACACAAGTAAAGAAGCAGGTCCTTGTGGCTAGGGAGGGAGAAGAGACAGGAATCACCCCAGTGGTGATCTGTTTGGCTTAACTATAACAAACTGCACCCCAAAATTCACCTCTGAGACCAAGTACAACACTATGCAGCTGCACAGGTTTCAAGACCTGTATGGTGAGCTTCATTCTGTTATAAAACAAATTAAGAAGTTTTGTGTGTTGCAGACTTAAATTAGTGTGTTTACTTTGCAAAGATAAACAGTAAATTTAAAGGACAGTCTGAAATTAGTGGATGTAGCACAGTATTCCCAGAATTCTGGCAAAGTGCTTAATCTGATTCTTTGCTGAAATTTCTTTCACAAAAGAATTTTGTTCTCATATGTGCACTGTGTATTTCCTTGAGTCAATTTTTATGCCACTTATAAAATAAAATGGACAGGGAATTAATCACTTACATGCTTCTATGGAAATCATTACTCTCACTTTCCCATTAAAGAAAAAAAAAAAAAAAAAAGAGTGAACATCTAAATTTGTCTGCTGTATCCTTAGCACAATTCATTTCTCCATTTCAAATTAAGAAGAATGAATTCAGATCGATCGATCCAATATATTTATTTCAGTTAAGGTATTTACCAGACTTTATAAATGTATGCTATTCATGCTAAAAGTGCAAGCCACATCCTCACTTTGGCTCTACAGTTTTCTTGTTCATATGCAATACAATAATCCCATGCCACATCAACTTCCAACGTTGTACACTATTTTTCATCAAAAATTTAAAACAGGACATGCTTTTGAAGCTGTTTTTGCTTCATGTTATGAACCTTTCTGGACATTCAGAGAAGTATTCAGCAATCATAAGTATCATACTTCTCATTACAGTCTAAATGGTAAGAGAACAATGAGAAGGCAGACATTGCCAAATCACTGCAGAAGAGGACTAATTTTTACAATTACTAGTGTAGATTTGATCCATGTCAGAACAGCCCCTATACTGTCAAGGAGATTCGAGTTTCAGAAAGGAAACTGTATCACTAGTTGAATATGAGGAAGCCCAAATAAAAGTAAAACATTTAATATATACAGATCTATGTTCACCTGTTGGAGACTGTGCCACATACCACAGGTCATGTTGTATTTTTGTGCACATGGATCCACTTCATTTCATTATATGAGATCGCCTGAAAGATACTTGCATGGAAATCTTTCAAACTACATCATCAGTGGCACTGGATAGTACAAATCTACAACTTCATACACATGAAAGTCGTATTTCCACAGCTACTGTATCACTTTTTTATTGTGAACCATAACAGCTACAAATCAAACTAATATTTAAAACATCTCCAATTTTAGACACACTATGCAGCTGTGGCAATTGCCTTTCCAACAGGTGCTTTCAGCAGCAATCTAAGGAATTTTGAGGTCTGCACAGCTGTTTTCATTTATTAATACGGTTTTTCCCATCCTCTCCAGAACACAGAAGCCATATATGTGGGTGATTAACTGATTTATAATCCTCAGAGGTATGGACATTTATGAAGCAAGTCAGGAACCTGGAAGATCAAACACCTGTGAGGCATTTACATTCAGTTCAAAAGTGTTATTCTGCTAAAAGAACAGGCATTGCAGATTAAAGCATTTACTGTATAGATGGTAATATGACTGCTGTTGCTTTTCAAGGCATCTCTCAGAAACACAACATTGTGCCTAAAAATTCTATGTGCAAAGAATAAAAAAGAATAAAATTTATATAGGTTACACTCCTTAAGCCATTCCATTGTACCTATGTGTTATGACAGAGAGTATTTTACCCCTATAGAACTCTTTCCCCATTCATAGCATGGTTGAAGGCTCATCATTACCCATCTCGATCTGTGGCTATAGAAGGCACGAAAAGATTTCTTGTTCAATAAAAACTGTTGTGAATTCAAAAGTATTGTTTCCTTGTGGTTTTCTGCTATAGCATCTAAGATAAAGTGTGAGATGCAGCCATAAGTGAGTATGTATAACCAGGGGTTACAATTCCCATAGCCTTAGCAGTAAATATTCTCCTGCGGTTCTATATGTGATTTGAGTTGGGTCTCTAATGATTATGACACACTACATTTGCACTGATTTATATGACATATACTTGGTATAACTTTCTGCTGACATATGCCTGAATAATTTTTTTATAAAAATATACAGGCACTCCAGAAACCTGTCCCATTACACACTTGTGCTAGTATGAATTGAATTACTAATTTCTGTATTATAGTTGTGCTCTCCTAGCAACTGACTAGCAACATTTCAATCTCTAGCACTGCACACTACTAACAAAAAGCACCAGCTTGAATCTTCACCTCAAAACCTGAAAACCCAATTACTGCATCAGGGCATCAAGACGAATAAACCATCCTCACTCAGCAGCACATTCCCTGGCTTTCCCAAACCCAACTGTATGCAGACAAAACAAAAATAGTGGGAAAAAAGGGCAAGCCCAAAATGACCTGTAACCCTCTTGAATCCACTCCTCCTTTTGCACTTGTGACTAACTGATGGGGAGGTGATTAACAGCCTCCTCACACTATTACATACCAGCCACAGCTCACCAATGGTTTTTCCAACTCTTTTGGCAAGGCGGTTCCTTGCCCATAGGCTGGTGCCTTCTGCAGGATTTGCTGCTCCTGAGGATAGGTGCTGTACAGTCACGATGCCTGGACTGTTCTCCAGACAGCTCGTCCAGAGACGTTAACAGTGAGCTCATCATGCCCAAGACTTTCAGCCTAAGGTTTACTTCTCAGTCTCATAGCCTTTCTCTGGCTTAAGTACAAAATGTTTTCTGCACCATCTGCTCATCTATGATATAAGCAGGGTCAGCACAATGTTACATCAAAGTAATTTACACCTATTCATTCCAACTTACCAATAAATAATACATCAGTACTAAGATGAAACTATCTACAGGCTTCCTAAAGTGTAGAAGTATTACTGAGAGGCTTCCCTAGCTATACTGCACGTGTAAATGCCAACCACATCATATAATAAAAGGATTTACCAGCTACCATTTGCTCCAGCTGGCACTGAAGCATAACATTTTAGGCTAGTTACAGTTATTATGCTGCAGCAATCCTAGTTTTAAGAACTCAGCTCCAGAGTCTTCAAACAGGTTGCTTTCTATTAAAGAAAGAGTTGTCGTCAGTCTTCTCTTGAAAAACTGAACCAAGATGCTGTATTAGTTGTGGGGAAAAGGGGCTGATTTATTATGTTTTGAAAACTTGAGTTTCAAAATTTGCTTTCCTCGTGAAATTTCAGGATTTACCACAATGACCAAGAATATGAATTCTGCTTTCTGATCAGCCCTACCTGTCAGCACCCTTCAATGACATTCACAGGGCATATTTGGATCCTTAGCTATGGCTCCTGTACACTTGCACTTGCTTCTGAGGGATGCCTGTCTCAGCAGGGTACAAGAAGGAGAGGTTGATGAGGAGTCAAGAGAGAGAACTGCATTAATGCAGGAAAATAAAAGGTCAGAACTCGAGGAGGGACTAATGAAAGGGAACAGGAGAAGAAAGCGATTCGTTCTGGGGAAGAACAGACTGCTATCTGAAATTTCGTGGGACTTTGAGAATTTTCCCTTAATTGTTATTTTTTCCCCCAATGCAATAGTACTGCAACACCTATTCCCTTTCAACAAAAGTAGCCCTCTTATAATAAAACATATAAAATAAACCCCCACTAAACACTTATGTCATAAGGCAAAACATTTCATTTTAATGGAACATTTTATTTCCCCTTTACTACTACCCAGAAAAATATTAGAAACTGCAAAACAATGCATAATTGAAATGTACAATCTTTTAATTTTAGATAAAAATGATGTATTTCAGCACTTTTAAGGTTTTTTCCTACTTTTATTTGAAGCTATTTCTCATATAAAATTGCAAAATAAGCAGCTGTTTAAAATCTGTGTATATTCATAAAGTGTTTAAAACAAAAGTGCTGACTGACCTATAACAACAACAGTCCCCCTAAACACCTTTCATATAAATTAATGTTTAATAAGAATGAAATCTAATAAGCAGGTCAGAGAACTGCAAAGCAAACAGTAGCTCTGCTGCTGCAACTATTCCCCAGACAATATTCTCATCACATACAAGATATATATTATGAGATATATATATTCATTATAAAATACATCTTTTCAGCTGTACGTTTTCCAGATAGTGAGTACTGCTATTATTTCTCCTTTAAAAATAAATTAGTTTGTTACAGCCATACCCTCGAATTTGAACACTGCCTATCCCTGGACAGTCTGAAAATGGAACTTTCCTGATTTCTGCATCTGTGATTATTACAGAAAAATAAACCCGTGTACATATGGGAGAAGGGAAGAAGGATCCCAACTGTTCCCCAGAAGGGACACAATGACTGACTGACTATCACTAGGTAGAGTCGTGGTCCAAATTACGCCCCCAAAGCAATTTCAGCAAAAGTCTTTTTTGGAGGTTTTCATCTTCAGTTTTTTAAAATTAAATAAATAAATAAAAATTGCCACTTCTGCTCTGTTCTTAACTGAAAGGGCCTGGAGAAATATCTATGCAGCTATCATGGCCTCATGCTGTGGGCTCATCTCCAGACACAGAAGGATCTCACAAAGCCACATCACCAGCCCGTCAGAGATCACGCCGGGCCATGAGACACCTCCCACCAGCAGCACAGCCTTGGCACAACCCAGAGGAACTTGGCCAGCCAATTCCATACCTCCAGCCACAAGACCCCCAGCACAAATTCTATCCCACGCAGCAGTCAGACTGCTGTGCCCGGTGATAGGCTGAGCCTGGGTCCTTGCTGGGTCAGAAGGACCTTTCGCAGAGCAAAAATGGGGATTGTGTTTCTGCTTATGGATTTTCTGATTATCCGGGAAGAGATCCTTAGTGGGGTATGGAGCTGTGTGAAGGACAGGGCACACTCCTTAAGCTGGGTTTAAATCCCAGTATCACCTTAGCTCTGTGCTTTATGGATTTTTGAGCTTAGCATGCAGGGCGTTGCACCACAGCCTCCGGCAGACCACTTTCTGTTTGCACAAAGGTCACATGCAGACTACATCTGGCCAAGATTAACGCGCCTCTGGCCACGCAGAAGACACGACCCAGTTAAATAATCAATCTTTCTCCACCTTCTCTCTGTACAAACCAAGGGATGAAAGCCTTGGGGAACATTTGTGTCCCTCCTGCCACCTGCCTGTTTAGAGTGGCAGAGAGAACACTGTTTCTGGCATATACCCATGTCTTCCCTAATGCACCTAAAACATCTCTTCAGCTGAACTCAGGGTATTCCTGGGATGAAAGTAAGATGCACATGCCAAAGGCCAGACAGGTTTTTATAAGATCTGGGATCCCAGTTCAAGAGGAACAGGGAGCTGCTGGAGAGGGTCCAGCAGAAGGCTATGAAGATGACAGAACCGGAGCATGTCCCTTATGAGGAAAGGCCAAGAGAGCTGGGCCTGTTTAGCCTGCAGAAGAGAAGACTGAGAGGGGATCTTAGCAATGTCTGCAACTATCTTCAGGGCAAATGTCAAGATGCTGGGGCCAGGCTCTTCTCAGTGGTGCCCAGCGACAGGACAACAGGCAACGGGGACAAACTGCAACACAGGGAGCTCCGTCTGAATGTAAGGAAATAATTCTTTACCTTGAGGGTGCCAGAGCCCTGGCACAGGCTGCCCAGAGAGGCTGTGGGGTCTCCTCTGGGGACATTCAAAACCCGCCTGGACATGGCTCTGTGCAACCAGCTCTAGGAGAACCTGCTTTAGCAAGGGCTCGGGCTAGATGGCCTCCAGAGCTCCCTTCCAACCCTGACTGCTCCGTGATTCTGTGTCTCCACACAACTCCAGCCCAACAGGCAACCCTCTCCATCCTAATGCCCACTGGACTACAGAGCCCACACAGGACATGACCCTTGTGGGATACCAGAGAGAAAGGGGAACGCACATCATCCCTGCCAGCACCAGCCACAGACACTGAGCCAGACGATCCAGTAACAACAGTCAGGGAACAGAAAAGACACATTAGCAGTATTTCTGACCACAGAAGGGAAAGGAAAAGGCAAAAACTCAGAACAGCCAGGCTGGCTGCTTTTTGTTTGTGCAGATGCTGGGAGGATGGGGAAGGAGCATCTGGAAGCTGGAGGGAGCCAGTGGAGGGGGAGAAATTCCAGAAAGTCTGAAATGGATTTGGAAGGGGCATCCTTGTCACAACAGCACAAACAAGGCAGACTTGAAAGACATATCTGCTGAGGCCATGCCCAAGACCATAACACCTTACTATTATTTAGGTGGCAGCTTCTTTTAAGCATGTGAGTTTTCAAAACCTGTAGAAACTATATCACAGGTATGGATAATACAAAAAAAATAATTAACTTTTGTATAGTAGGAGAACATCTCAATATCAATTTTCTTTCAGACCTTTTGCACATCACATTTGACCATATTTGTGTTGCTTACAGGTACACATAAACGCTACTGTAAGGTTGCATGCCACAAAGAAAAAAAACAAACAACATTTCAACAAGTTACTTTAAGACATCAGAAAACTTATAAACTATTTCCTGACATAACACTGGCTTTACTAAGAGCACCCTAAAACTTTTAAACAAGTGATAAAGTATCAGTTGCTGCCACTCGTGGCTGATGTGGGATCGTTCTGAACAGCAAAGATTTGCAAAGTTGCAAGCACTCACATCAATACCGAAAAACTTTTCTATCTTGAAATACTTCCTTTAAGCTTTGATATCTTCGTTCTTCCTTTTCTTTGGTATCTGCCAGCTCTATCAAATTCCCTGAACCTTCTGCAGTTATGGATTTTTTTGCTACCTTTACTGCCTATTACCAAAACCAGTCCTGAATCCATCAGCTTTCTGCACTCCATGACGTTGTTACTCTCTGTTATTGCGCACCAGTTTCACCGATTCTCTTCCGTTCTCTGACAACTAATTTTAACAGGAAAAGGTACGTGGATGAATATACAGCAAATTAACTAGTATTTCTAGAGCTCTCAGACTTAATCTCAGGCAAAACAATTTCTTTGGATTTTCTTTCTATGATGCATAATACCACTATATCTGATAATTGAATTATCTCACAGGAACAAAAAGAGAACGTGCATCAAGTATTTGAAATCCGGTACTAAAACATACTTTCTAAGCCACATTATTGTTTCTCAAGCTCACATCAGAGAAAGCAAGTATTTTTAAGAGACTAAAACCTGTTAGAGTAGTGAATTCATCTCTGTAATGTCCTTGCTTACCAGTTTCACATTGTCTGCCATTGAAATAATGACGGACACACAAAGAGGTCTATTAGGTAATTCTGGAGTAGAACTTGGCATCTGGCTTTATCCATTCATTCAGAATCTTCCGTAACATTGATCTGACTTTATGGCACCCATCCACAACTCCCCATATACCACACTGGCACAAACCCCTGACAGATCACATTACTACTCTAAGTAATGGTATTTTTTTTGCAGAATCACAGATTACGCTGCTCCAGTTATGGTTCTTTCTGCAGCAGTTTCAACCACGACCCTGATATTGTGGGGCTGTCAGCCGAGCCTGTCCAGCTAACAGCTCTACACTGCTAGCACATTTCATCCTAACCCAGCATCCTAGCAAATGTAGCAGGCAAAACAAATATTAACGGGCTTTAGAGATTAGCTAATTCATCCTGTTACTGTCGACCTACTGTTGGTTAGGGCAAGACAATGATTAACAGACTGAACCTGCTTAGTCAGGTGTAGTGTTCCATAGAAACAGCCAGACATCTTAACCTGCTATGCCTGCCTACTGGCTTTATTCAGCAGTAGTGACAAATGGACTCTCGGCTGCTCAGGAATATCAGGTAAGAGTTATTAAAATACAAACAATCACATCAGTCCATCACAGAGTTTTTCCTTTATTGTCTGACTTGGGAAAACAAACAAAAAATACCCAAAAACCTGAACTCTCACAACACCTACAGAACAAAAGAGATCGCCATACAAGTGCTGCGTCTTACAGCCTTTTCTGACATGTACTTTCATAAGCTCTCACTTTACACAAAATATTTAATTTACTTCCCCCCCCCCCCTACTTTCTCTTTTCTGTGAGTAAGGACTGAAAAATGATATGGAAGACTCGGGAGACAAAATCCTACCCCATATATCATTATATGTCCCCATCTTGGCTATGATCTTCTAGACCTCTGGCACTCAAGCAAACCATGACTTTCAGCCCTTTCCTCACACAAGGACTCTTAAAGCAAATGAACAAGTGACTCATAGAACAAAATTAGGGACCAACTCTATAAATTATTTTTCCCCAAGAGCATTGTATGTTTCCCCCTAATAAAAAAAGATAGTTTTCCATTTTTAAAGTAAATATTCTTAAAAAAATATTTACTGTATTTTTAAACTATACTGAATTATGGATTGATTCAAACATATAAAAGTCAAAACATACCGACAGCAAACAGCATTTACATGTTATTTCTGAATATATACGATAACCCTCATTAAGTACTATTTTTTACTGTTTCTCTTCAAAATTGCTCATGAGGTGTAGCTTTACCAAAACATTACGCATCTCCTGGGTTCATATATGCTATTTGAAGCCCCTAAGCTACCAACACACCGTGACACTTGACTCAGAACTAAAGACCTAGCACAGTGAAATACGTGGAGGACTCTTTTGATTCTAAAGAATTATTTAAGATTAATATTAATTTGGGTTAGTAACAGATTTGGGGATAGAAGTAGAGGTATAAGGGAGTGCTGACAGAAACACGGTTTCTCTGTAGAGATCTGGTAGGCTAAACAATTTATGTGATTTTGACCCAGCTGTCTGCTGCAGAAGACAACAGGCCAGTTAAACTTGAGCCTGGCCCAACAGAAATGGCTTCTTTATACCAGTCCTGACAAATCAAAAATAAAAGTTATTTGGTTTAGCTCCATAGCTTTGCACAATCATGCTTTCTCCATAGGTGTCCTTCTCAGAAAAGCACCCAGAGTCACGTCTTCTGCTCACCCAACTCTACAGCTCCTTCCATTACTTAGGAGATCCCTCAGTCATGGATGGGGTTGGGGGACAACCAAGGTGTCCCCAAGCCCTTTACCACCTTTGGGATTTCTTCACTTCTTCCTCCTACTCTTACATGCCTCCAGCCTCCCTCCACCCTGAAGCATCCCTCACCCACCACTCAGCATCATTTCAGCATCCCCACACCTGATTTGCCAAAACAAACAAACAAACAAAAAACATCAGCTTCCCTTCCCCCAAGCAGCAAATGCTGCTCATATAGGGCATCCCAGGCTACGGCAAGGAACAAAGGTGTCAGGTCACCACCATACTCTGCTCCAGTATGATAAGGACAGCATGGCCAGACATGGAAAAACAAAACGGAGCCAAGAAGCTATGGAAAACAAAGTTTATTGTGGCCCAGCTAAAAGAAGAGCAAACCTCTGCTTTTGCTGACCCTGTCCCCCACACCAAAGCTGCTGAAAGGAGCAGTTGAAGGCAGACTATCTCATCATCATCATCTTCTCAGCTTTGACAACAACATTCTTCAGTTGAGTCTGAAATTGATTCAGATCTTGTTTACAGCAAAAGACAAAATTATGAATTGTTAAAGCCCCACTCAGATTCTCTTCCACTTTCGGTAAAACTGGCCACTAATCAATACTCTTCAGAGTTTCTTCAAGCGCAATTGTGTAAGATGTTTCCAAGATGCTCACAGGGGGAAGAGTCAGCCACTTGGCACACGAGCTCACAGACCTCTGCAGAGCACAGAGCCAGCCGTGCAGACAGCACGGTTCACGGGCACAGACAGTAAACAAGTAGAAATAAATCAATCTGTTCCCCCATAAAATTGTTGCCACTTGAACTGCAGCATCTCCCACGCTGATATTGTGGATAACTCTGTTTCATCTTGATTACAACCAGTATTAACACCCAAAGCAATAAAATCTTTCACATTCTCATTTTATTGAAGCCAAAGGACAACCCTGCTGCAGTGACATATGGCTCTGCTCCTCTGCAAGTATGTTAGGCTGCCTACAAAATCTCCTTGTCTAGCAAAGGATAATGCTTTTTAAAATCAATGACCTGCATTAATTTGTATTTTCCACCAGGAAAACCTCACATATCATTATAATCATCTTTCTATACAACAGACAAATGAGCATTCTCACATTGTTTGCATTTTTTTCTCCTTTAATGGAATGGTTTTAGACTATGTCATTGATTCTATAGCCATTACTGTGTGATTTTTTTTTACAGCAAAAGCGTTAGCTTGGGGTTCACAGGCTGCAAAGCAATTCCTCCATAGCTGAAACAATATAAAGAACAGTCTAGGAGATATGAACTGAGGATGGGACTAAGTTTTGCAGCACTTTGGAAAAACAGGCAGTACACAGCCAATAACTTATGTACAGTTTTCCACCTCAGGGGATTTGGTATTATCTCTTGATTTTTTTTTTTTTAAGCTAAAATCTTTCTCTGTAGTATATGTACTGACATCCAGGTGAGCATCCCAAACTCCATGCAACAGGATTAAACTCCCTGCAGCTCTTCTCCTGGCTGCATGATATGTCCCCACATTACTGCACGGGGAGGGCAGAGATCATCCCAGGTCGCTGCTTTGGGGGTAAGAGCAAACATTTCCACCTCAGAGGCAGACAGGAACCCAAAGCCACGGTCCCCAGTGTCCTGCAGGAGACCTCTGTATATTGCTTCTTGTAAACCCTGCCTTGTGAGGATGGAACAGATTTGTACTTTCATGTGGTTAGAAAGTATTATGTGAACTTGTATCTTCAACCACAGAAATAAGAAAGGTGGCAGCTCTATAAAATTATAGCACCTGATGTACAAGTGCCAGCTCATAAAAAAAGGTACAAAAAAGTAGGAAGAAAACTATTTATGCCTCCTTTTCCAGTCTAAAACTATACTTCTGAAATGCTTGCTCATTTCAGACCAAGAAAGTTCTGTTTGTTTATAGTTTTTAACAAAATGTCTTCTGACTGTGCCAACAACTTCTTAATAGCAAACAGGATGCAAATGGCATGACATACAGGAGCAGATTTTGTTTAGCAAATGCTTAACGTCATTGTCATGGTTCCTAAAAAGCAGCTTGCAATGGCATTGCAATTTGCACTTACTGCGGCATATTTAACAAACGCCCATTTCCCATTTATACTGAATGTAGAGACATTCACATTAAAAATAGGGAAATATTTACCCATTTACTACTGTACATGAATGAAGTGTACCATGAAAAACCCTTAGCCCTAGAATTCTGATTTTTTTTCCTTTCATAAACTAACATGGTCATCTCCCCATAACTGGGGAGAAATCGTAAGGTACTATTTGAGGAAGCTGATCTGCATTTGTGGGATATTTGTTTAAGCAAAGCAGGAACCACTACATTATCTTCACAAGCCACTGCAGCCCTGAGAAAGTATGTGTCATGGATTAACCCCAGCCAGCAGCTAAGCACCACACAGCCACGCACTCACAGCCCCCATCGCAGGATGAGGGAAAAAGAATTGGAAGAGTGAAAGTGAAAAAACTTATGGCTTGAGATAAAAACAGTTTAATAGTTGAAATAAAATAATAATAAACTGCAATGAAAAGGAAAGTAACCCATTCTATGCTAACAAAGAGAAAGAAATAAAACCCAATGAAAGTGATGCAAATGCAAACAATTGCTCACCACCACCCAACCAGCGCCCAGCCAGTCCCCAGGCAGCAGCCCTCCACCACCGCCCCCCTTCCCCCTAGGTTATATACTGAGCGTGACATCCTATGGTATATAATGGTATGGAATGTCCCTTGGGTCAGTCGGGGTCAGCTGTCCTGGCTGTGCCCCCTCCCAACTCCTTGTGCCCCCCCCCCCGTAGCCTCCTCGCTGGTGGGGAGGGAAGAGGAGCAGAGGGGGCCGTGACGCTGTGTAAGCACTGCTCAGCACTAGCTAAAGCATCCCCAAATTATCAACGTTTTCCAGCACTAATCCAAAACACGGCCCCGTGCTAGCTACCATGGAGAAAATTAATTCCACCCCAGCCGAAACCAACACAGTATGGCATCTCCAGAACTTAAGAGGTTTAGTTAATGTGTTTGACAAGAGATGCCTAGGGATTACATAAAAAAGAAAGGAAGGAAAAAAATATGCTTAGTGGTAGACTGATTTTTTTTCTACCAATTTTTGAAGTGGAATAATCTTTTTTGAAGTTTCAGCTGTCTTCCATTCTAAAATATGCCATTAAACTCCATTCCAGTCATAACTTATTTTCAAAACATGCTAACAAAATACATTGAAACCTGTAAATCTTTTTTGGCATAATTTGTGGAAGGTACTATTTCATGAAATAACAAAATAATTTTGCCCAGTGACCTAATTCCTTGGGGGGGGGGGGGGGGGGGGGCGAGGGGAATAAACAAAGAAAAATTTTTGGGGGCTAGGATAAATCTCTTTTCAGATAATTTGAAATAAAGCCCAGCAAGAAGATGTGACTTTTAATTGGCAATGCATAGATCTAGAGAGATGAAATGGGCACTAACTGGCTGATTACCTTTGTAGTGAACATCGATTTGTAATTTGTACTGCAATGTTAAACATGTCCATCAACCCTTTGCCACCGAGAACTCTACTGATACAGAGCTGAAACAGGGAATCTTTTCTGCCCAAACTTCTTTCAGAGGTTTCTGTTTCCTCAGTTATAACAGTTTCTGACTCAAGTGTTCGTATGGGTGAGTTTAACTACTGGAGGAGCAGAAAGACTATCCCTTTGGCTTTCAAAGCAAAAGCAGCGACCCAATTTAAAACAGTGACTGACCTACTAAAACAAAAGGTAATCTTAGTATTAGACTCAATTTCAAACATTTTTAGCAAAAACTTTGAGTGGAACTTTGGCATCTAAAGTTAGATTTACCATAACAAAATTGAAGTGAATAAAAGAGAACGGACATGGAATAGGACTGTGTATCAGCATTACATTATCTTATGTTTTGTTGAACATACTGGTCCATTTGCATGCAACCATTATGCACAGGAATTTTTGACGTAAGTAAAAAATAAGTGAAAACATTTAAGAAAAGAGAGATTACCTCACTGAAGAATCAAATATTCAGAACACAATCATTCACTAAACACTTGTAAACAATCAAAATTATAGGTAAAATTTCACGAAGAAACTTTTTAATAGCTCCTGTTAGTGAAAAAAGTTTGTTCCATTAAGTTGCCTGGCATAAGCCATCAGCAAAATTCCATTAAAATGAAAGCAGGCTGTCAGTAAAGTAGGAACTCGTAATTATTGTAAAGACTTACTAGACTTCTACAACTTGAACTCAGAAGTGAAACATTTAAGGGAAATAAAACAACATCCTAAAAAGATAAATTAAATCATAAGAGTACCAGGAGACTATTATAATTTAGAAAGGTTTGGGGGGCATTTAAGTTAAAATAAACACAAGAAGCATTCAAGTTTATTACTTAAAGTTAGAAAATGAATTGAAATTTAAAAACAAAACCAAACACCAGCACCCCACCGCCACCTCAAAAACCTCTCCACCTCCAAAGGAAATGAATTGATTTTATTTTGGAAAGCCACAATTCATTTAAACTGCTTCCACTGTGATTGCACAGTGCAGGTTGTCTTCTATAAGTGTCCAATAGACTATGAAACTATTGGCAATTATGCCCTACAAATTTCCATCCATCTTATTGCCAATCTACTCCTAATACCCTTTTTATCTGAATTTCACAGGAATAAAGATAGAGCAGCATGATGTATAATCAAGAGAAGGGACTACGGGACAGAGGAAAAAAAAATTCT
This sequence comes from Falco peregrinus, assembly GCF_023634155.1. NCBI lineage: Eukaryota > Metazoa > Chordata > Aves > Falconiformes > Falconidae > Falco > Falco peregrinus. The sequence continues at coordinate 53,975,426 of NC_073725.1, read as the reverse complement.
GAGGGAAGGTCTCATTAGTTTTCAACTCTACCTTCAATTTCCCCCCACCACCACCAGCACATTATATAGTTTCTGGCTAGATAATACACCTCTTTCTTATCTATTATAGATGTTCACCATAAAGAAAGAATCAACTACAGCTCAATAACAGATAAAGAAACCTAACAAAAGACAATCTTGCCATTGAAAAACTGCATAGGGTGTAACTGCTCAATTATACCTGTCCTGTTACTTCCAGGAAAAAAATGTGGTGTTATAGTCTAATATCTGAAAGAATCAGTGAGATAACTCAGTTGAAAGATGAATACAATTTTTAAAGAGCTAAGACTAAATAGAATAAATTAGGTATACTTCTTCAGCCTTATCATAATACTGTAAAGTCAACATTAACACAAAAATTTGCTGCATTATATTAAAAAACCAAAACCTTTTCCTTTTAAAAGACATCTTTCCTTGAAGAGTTTAGAGTCCAGGCATTAAATGTTGTATTTCCTTACTCTTCCTTAATATCCAGTGCTCTTACCAACCTTCTTAAATCATGCTGACCCTACCTTAGGGCCAATAGAGGAACACGCTGACACAGCAGCAAAAGCAACCAAACGTTTCTCAATTTATGCAGAGGAGCAGTGAAAGATATTTAAGTAAAGGACTAAATTACAATAGTTTGGGACAATAAAATATATTTGTTGTTCTGTCTACCTCTACAGCAACTGTTGTTGCTGTTGCCATGGAGGTTGTAGGGCACAAAAAAACCCCTCTGTTTCAATTAAAGGATTCAAATGGCTTGTAATGGGGAATAACTGTTCATTAACAGGTCTACCTGTTAATCAGTAGTACTATGATTAGTTCGGTTTCAGATTGTTCTCATTTATTTAATGAGGACATAGAACAAAAAAAAGCCTCCCATTGCTCTTTATTACAGAGCATTTATTCCAAGCACTAGAATAAAGAAAAAGCATATCTTTTCTAGCTCACTTTGGCTGAATGTTCTACTTTGGACCCCCACCAGTCAAAAATAAGGACTTCTAGAAATAGGTACACAACTTGGGATAAAGCTTCTACATTCTTTATTAAAAAAAAAAAAAAAAAAAAAGGAAAAGAAAAATTGTCTCTGTGTAGTTCATTAGCTCAGAACAACCACAGTCACTGAAAGTTATTTTCATATATGGAAAAAAATATTTAATATATGCATGTGAACTTGCATCTCATATTTAGATTATTCTAAAGTGATTGCCTGTTTCTTACCTTCTTACATGACATCGTGAAGGTTAAATGTTATTGAATATATTTTCACATACAAGCTACGTTCTGACAAGAAAGTCACTATGTCTTGCAAAAACAGTAGGCAGAGTTTTGCTCTGCTGAGGCAGATACGCTTTCAGGTGATCCAGGTCATAAGGTTTTGCTGCTCAATTCTCTCATATTCTTCGAGAAGTTACTTACCCAGGATGACAACATTCCCCACTGCCAACCATAAATTATTTTTTTCCTATTATATTTACTGTCTAAAAGCAGGCAAGAGTCAAAAAGCTTTTAGTGCTTGTCAAATGCTATGAAATCAACAACAAAAAGGTGTTCATTAAGTGATCATTGCAATACAACAGCAGTAAACTGATGCACAGTCTGGCCAGCAAACTTGGAAAAGGATTTTTGACAGAACTTTTGAAGGAAAAAAAAATAAATATATATGTATGGCATCTTAAGCACAGAGAAACTTGTAACTATAAAGAAACATCCAAAAGGATGTTTTTCAGGAGAAATTCATTAAGAAGTCTACAGATTTGCCTCCCACATCTTCAAGAAAATACACAGTAAATAGCGGCCTTGGAAAACTGGTATATTTTGAAAATTTGTAGTCCGATTCATGATTCCATATTTTAAGCATATGTACTATTAGATGGGATTACTGAATTTTTCAAAAAGAAATATAAAAGCATTATGATTATTAAAAAAAATACAATTTTCTTGAGCAAACCTTTCTAGCTGATCCTCTTTTAGACAGTCCTGTCAATGCCTCTGTTAATCATCAAAGTAACTTGATAATTAACGATAATAATTAATCTGATTGACCCAATTAACCACTGCTGCACTGAGACAATACTCATTTATTGATATTCAGGGCGACAAAGGCAAATATCACAGTTATATATCTAACAGAGTAGGTGAAGTCCAAAATAAGCAAGTAGATCCAAAGTTATGCACCTCATTTTTGCAGTTACACATTTGTAAGTAATCAACATGCTAAGTACCCTTTTAACACCACAAAAAAACCCCAAAACTCTCTCATTCAAATCTGGAGTTGCCATATAATTGCAATATGGCTGTGTAGCTGTCACTGCCCTGAAAACTCACCAATTTCACCTCTCCTAGTTTTGGCAATTTTATTACTACTCTGTTCATAAATATGTTTATGCAGTTTTTTGGGGGGGTCTGGTTTGGGGTTGTATTTTTTGTTTGTTTGTTTGTGTGGGGTTTTTTTTAATAGAGGTATAAAATCTAAAGAAAAAACCCTGCCTATTATTTTACTTTTTCAAAAGCCAAAACAAAACATCTTAATCATGAAGTAAACCATAACACTTCGGAATGCCGCTTGACACAAGAAGGGGACAAAGTATGATGGATTTTCAGCGGAGGCACACTGTTGCAGTGTTACTCCAAACGAGGATTCATTTACTTTCCACCTCATTTCCAGAATAATATCCCTTGGTGTTCTTTCCTTTACAGACCATGCTGTCCTTTTCAGGCTCCTGTGTTTCACGATTCATCAGGCACAAGTTTTAGTAAGACCCCCTAATGCCTTTTTTCAGATACTGTACTTTTCCATGACCTCCCAACTGTTTACAATTACTCTTTTTTTTTTTTTGAGTGTAATAAAATAATGAAATAGCGAACATCTCTGAACTTGTCCAACACCTGTGCCAACAGCTGCTACATACTTTACCCAAAAAGAGTTAATGAAGAGGCCCACAACACACTAATAAGATACATGGTACAATCTCTCAAATACCCAAACATATTTTCATGAAACACTTAATATGCTAGTGTAACATACATTGTCAAAGTTACTCTACAATGTATGTAAACCACCTAGTACCAGTTCCAAAAAGCAGCAGACAAATAGGATTTAGTTTTTCGTTCTAATAAACACACACAAATATCTTCTAAGTGTGCGGACTTTGGATCAACTCAAATATTGCATGGAGAAATACTCAATATTTAAAGGCGGGCAAAAAAGCTAATCCAAACATTCCAGAACTTCAATTTACTTAATATCAGATTGTTACATTAATTTTTTGTAGACTCATCCACCTTATCACCACAAATATACAATTTGGTTAAGAGAGATAGATACTATATAATTACGCTCCAACGATCTAGGCTCCTCCAGCAGCCCCCATCTACGCTATGGTCGGGAGTGGAATCTTTTAACCAAACACCAAAATCTCCCCAAAATCACTCAAACATACACTCGTTAAGCAATTCTACTTGCAGTGCTTGCCTGGTTCTGTGAAACTCAGTGCTGGTGTTTGGAGCAAGAAAAGACACTACCACAAGTCACAACACTAAGACAGAAATGAAAGTTTCTGTATGACAACACAGCAGCTTTCTTGCCTGAGCTGTTAGAAAAATGTCTGCTCACATGAAATAACACTGTGCAACACTCAGCAGCTCCAAGACTTATTTACTAGCACAGGCCACGGGAATATAGAGGATTACCTATGGCTGATGGTAGATTTACTGTTGTACATACGTTCTTCTCACTTGGTGCTGAACAGCAGGCTGTCAGTGAAGGCTGAGTGATGGTTTTGTGCCCTGCAGGTGCTACAACTTAAGATTCTCTACAAAAAAATCCCCATAATAAAGCTTTTAATGAAAGCTGGGATAGTGGTTAAACCATAGTTGCATTATCGTGCTAAGCATCTTTTCCTAATGAGGAGATCATAACTTCACCTTTGATCACTATTTCGGTTTTAATGCCAGTTGTGCTAGACACTTCTACCCAACTATCACACTTATTTAAACACCACATTGAAACAAACAGAAGATACAAACAGATAGTTTGGAAGATAGATGAGCCTTTTCTTCAGAGTAAAAAAAGTCACCACACTCTATGGCAAGGTAAAGCAGACAAAGACATAATTGCACTGGCATTTTTAAGCTCATGGTAAAACTAAAAGGATTTTTCACGGTGCTTTTACCTCAATTAGCTCATACACACTCAGCATCAATGTTGAAAGTGTTCTTGTTGGTCAAAACTGCGTATACTCAGCAGCAAACAAGACCCCCCTAGTTTGGAAACTGAGCTGGTACAATTTCTTTGCAAAGCAGTAGCATGGCGGGGTGGAGCAGAGCTGAGAAACCCTCAAATTCCTCCAGTCATCATCTCCTGCTCCCTTTTGTTGTGTTATCGCTAATCATAGCAGAAGTTGTGTTACAATGTCTCTTCTGCTCATTAATCCTGAGGAGGTCTGACACCCTCATTAATACACGTGTCTTTAGAGCTTCATAAGACAAGGGGAAGGAGAAGCCAACACGAGGGACTACACAGACTAATGGGAAACCAGAGTCTTCCTCCCAAACTCTGTATCATTTTTTTTCTCCTATTACAGGAGTGTCACATAACCTAATAGAGAACAAGTGTGGGAAAAAGAGAGCAAATTTTAATCTTTATTTCCACATAATTATTTCAAAAGATATGTATGAGCTTTTTAAGAAATGTAAAATATTCCTAAAAACTAAGGCAGTATCCTTATAACCACAGATCTTCAGGAATATTTAGGTGTTAACTCACCCTAGATTTCAGTTGAATGAAGTGTGTAAATACTTCTGAAGATGTCAGCTTTCAGAATACCATTATACAATGGTAGATTTTAAAGTTTACTCCTTGAATATCACACTGGATTTTTACATTCATCTGACATATTTATTCAAAGGATGTTTTTAAAAACTAACCCTCTGATCTCCTTGAACTGGTATGGAAGGACCACTGAAAGTTAATCCTTGTATTTAAATAATTGGTTGGGTTTCTACTCCAAACATACACATATCCCCATTAACCTCAGAATTCAGATTAGAAATGATACACCAGGTTTACCTCATAGGGTTGTACTAGGACTTCAGTTATTTGTGAAGAATTCCCACATCCTTGGAAAGCACATAAATTCTCTCTTCACCCAATAAAGCAACATTATGTAGAGGTACCACTTAGCGTTACTCCTTAGAAGGCTGAATTTAGTTATAACAAGCACGGATGCTTATTGAAAAGCTTCAGGAAGCTTAGGCAGAGATTTATAGCATCATTTCACAAAAATTCAATAGCTTCTGTAAGAGCAGTGCCTTGCAAACGCAGATGTAGCTGCAGACATCTGTTAGCTAAACAATGCTGAGGTGCATCTCCCTCTAATTCCATCCTACTAGGCAATGATCTGGAAAACCTCAAAGCGTAACACATTAAGTTCAAGAAACCATTTCAGGGATCCTGACTCCTCTCCCTTATCGTCTGTGGCACATGTTTACCATTTATGGTTCATCACCAGCACATGCAATCACTTATATTCCAACTGTTTGAGGAGCTCTGTAGCTGAGGAAGAAATCACGTTAATATTCTGAACTGTCTGGAGACATCCAAACTTAGAAAATCTCATGACTTTGTACTGCAATGCTTGGACGCCTTTGACACACCATGCTAACCTAAGTCTCTCCTAACAAGTGCAGCTTGCACACATAAAGCAATATTGATTCAGCTGTGCATAGCTGTTTATACAGCCTTTCAGAAGCCGGGCATCTTCAAACAGTACTGCAGACATTAGACCGTGCCTTCCTAAGAGAAGTTTAGTGTTTGTCAGTGAGGCTTGACTTAATGATGCACACTGCGCCAACAACAGTATTTAATTAACTTTTTCAGTTGGCCTCACAGAGCTGTTTTCCACAATCTGATCTTTTCTGCATGAACCCTGTTACAATTTCATGCAGGAAGTGGGCTTGCAGCAACATCTTTCATAAATAGAACTGCCCTGATTTATAAAGGCTCCGATGATAAGGAGTAAAGATATCATGGTATCCACGCATGGATAAAACACAGCACAAAGCTTCTTTCTGAAGCAAAATATCTGGAGATTAAACCTAAAGGAAAGAATGCCATCCTTCTAAATGAGCAGTTCAAACAGTTTAATAAAGGGAGGAATGAGGACAATAAGGGATGGTTATTTCAAAATGAATGCTTTTATCTATACCACATGGCGTCTTTCCCAGTGGCACTACCAGAATTCAATAGCATGATTTCATGAGAAAGGATAAGAACCAGTCTTTGCTTTGCTATCTTCAGGAGCTACTTTGTTTAAACCTTCCAAAGAGGAAGGTATGTGAGCTGATGTTGAACTGCTTTACTTATCACTTAAAATGCAAAGCAAAATGTGACCTATTCCCACTTATCCAACTGTACTAGGTTTAATATATAATTACAAGGACCATTCAAGGGTAAGTAGATCTCTGCCTCAGAGGCAATCTAAAAATTCCTTCTTGATGCTTCTTTTTCTCTCCTTTTCATACAAACACCTTCTAGGCATAACAGTTAAGAAAAAAAGAAAATACACATACAGGCAAACTCATTTGCTTAAACTTCTAACCCAGGCAGCAAAACATACGTGAACATTTGAATGCCATACCCCTCTTTACCCACAGCTATGTCACTACACATACCCTCATTTCAAATCCTATTCCTTATATTATTCTTTTCCCTTCTGTATATCTTGTTTAATTAAGATATTGTTATTTGCTTCCTTTGGTGTCTATAGCAGCTTATCAGCACTTATTGGGGAGCAAGCATTGCCAAGCTTATAGCATGCCAGATCATTTTCTATTAAGGTCTGCAGCTCATATACATATCCACCTTTTGTACCAAGTTTTTTAGCTGCAGCCTTTCAAGCTTCAAGCATTTTAGGTGGGTAAAAATATCATTTCTTCTAACTGTATAATAGAGGTAATGGTGTACCAGAAGTTAAATAAATGACACCTAAGTAACTTCACACCGCAACAGTCTACCTTTGTAAAGGAAGAGTTCAGGAAAACTAACTCAGTCTTTTTGCCTGGCTTATCCTTATGCCACTAAAATAAACATGAAACAATATGTTCCTTTTTAACCACTTGATGAGTCAGTGCAGCTCAGGAAACTGATAAAAGGTTTATGGAAATAAATTAATATTGCATGACTGCTGCTGGAGCTATTAAACAAACATAAACGAGAAGCTGTCACTGAAGCCAAAAGAGACCTTTATATCATGAGGGAAAGTGGCAGAAAATTCAATCATTATTACAGCAGGTTCTTTGCCCTGCAAAAATGGCAGACCTAAACAAATATAAGCGTTGCAACCGATACAGTTATGCTGGTTATATCAGATCTTACAACTGGATTACACTGCTTTTAACAATAAAAGAAATTGCTTTTAACTGACCTTTTTTTCTTTGTACAAATGAACGTTTCTCAAAATATTTCGGCCAATCTCTTCTTCCAAATAAATGAGAAGGAATAGTATTTTTCTAAAGTTATGAAACAGCTCAGTTATTGGTGGGTTTGGTTATCCTTTTACAAGTCTGATGCATGAAAGTACTTGAAGTTTCCAGGTAATGACATGAGATGGCAAATACTGTGACTTATGACTTCAATAGGCAAACCCAGTTTCAGTTTTGAAAATGCGGTCAGTTCAGTTACTTTGCTAGAGGCTGAGAGAAAGATCAAAATTATCAGCCTTCCTGCAGGAGTCAGGCTCAGATCTGCAGATCACAGATGCTTCAAAGATGCTACCCAAAAGCAGCTGCTGTTTCTTACCCACTTTCACACTGTACTTTAGAAACATGCACTTGTGTGACAGCAAAGGAGGCAAACGTTTCCATGACCTTGCAGTACACAAAGCTCTGCTCCTGAGCATAGTGACCTCCACAGACTTAAGTTCCTGAGCTATCAGTCCACCAAAGCCCTTACATTTTAATATATCAGGATTTCTGAAGAACTTCAGAGATACTGTTGAACCAGAAGCAGTTTGGACAGGAAAAATGGAAATGACTACTCAGAAGCAAGTGGCCCTATTCTTTTCTTCTATGTATAAAAAGTAAATTCTGATGGTATTTTAGTACTTCAAAGTATGACCTTCCAAAGGTTTTGTTAATTTCAAGAATGGTGTATTTTTACTTGCATCAAGGATAGCACTTAATATCTACTCTGGGTAACATTTGCCCAGTTAGGGCAAAAAAAAATTAAATACTATGTAGTGACCTTAAACACATTGACAGAATCTCTGAACGTATTTTTTTTTTTAATTAAGATCAGCCATTAGGCAATGTCATTGATCAACTGGCTTAATCATTAGTGACCTTTAACTTAGTTATGCCAAAGTAAGAATAGATCTACAGAATAAATCCATTTTAAATTCTAAGATACCATTTTCATAGTTTAATTCTGCATGCTAATAAAAGTCACGTTAAGTTTTTAGAAAGCACATCTTCAATTAAGGCAACACCTACAGCATGAAGCTATGAAGTAACCTTTACAGGAGCATCTCTATTGAAAACTTTTTGCTATCAGTTAAAGTACGTACATTTCTTTACTATCATCTGTTGCATAAATTCCTCATTATACACTGTCTGCCAGATATAACAGTGGCCTATCATACAATCTGATTAAAAATACTTGTGATGGGAAGGAAAGACTACAGCTAGGCACTGAATATCATGGGTAGTCAGCAAAATGCACCACTGTAGAAAACTGGTGCTACCCTTCCTGGTGTCAATCATGGAAATTGTCAATGCAGAATGTTTGCACGTTATTGGAACAACTTCAAGTGACACATTTACACAAGAATTATCTTTGGAGATGTTAATGAATGCACTGTTTCTAACCTACCTATTTTAATTCCTCCCAGCTCCTCAACCATATTTCTGTCTTTTATTCCCTCTCCTGCGTGCATTTGTCTGTCATTCAACAATACTGGACATTTAATCTTATTTCATCTTAAATGTTTGTTAAATTAGCATATTAATAAGCTTCATCTATTAGCAGACCCATATTATTGACTCCTCTGTTTGATAGAAAACAAATCTACTTCCTTGTGCCATACATTCACAAAGAGAAATTTATATATAATACTTTAAAAATAAAAATCCCTAATTACAGATCCATATTTTTCACAAAAGTAACGTCTTTAGAAGTTCTTTAAACATGGTCTGTCCTTCATCAGGACTTAAATGATTTCATATAGCACATTGCCAATCTTCAACTCTTGCCAGAAAAATTCTTTCCTGTTATTCCATGAGACTCATGAGACTCATTCATATGTTTGCATTGGCTTTTTTGACTTACTGAAAAGAAATTGTGAAGGAGAGCAGAAGCAAGCTGCTTCTGCATAGTTCAAGTAAAATAACAGAAAAAGGAAGCAGCATAATCAAGATCAATTTAAGTCTTGCTTTGAGACTTGCTTCTTACTTACTGTAATAAATATCAACCTTTTGAAGAAAAGGAGACCGATAATTACTCAATATCATCCACTAAAATGATGAACAACCTGAAAATAACAAACCCATTATTTTCAGCCTGTATTAAGACAAATTAAATGTCAGCATATTTCACTGTGTTCAATTTAATTGCAATCTATTTCTCATAAAAGGAGATGATGTTGTTCAAGGTTGAGATAATTTTTTTTATTATTATTATTTTTAATCTATTGCATTTCCCCTAACTGTTCACTACAATAGTCATACCTGGTACTTCCCCACACCGTCCTTTCTTTCCTCTCCTTCATATATAGATTTGGCTTATTGAATCGACCACATAGCAATTACACAGCAGAGGACAAAGTAGTCAGCAAACAAAATATTGAAGACTTACCATTTACACAGATCTCAAAAGATTTGCAAAGGTCATCCTCAAACAGGCAGCCTAAAAACACAATAGAACAGTAAAAATTAATACAGGTTTCAAACTGTGGATAATTAGTGCAGGCTGAAGACCTCTCAGGCTATTAAATGCTCAGCAAGAGTCAGGCATTTAGTTGGCCTTAGGAGTCTAAACTAGGCAGTACAGAAAATCAAGAATGTGGAAACAGGTCTGGTTAGAGAGCACATCTTGCTACCTGGTTATGTCCAGAATAACCTTTGACGTTTTTCTTTCCCATCATTCAACTACTGACGGTTCAGGTTTTGCTATGCATCTCTCTTATTCAGCAATTTGAGGAACTTTATGTTCTCTCAGTTTTGAGTATGTTATTACACCACAGCACATTAACATTGCAATACACGACAAAAACATATATCTTTAGGAAACTCCTGATTTCTTGATACGTTTACTGCAGTGACACAAGCCTACAAATCAGGTATAAATTGCTCAAATCAGGCTTGGATTTAGTAACTGCAGCCATAGATCCTCAGGAACACCAACTCTTTGGAGAAAGTGTTAATTTTTAAACCATCCATACCAACACTGTGATACCTCCACAGACAGCTGGCAAATCAGTACAGGTCTACGAAAAATATCCTAGGGTTTTATTCCACTTAATGCAGGAAATTTGTCCCAAAACATGCTGCCTTATGGGCCCCTGTTACGCCAGCTCCATACCTCACTCTAGAAACTGCATCCAGGCTGGCAATCCCAGCTCATCCACTTGTTCACAGATCAAGTATTCTGTTCCCTGTTGCTAGTATCACCTAACCAGGTAATGAGACACTAGTTATTATCCCCTTTATCTTAAAATTCAAAAAACTTATGCTGATATTTGTAAGGACAGCAAAGAAGCAGGCAAGATGTGCCTCTGCTCTGGTCACTCCACACTGGGGGACTGGGAGAAGGAACAAGTACAGAAGCAGTATGGAATGTTGGGGTACTGTTAAGGGCATGCACTCTGTTAACCCAAGCAGCAGTTTCTTTGTTTTCTGAAAAAGATAAAGAGCTAGGACTGGATAAAATCCAAGGAATGAGGCTGTATTTTGAACACTGAAACTGCCCTAGAGAACACATTTTTACAATTAAGCCTTTTAACTTCTCTGGGAAGTACCTTAAGTTTAAAAATGGACACAGGGTGTTATAAACATTAAGAGTTCTTGAACAGTTTCACACTATGCATCAAAAAAAAATGCCAGGAACCTCACCATGTCTAAATACAGCAGCAAATCCTCTCCCCCCAGCTGTGCCTGTCTCCACAGAAGCACAGAGTACAAGCATCTGTATTTGTCAAATGGATTAAGTAGGCTGTTCTCATAAAAGAGACTGAAAGGCTCAAGACTCTGCCTATAAATTACCTGAGCCCTAACCCTGCTAAAAGAAAAATTCAGGGGGATAGAGTGACTTATGCATGCCTGCGTAGCCTTTCAGCAGGTAACTGTATTAACACATCATTAAGCCTGAACTAATACACTGTGTCCCTCAGCAGGATTTATTAGCACAGTGCTAGGTGTCAGCTAGGCAAGCAAATCTACGCGAATTTGAGCCATATTGAAGAACAAGTACCATCCCTTACATCTAGCCCACAACTGCCTGCAAAGACCACACATACATAACCTTAAGCAGATAACAAAAGCCTACAGTATGCACACCGATAAAAGCGCTCCCTCATCCTTTACCTATGCACCAACAAACTGTAGGTATACACTCAGAAGATTTTGGAAGGCTGAGGAAGTTTCATACCAGGAAAGCTTCTGCAAGCAGAGTATAGTAGAACAAAATGCATCTACACGATCCACAAACTGTGATTTGTGGCATATTTTTGAGATGCATATAATTTTGCTCCAGACAAGTCTGCTCTAGCAGCCATTTGACCTGAAACAGTGTCTGAAAACTCACCGAGGATATCTGATTGCAGCCTTGGTACTGACCCAGCAAAGCAGAAGGATGCCTTAACTATAAATTGACTTGTAAAGAACATAAGAACAATGACAGGCAGTGACCAAAACACATCAGCACAGAACATACAGCACAAGAAGAGCCATAATTAAAAGCATAGCAGTGATCACTTAAAAAAAAAAAAAAAAAGAAAAAGAATGCTTGCAGGGAAAAATAATAAAAAAGTGAAAGACTTCAAGTGCTAATATAAACTAGACAAAAGTATAGTTCAATATGCCTGTTTTCAGAAATCTGAAGTTATCTCTTCTAAAAGAAAATGTTCCCTTGTTATGAAAAATCCCTGATCAAATCTCTTTGTCTTGTTTTCATGACACATCACAAAAGAGTTAAAACCAGAAGCCTGAAATACGTGCATCCAGGGAAGGGCTGCAGAAGGCGTCCAGTGATGGAGGGAAGGCCAGCAGTTTTGTAGTTGATTTCACATTGTGCAGCAGCTATGCTGTAGATCCAAAAGGTGCCAGGCAAGATGTTTCAAGCAGCAATGTTTTAGTGGAGTCGCACAACAAAACAGTGACTGGTTGTCCTGGTTTCAGCTGGGATGGAGTTAATTTTCTTAGTGCAGTGCTGTGTTTTGGCTCTGATGTGAGAACAATGTTGACAGGACACCGATGTTTCAGTTGTTGCTGGGTGATGTTTATACTGAATCAAGGACTTTTCGGTTTCTTGGGCCCTGCCAGCAGAAGGGCTGGAGGGACACGGGAAACTGGGAGGGGGCACAGCCAGGACAGGTGACCCAAGCTAGCCAAAGAGGTATTCCATACCATATGGTGTCATGCTGAGTACATAAACTGGGGGAAGAAGAAGGAATGGGGGGACATCCAGCATTATGGCACTTGTCTTCCCAAGTAACTGTTACACATGACAGAGCGTGGCTTTCATGGGGATAGCTGGACACCTGCCTGCCCATGGGAAGTGGGGAATGAATTCCTTGCTTTGCTTTACCTATTAAATTGTTCTTATCTCAGCCCTCAATTTTTACATTCCTTTCCAATTTTCCTCCCCATCCCTCTGGGTGAGGCCGAGTGAGTGAGTGGCTGCGTGGGGCTTGGTTGCTGGCTGGGGTTAAACCACGATACTGGTTCACCAAGACCCTGCTAGTTTCAAAAGCACCTGGGAGATGGGATCACCTGCTGCCCATGGCCACCTGCTAGAGGCAGACCATTCTATTATATGCAGATATTCTGAGAAGGAGAAAAATCCAGATACAAAATGAACAAAATTTATATGTTCAGGTACAAACAGCCAGGTTACCTCTCTACAGAACTGAGACACACTCTGATTTTGCCTGATACATTTTGCTTTGTCACCTAATATATTTTCCATAAAGAAAACAAAATAAAACTGATTTTATCATGGTTAAGTTTCTCTTTTAATAATAGTTGGTTATTTGATGCTCACTGCAGCAAGGCATCTGATGCAATTAGCCTTGGAAGCTTATGTTTTGGAGAGCAAGTTAATAAAGTCAATATATGGCAAAGTATATGCATCTATACTTTAAAACAGACAAGGACCTCCAGAACTCCTTGAAGAATATTTTGTTTCAAGTTATTTATTGCTAGAGTTGACTGTTATGCGTATTTCACCCAACCAGTCAATATGCTAATTTAACTACTAATTTATCTTTTGTTGTTACTTGCTGTGACATTAAGAAGCATCATATTTCATTTTAAATACCATCTACCTACTAATAGTAATGGTGGTAATAAGTCACCATTGAAGAGTGAAGTGGTATCGTCTCCGAAAAGCACTTAATACATTTCAGGCCTTATGGGATCAAAATTACATTTCATTTCCTATGAAACAATCTCTTTACCAGAGTTCATCTCCTAAAACACATGAATGGTTGCTGAAATACCTTCAAATCCCACAGAAAGAGACCTCAAAAGAGCAAAACCCCAATCTTACTTCATACAGCAGCCCTGAAATAATGAATTCTCCATTTAGTATTCAACCAGCTGACAGACTAAAACTGCACAGGTATGCATGTATTGCTTTGCTTAACCTAGAATTTAAACACAGCTTTCTTAACTTGCATGAAAGATTCACCTCTTTATTAACACTTGTACAGTCCCCACATCTTGGTGACAAAGAAGGCTGGAGCAACAACTTGCGCACAGGTGCACCAGTGGCCACAAGCAGTTCCACTGATGAACTGTTTTATCATATTTATTATGAACTTATATTTATTATGTTTCTGTTCAGGCAGCAGTTAACCTTCAGGTCTTGTCAAAAATAAACTTTTGTTGAAACCTTAACTAAGAATCACTCACTGTCTTCATATGTCTAGTATGGCTTCAAACAGCTCTTATATTTTACTGTCTCCTTTCCAAGTCATTATTCTCAGGTTTTAGCCTCTAGTATTAGGCTACAGCTTCATTTCACTTCATCAAACTAAATTCATCTATTAACAGTTCATAATAATTTTTTTATTATTTTATCTAAATTCATCTCTTCCTCCACCCATGTAACGAAAGCCGCAGGTCTGTGCTGTGCGGCTCCGAACATCGTGAGAGTAGTTCCCCGACACACTGGAGCTAGTTAAAATGCAGTTAGCACAGCAGTAAGGATCATCCTGTATACTTGGCTAACTATATGGTTTTTTTCACATTCTTAAATGTAAGCTGTGGTATATGGCCACCCTTCTACTGACATAAATCATGCATTTATAAACACTATCTTCTTGATAGTTTACTACAGTGAATTCCAGAAGAGTTTACATGAGTGAAGCTCAATACAGGTCAGAAAAGCCCAGGCTGACTGTGTAATATAAGCCAATATAGTGACCTTCCATACACCAAGGTAAGCATCTCTCAGAAAGAAGTCAAGAATAATAAATAAATACTTAACTTTACCCTTTATTCCAAACACAGATTTTTGTAGCCTGCAATTCTACTAAGTTGCATCGGGCACAAGGACCATCTGTATTGAACCCACTTAAATATACAGACATTTCCTCAATGTTTTTTAACTTTATGGCTACTTAAAACAAGGGTAGGGATCTATGCTGTGTATTACAATACATGTACATGGTGCATTCTTTGTTAACTAGCCAGGAAAAGAGATTCCACAGGGCCTCACAAAATCTTCTGCCTCCCTTTCTTTCCCTCTCCCCTAGATCTCCAATACTGTTTCTCAGAAAGTCAGCACAACATAGTCACAAAATACCACTGCAAGTACAGGACCTAGAAGTTTAAAACTCTTTGTGATGATATTTTTTCTCATGAAACACTAATAAAACTATTCTTTTTCTCCATTCATCAACAGCAGTCCTGCCTCTCTAAAGACAAAATATGGAAGTTTTAACCACACTTGAACACACCTTTTATTCGGATTTATAAGAGGTGCCTCTGAAGGTAACAACAGTCAAGGCACCAGCTGAAATCACTCAAACATTAAGAAAAAGCTGTAATAATTCATTTATCAGATAAACTATTTTTAAAAATCCATTGATAAAATAGATTACATTTATCTCTCTATCCTTTACCGCAGTTAACCAACAGTTTACAATGATTTTCCATTAAAAATCTCTTCCAAGAATGCCCAAAACCTATATGCATTTTTGTTAACTACAACAATAGATAAGCCATAGCCCCTCTTCATCAAAAATTGTCTTAGAATTATCGAAATAAGAAAACAAACAATAGGCAAGAACAGCTAATTTTCTTCTATACATATCAATCAGAAACTGCGAAAACATAAACCTCCAAAATCCTTTCCATTTTTGAGGGTTCTCCTCCTCTTTCTTTCACCTTTTTCCATGTGAGCACCTCGCATCTCTTCACATTCTCAGACTGTAACAAACTCACCTCATCACAAAGTTTTAGCAAGTATATTTCATTAACCAAAATATGCTGATGCTCAATAGGATTTTTAATAGTCTAGAACACAAGCTCACTCCACATTTACCTGCTTCTTTCAAATTTAGTTGCTATCCTCTAAGAAGACCTTGAAGAGTAAGTACTGCTAAACACTGCTAATGAAACAAAAGAGGAAACACCTGGGTATGCCAAACTGGGCATGCCTGATGGGCCTCACTGGGTCTTTAACACCCACTGTGAGCAATTCTAAGTGGAGAGCATAAGTTTATTTTCCTATAGTGGGGTTAAGAATATTTTAAAAAGTGTTCAGCTCACACAACTGGGATAGCTCTGACTGAAAAAAAAATCAAGCTAGTACACAGCAATAAGGAATGATAACATGAACTGACTGGTAGGAAGGGTCAACAGGTTTTTCGTGCAGAAAGCTGAATGGAGAAATCATCTGACTGAGAGAGACATATTCCTCTCACTAATAGAGGTGAGAGAAAACTTTGCTCAGGGTGCCAAAGCTGTGATCCATCCAACATATTCTCATCCGTCTGCCATGCATGTATGCCTGGCAAGTCTAGAATTACACAAAATTGCAAGAATGGTTAAGAAAAATGTACTTTAAGCTGATCATGAGTTTTAAGCAGAGTTCCTCTTGGTTTCCCGAACCCTGTGGTTATACAGGTACCACAGGTGTATGTACAAGTGTAACATAAGCATTACTTTTTACTCAAAACCTATCAATTGCATGTGAAAAATCAACTACTGTTTCATTAGTTTTATTTTGGCATTCACTTTGATAATAAATTTGAATATTCCCTGGCCCTATTTTTTAAATTTTCATTTTTATCCATTTTTTCTTTGCTTCTTTTTTTCCTGTTCCAAACTCCTCCATTCTCTTTCAGAGGAGTATCTTTTTGAACTCTACCCATTCTCCTCTACTCTCCAAGAAAGCATTGTTCCACCACCAGAATGCAGTCGCCCCTTTCAGTACCTCCCAGGCACATGCATGCCATACTCAGGCATTACCCTTCCCACCTGTGCCCTCTCCTTTCTCTCATGCAGGTAAACAGCAAGTCTGTCCCCTTGTTATCACTACTCAATACTGGCAGTTTCTAGATCTCCACTCTCACCCTTTTCCACGGGTGCCCTCCACTTCCATTCTTCCAGCACACTCAGCCCTTCCTCACCTATCTCCCTTCTGGTGTGTTGATTAGGAGAGAGGTAAAGAGACAGGAGGTAACAGAGGGACAGAATTTGCTTTTCTTGCTCCCCTCCATTCAGAGCTTTTCAGGAGCGGAGTAGGTTCAGCCACATTCTCTCTTTCTCCTCAGGTTCCTAGGACATCCAGAATATTCTTCATTGAGAAAGGTATTTTACCAAGACATCTGAACCTGTGATGGTTTATCAACAACCGCGTGGAGTAGCTTAACTATGAAAGAAAAGTAAATCGATGTGGTCAAAAATAACGTTAAAGGAGCACATAACACTGAAGGGGCTCTTTCTCACAAGGGAGTGAGACAGCTTAGTAAGTACTGAGCTTTGATCTTTCTCCCTTACTCCGCCTTTTATGTTTTTGAGTGTAATAGGTGTCTGATGTTTTTGTAGTACTGTAAACTCTTGAAAGCAGATTATTTAAAAAAAAAATAAAAATGTGTGCATGTACAAAGCCTAGTACAGTGAAACACTGATCTCTTGTGAGGAATCCAGGCCTTACTGTAATCCAAATTAATAGTCCTAAAGATGGCAAAAGAAATCCCTACAGTGGTTAACTGGAGGACTGTGCAATCTCTTACATGAAAAGTTTCCAGAGTAAAGCAAGGAAAGATTTCCCATGAGTGTTACCATATGGTGTTAACACTTCCTCATCTCAGAATTACTCCTTCTTTCAATCATTTTTCATACACACTGATTTTGTATATTGCAATACGGCCCTAGCCAGAATATTTCACCATGCAATAGAGTTTTCATTCAAAAAGGGAAAATGTCAGTACTAAATTCATAGGCAAGATTTTCCCCGAAGCCTCAGTGACAGTACGTTAGTGCTTCAATTACCTTCTTTGTATCACTTGCTCTTCAACATATGTGGACTGACGCACCAAACAGGCAAAATAGTACAAAAGTGCTGTGATGTATCATACTGTTTCTCACTATGTAAGACCTGTACTTTGTCCTTTCCTCATTTAGGGAAAAAAAATATTGCATCTTTTGTTTTGCATGTAATTAGTCCTGAGTCTGTCCACCACTGAAGAAAGCAATTGCTTTGTGGTGAAATTACATTAACTTATCTGATTACTAATGCCATGATTGCGATGATGTAGGGCTTTTCTTCTGGGGAGCACTGAGGAAAGGTCACTACTAAGAATAATTGAAGATGTGAGCAGTAATAATAGTCCACAAGGCGAAAAGACAGGGAAAGGCTATCACTGGGAAAGCTCCAGAACAGCATTTGCCTTTGCCCAGGGCTCAGGAAGAAGGTGGCTGATACAGGACAAGTGTGTTTTGGTGTGCTTTTTTGTCATTTTTGCACAGTAAATATTAAAAGAACTCGCATTGTCTCCCCAGAAAAATTACAATTCTCTCAATGCTAGATTTTCCAACTGTGTTTCTCTAGCAGAGACCACCACTAGCTCTCACAGTAAATGGGGAGCACAGATTAAATCTGACAATTAGCTCTACTAACAGTTACATTGAACACTAAACCACTCTCCATTTAAATAAAAAATTTGCAGATAAACCCATTATTGGGGAACAAATAGAAGATCATTTAAAAGCTAACATTATAATTATTACTTCTTAGGGTCAAAACTGAAATCTTCTGCCCACGCCCATTAACAGTTGCAGGAGGGGTCAAATGGGCTTTTGCTCAAGTAACGCAGCCCCAAATGAAAAATCTTTGCCATGTTAGTAGCCCATTTTGGGACAAAATTACCTGTTCCCTCAAAATTAGAAAATGTTAATTGAAATGCTCACAAGCTGTATACAAAATGTCACAAATACCCAGACCAGGCCTTCAGTAACTGCTGTTCAATGCCGCCTTCTGGTTGACAGTTGTTAAAATTAATTTCCTTACTGAGCAGTAAACTGAAATCACCTGACACCCACTGAAATCACAACTGTGACTCAGCAAAACTTTTTTTGGACTTAGCAGAGACTTTGGGGGATGAATACCATGACTCTAAATTAATAATTCCACATTGCTGTTTAAATATATCAACAGCCAGCCTCAATTTTTTACCTACTATTGCCTGTACAGTATCGTTCCCCACAAAATCTGTGGGCAGCAAAGCCTTCTAGTATTATTCATAGCCATATTAAAAACTTAAACTGAGGCTTACTACAGAAGAGTATGATGTTACCAGCAAAGCCTTCCTCAATATTATTGCACGTAGGCCAGCAAGCATTGCAGTTCAGTGGCCTCTGTCATACATATCCTGTGAAAGAACTACTGTCATCATTATGTCTGTCAACCTCATTTACCCATCAGTAACTGTCCATCTATTCCTGTATACTAATTTTACAAAACTACAGAAAAAGAGTGAGTTCTATGTCCTAATCATGACTTAATTCTACCCTTCTCCCGCAGTCAGGGTTAAGACAAGCTGGGTCAGAGAAGTAATGAACCATTAGCTAGAGGAAATAGGAACTATGTCTGGGGGTTGTGTGCTTTGGAAGGTAGTCCTTTCAGACAAAATACTTCAAAACACTTACATGGTAAAGAACCTTATGTCCCATCAACTGAAGCTGATCAGTCTCCAAGAGCCACGTTGTGACAGCTTGGTTTTTTAAAAAAAAAAAGTTCTTTAATGTTGTGCCTCATGTTTTGGGAAAACTCCCATTATTTGCATAATCAAAGGAAGGAAAAGAGATATGTTTATCATTTTCCTCTAACAAGCACCAAAATTTTCTTTTCATTATTTGTCAAAGATTCTTAATGAGTATCTCCTTGGTGCTTAAAAAGCATAAGTGGAATTCACAGTAATTCTTACCCAGTTATATTGCCTCTAAAAGTAAGTAATTACCCGATACTTAGGGGTAATGCGCCTCTCCCAACACTGTCTTGAGCAGACTTCAAAGGAAGAAACAATTTTTTGCAGAGAAACTCTTTGGAATGATTGGCTTTTGTGTTCTGTTTTATTTAGAAAAGAGTGCAGCATCTTTTAATTGACGACGTCTGTATCAACAGCTGCAGTGCGGCCAGTGCCTGTCACATACAATCCCTTCTTTTTCCCTTCCTCATTCTTCTTAGAAAATCACTCTCCTTTTTGTTCCATCTCTATTTCACAGTTAATTTGAGCTGGGTAAATTATAATGTGAACTTGGCAAAAACAACTTGGGAAGGAAAAAAAGGAATCATATAGCTCAGTGGAGTCTGAAGTGCAAGGGGAAGGTCCACAGTCATTTACTGCAGGAAAGTAATTCTAATCTGGACAACAGCACACATGGGTTTTGGAGCTACGCTTAACAGATGAGCTCCAAACAGGGAGACAGGACCCAGCCAGTACTCTAAGTCTCTCTATTTCTGTGTATTCACATTGAGCCCTGCTGGATATGAAAACACTTTAAATTGCTATTATTGGGTCTGTGTTTGAAAAAACAGCTTCACACCTTTACCATGCAATTTTGAATCACATTATAATGCTTATTTAGAGTGCTGAAATCACCTGAGTTCATCTCATGAAAAAGACACTATTATATACACTTGGTAATTTCTTTAATAAAGAGTTTAAACAGTCCACAGTAATCCACATTAATTATTCATGTGTTGGAGAAAAATAATGAAAGTCAATGCTGAAAGTCATAGTCTCTTAAAGTTCTTGAAGGAAAAAGAATAATATTAGGTAAAATTCAATGGACTGTGGCACCAAGATTTATCTATGTAATTTACCCTGAGAATTTGAATTGCAAATGAGGCTGCAGCATTCTCTAGTATGGGACAAAGTTATGAGAAACAGGTCATACAAGGATACTGGTAGCACATCAAAGTTAACAGTACTTAGTGAAGATGCCTAAAACTTTTCCCTTTCCACACAAAAATGAAAGAATCTTAGAAATGTTTATGTACTCAACATTTTTTTAAATCTACCAAGAACTCAGCTGTTCCAATCAATACAAATTAACTCTTGACATATAATCAATGGGCAGCACCTTATGGTTTGCTCAAGTCCTATAGGACTTGTAGCCTATGTAACTGCATACATGGACATCATGATGGCAAGGGGTAGACTTAGGACAGTACTTTGCTATGCTGATAAAGAATCAAATCTATCCTGTATTGATTCAAAATTCATTCCAGACAGTAGTTTAAATTCATCACAGAGTAAAATGATCCGCTTCTACTTACTTTTGTGAAATTACACCGATTTCTAAGAAAATCTGGAACTCAGAGAATGGTCCTGATTTTGACCAGTAATTGTGCTCTAATTACTCCTGACTCACCCTGATGTATCTGGGGCTGGCATTAGAGCCAGCTGTCCCAGAATACATTATGCTGTTGTCTCTGTGAAGTAGCTCTATCTACCCCGTGATATCAATAAGTTGGTTTTTTCCCCAGGCTAGGTGTTGAGAGGCAGCCACCATAATGACACATATCAGAGAAGTAGTTAAGAAAAAGGCTAATGATTAAAGCAATTCGGGGAGGAAGCCAAGAAAATCAGAGATAATGCTGAAACATGACAAATATGATGCATGCAGAGTAACACCAGAATTCATATTCTGGTTCCTTCCTAAAAAGTACACAAAAAGACAATTTTTCTCTCTCTCTCAAAAAAAAAAAAAAAAAAAAAAAGATTATTAGAAAAGTAAACCTCCCAGATTCTAAAAGTTCATCTAACTGTTAGACTGCTATAAACAATAAGGAACAATGAGGGAAAACTGCCCTTGAGAAAATCCATTTCTTTAGGAAAAACAATCTGAGGCCTGGATGCATTCAGGAGTTTATGTAGGTGCGTTTCACCATTAAGAGTAGCCAAAATCCATTACTATATTATAGCCATATAGTCACCAGTTCTCATTAGCTTAGCTTCTAATGCGTATTGATTTACATGGAACTGAAGTGTCTGAACAGCCTTGTGAATTAGGGCCCAAATGCTTACTTTTTTTTGTTTGTGTTTATTATCTTTGTTATTTTTCCTTTGTAAATAATAACCTCCAAAGTGTCTGTGCAAAACTTGTGCAGTAGGAAGAAAAGTTTTAGAACTTTTATTGAACAGATAAGAAAAAGGTGCTAACAAACCGTTGATGTTGCATGTCCCCTGAATACCTGAATATCATAGGAGATACCAAGCTGCTTGTAAACCAGACCTATAGCAAGATTAGCAGACTGGAATGCAGACTTGGCCCTGATTTTTGCTGCTGGCCTGGAGAAATCATTTCAGCACAATTTTCCCTCTGTATTTTGTGTGTCTTGTCATGTTAAATACTCAAGCATAATGATTGTAATCATGTGTTTACAAGTGGTTGCCAAAACGGAGATCTGGTCAAGTGTGGAGTGCTAATGATCATTGTAATACAAATAATAACCTTTGTATGCCTTTATCTAACTTCTCCACATCTCACAGAAATGTTTTCAACCTTAAAGAAAAAGAAGCAGCTGCATAAAGGTACTGGGAAGTATCAGGACAATGGAAACAAGCATTTCCTGACAGTATGTTTTGTAATGGTGATTTAAGTAAGGCCAATGCCCTCTAACTCTTTTCAAAAATTGCAGGGATTTCAACAGAGACTGTGAAACAGCTCCTTGCCTGTCACTGAACTCTACAGTACATGAGCTTTTGAGTTTATGTTCCTGGAGAAGCAGGACAAGGTGATGGCAGGGGACTCAAAATTATGCAGGGGACATGAATTCTAGTTAAGGCCCTGAAGTGGCCAAGTATCAGACAGGCAAAGAGACCTCCAAGCCTCAGGTGAAAAGTTGTACAAATATCTGTATGGCTTCAGGAGCACTATCTGTCGTTCTTTCCTGACTTGTTATACAGAGACTTCTAATGAAGTAACAGATTGTTCTTCAAGTCTCAGCTCAGACTATGTCTTTCTACTGTTTGACTTACCTAACCATTTGATTTTAATGAAAGGGAAAGTAAGGCATATATATAAAGTAACGAAAAAGTATGTCTGAATCTTGTGTCCATCCTTTATCATACTCCTTTTCGATGAACAGGAACTGCAGTCAGTGTGATTACACTGCAGTTACAATCCTTAAAACCTGTACTATGCATATTATGTGTAGCACACTGCATTGTACAGTTTCATGTTCCACCTGAGGACAACAATCCACTTCTGAGAACAAGTGAATGCCAGTGTAGTGTATTTTTTATATTCCTATCTAAATTTAAGTTGAAGACTGAAGTCAAGGGTGTTTGCATTTCTTTAGCATCACTCAAAATCTCTAAATCATGTTTGCTGAAAATAAATTCCATATAGAAGGCAACATATCCCACAAAACTGTGTAGACACTCCACTGAATTTCTACACATTTCATCATAACAGCATGTCTTATAAAGAGCCAAATACTTTTTACTACTTGCATTTACACAGCAGTCTCTACTTCCATCATTACAGCCTCCTCTGTGGTCATTCCCTATCCTGCTGTGGATGTCCTTTGTTCCTGGGAGTTATCAGGTAGAAGGCATATAACAGAAAAGGGAAGGGAATGGAGATTTTCACATCACTATTCACCAATGGATTGGTTTTGTGTTTTGTTTTGTTTTGTTTTTTAATAAAGCAAATGAAGATGGATGAGGAAACTTAGGAACCTGGAAACAGTAAGAGGTAGAAATTTAGAAGAAAACATTGGAGAACCATGATTTTACAGAGGAAGTAGTAAACACTTCGCTATGCAGTCAGTGGAGAAAGAAAATGTACAAGAAAAGAGGAAATGAGAGAATATATGAGTCTGAGAAAGGAAGTGAAGGAGAATAACCTTCACAGAAATGTCTGTAATGCATAAGTTAAAAGTGATAAAAAGTCCAAAGTACAGACATAAGCCAGTGGCAGCGATAAGAACAGACCTGAGATTTCCTGAGTATGTTACACCAACTTTACTGGAGTACTGCCTTAGGATTGCAGAGAGTTTAGCAGAAGGGGGTTGCAGGCATTTCTTGCAGGCATGCTGAGAACAGAATTTGGTTTACAATAATCTCATTGATAGTTTGCAAGCCTGTTACAAAGTTTCATTAATTCAAGACTGGATATTTTTTTTTTTCCCTCAAAAAATGCTTGGTGATAATATTTCAGGAAGTTCCAGACATGAGTCTTCAGTCTACAGTTGACTGTAAATTGACTGGCATTTGCATAATCCTGTGAGACATGATAATCAATGAGGTTTAGAGTCAGTCTGGCACCTCATATGGGAGCCTTCTTAAGAATTCTTAAATTATTTTAATGAACCAGTATTATTCAAATATTTTTTTTTCTTTCAGGATTTGAACTTCAGCCAAACCATTAAACCATGATCTTTAAAAGTATACTTGGAGAGTTTCTATTTGATGAAAATCTTACAAATCTAATCTTCCATTGTCTCAGAATTTAATACAGTGCAGACAGCAAAGAGCAACGTGTATGCAATATTTTGTACATCAATATAGTGTTTACAAAAAATCCTAATTATAAGAGTCAAGGAAAACCACCAAAAAAACAACAAATAAATCACCCAAACAACACAAAGCTCTGTGACCTTTATCCTCTGTTCTACAAATTATACATTATGCAGCAGAAGTATAGGAACAAGAATATTAAAAATATGCCTAAATGAGTAAATTAATATTTTCTTACAGTGCAACCTCATTTGAAGTGTCCTTTCAAACCAAGAGATTGTGACAGGAATGTCTGAAAGCTCTGAAATTATTTCATTAAAGATATGTCAAAAAATGCAAAACATGGAAGAGTGATGTGTTGTTATTATTACATACTGTTCTGTACAAGGAAACCAATATACGGCTACATCTCTTCATTTAGCTTTGCTGAGAAGAAAACTTAACTATCAAATTCACATCAAGTACTAGTCTTTTCAAGAAGGTGGCTTCAGTTTCCTGCAGGCCGTTGAGGAGTATCAGGTCAAGGACCAGAACAACAATCACTGTATCTACAGTTCTTTTCCTTTTGTATTATTTCCTGCAATGTTTTCACTGAGGGGCACATGGAAAGAAAAATGATGTTCACAGAATATGAGATGCATTGTTGTTCTTCTGTTGAAAAACATGCACTGGCAGACTCTTGGCTGGAACTTGGTTCAGGATAGCCTCAGGATTTTTACAGCTAGGAGGTTTTGTCTATCAATTCAACTTCCCTTTAGCTATTAATGTAATGTCAAAACAACTAAAACAAAACATACTTTGCACCACTTTCTATTGTAATCTCCACAAACAGTTTTAACAATTTCACATAGCTAAAAACATGTAGTTAACATGTGTAGGTTCAATGAAAAAGCAGTCCTCAGACTGGCCCAAGTCTGCTGGAATATTACATCAGTGACCCAGCTCTTCATCTTCCCAATTTAAACAGACTATGAGGACAGGGCACAACTCTGATGGAATAGGAGAAGGTTGCTTGTGTCTGACAGTATGTGAACATACCTGCATCCTCTCTACCTCCCAGAAAAAACTTGCTTTCCTTATACTCAGCAGCTCTGTCCATTGACATCTGATGAAATAATAGCATGCAATTTATGTAATTCTGGGTTAAAGGTACAACACACATATGAAGTATAATTACTACACATTTACTCTTGCGTTTAGTTGTAATGCTGTATTTACAAAGAGATATGAAAGTGTCTGCACACTTTCAAAATTACAGCTGGGTACTAAAGCCTTTTGTCACTCCAGAATTCCCAACCCTTTACCTGCACTGTCAATATAACCTTCTCTATGGATGTCATTCCCTTGTCATTGTTCTTTGACAATACTATAACTTTGCTCAATTGGTTCTCTTCTGAGATCTCCACCACACCTCCACACAGCCTGCCTAATCTCATGGACCATACAGTTTACTAATAAGGACCTTATAGTCAGGACAGTGAGTTTAGGCCCTAGATTATCCCCTCCAACCACTACCTTTCCAGATGTATGGACAACTCTATTGCTACTACTAGTGTAGTGTATAATTATAGAATGCTAACAGCCAGCCTCAGAAAAGATTACCCAGTCTTCTTTCCTCTTACAATCCATACAGCTCATTTCACAACATTTGCATTCCCAGATGGATAACTGCTTCTATACCCTGAATAAGTTAAAAAAAAAAAAAAAAGTGAAATATATCAGAAGGAAAAACTTATTAGTTCAGTACTACATAGAAGCTTTTTCAATAGAATTTTTACTAAAATATCCTAAGAGATTTAAGGTGACTCACAACTGCCTAAAAATATGGAAGCTATTTTTCTCCTGTGTATTTTTTTTCTTTATGATGAGGGGAAGCTAAAAGTACTTTGCTTTTGTTTCCAATTATTTTTTCCTTAGTTTCTACCTTCTCTTTTTGTAAGTATAATAATGTACATTGCGTCTTTACGTAAGACGCTGCTGAATGTGCACCACCTGTATCAGCAGGGGCATGGCAGATATAAAACACTAACCACGCAGCTGCAATTACAGATCAAAGATGACTGCTAATCTTACTAACTGCTAATTGTTAGTTCTCCCACTTTCAGTCAGTCCCAAGCACTTTGCAAAACAGAATCAATGTTTCTCCTTGAAAAGTACAGGTACAAATCTGTACCACACATGTATGAATATACATATCTTAAACATGTATATATTATATATACGTAGGAAATTTTTTACTATTACTATTACTATGCTAAAAGAGGGATGAAATTTATTGCCACAACATTGGCATCTAGTGCCATCTGGGATACCACAGACTAAGATACCCACACAGCACTGAGAGATACAGTACAGGACTTGTGGGAGATGTAGTCTTTTCTGGAGTGTTAGGAAGGTTAGCAGACTACCCACAGGACTTGAACCAACACAAGGCACCCTTCTTTAGGCACTGAATTCAGCCTTGCTTTCTAAAATAATTTAGGTGAGCCATGCCATAAAATTACTATTTCTGTCCATTTGTCTTGCAGGTTTCTCTGTAGTAGTCTTAGAGGTAAATGTCAGCTTTCCAAGTACTACAATTGCCTGAGATAAGACCCCTCTTCCACTGTCTCCTTTGAGATGTCAAAAACCAGAAGTCTAGTTCTTCAAAACTGGTATTGAAACTCAGTCATCTGAAAACCTTTGAAAGATACAGATTTAGAGGATACAAGGTCTCAATAGCAAGGAAGAAGTGAAAAGGAGGCACTGTACATTATATTTAACTTCTTCATGCGGTGTCAAGGTTTGTTGAAAATCTCTACTTGATACTAGCTCTGTTGGCATTGTAACCTTGGCTTGCCCGCTCCTATGTGCCTCATTTTCCAGTGTTGCAGGTGGTCATTTTTCCACAATATAGAGTGCAACAGTCACCAAGGGAATATCTTGTTCCCGGTACAGGCACTGACAAGCCTTCACTGATTTTTGAAATAACAAGTCTGGAACCTAAATGCTCAAGGCAGGAATAGGAGTTAAAGCAGACTGGAAAATTGCTCTTGCTGCATTACAGAAGAGATATTGTTCCTCCACTAAACTAGGAACAGAAAAGTGAATTAACCTTTCTTTCTACTTGAATAAGGAGAGATATGCGCCCCCTTCCCTGTATTTTGCTTTAGTTGCACAGAATGTCTTCTGTTATTTATAATCAACTCTGAATCAGAAATAACTCCACACTGAAAAGCACACCATTTTGCCTGGAAGTATTATGGTGGAGACGGAGGCCTAGCACAAGAGAAAGTAGGCCCACCTTGGCTTTTAAAGGAGAAGGTAGCAACAGCTAAGTAACTTTGCATTGTATTTTTAGGATCCATTTCTAAAAATACTTGAAAGTGTCTAAATACTGTTGAATATTTTTGGGAAAAAAAGTCTAAAACGTGAAGATTTTCCATGAAGACCTAAGGCTCAGAGATGCAGACACAATGCCAGGTCACTGGCACATAGTGAAAGACAAGTCTGTGTGATGAAAACAAATCTAATGGGTTTATTTTTAAATACAAGCATTTCATAATGAATATTCAGCAAGACAGCTGCAGCCCAAAAATCATCCACTGACACATCCAGGAATGGTTTCAAATAATCATTGCATACATGAAAAAATCCAGAACATTCTAGCCTATGTGTGATTATAATTTTTTAATTGTGTGTGTCATGTATGCTTAAGCAGTATTTAAAAGGCAGTTTAGAAAACTAAAAAAAAAAAAAATGCAACACCTCTAGAAGCACTAAGATTTTTCTAGAAACATCTGCCAAGTTAAAAATGTTCATCCGAGGAAGTAAGGCAATGATTTAGAAACTTCAGCTTGTATTTTTTCTCCTTTCAACTGAACAGTAAGGTAAAACTCCATTCTGTACTTCTGCAGTTAATATTAAAGCTGAAATTGTTTTAATGGAGTTCACCCAACTTTATTCTGGCTGCTGAAAGAACGGTAGGATAAAGGAAATTAACGATTCAATCTTCCTTGCATTACTATTTCATCACCATAAAATAATGGAGTAATGAAACCAGTCTGTAGAGAAGACCGTCACCACATGCACACACACAAGATAAACTACAAAATTCAAGCAGGACAGCACCCACCACCCTCAAGCCAGGATGGACGGCTTCATAACTGTTTATGATAAGGCATTGATATTCAGTATTTCTCCAATCTCTAAAGTTGTTTTAACTGCACACATAGCAGTGAAATTTTGCCACCTTAAAATTAATGGCAAACTCCCACTTGTTGCAGCTGGCTCCGAGCATGTTATTTTGCAGATCTATACTACTGGTCAGAGCAAAAAATTCATTGCTGGACACACTGAATAGGTACGATAGAATAGAAAATAGCATAATTTTAGACCATCATCTATGCTGGTAGTAATCAAGCTTAAAGAAATTACGAGATCTCATTCATACAGGATTTCTAGACCTTTCTCTTTTCAAAACATAAACTTGGGAATCACTTACTGAATTATGCATTCTGCACAGAACAATAAGAATTTCTAATACTGTGTGACACAGAAAGTAGGGAAGAAACTAGAGATTCTAGTTATCTATAACTATCTTAGTTCAGCAGGTTAATTTTTAGTTTGACAAGCGAGAGATTCATTCTCTATTTCTGTGCCCCACTGCATCTGAAACCCTGAATGATCTCTACAGAAAAAGTGTGAAGAAGCAAAAATGTAAGGCTATTTCAGGTCTATTTCAAGCACTGTAGGAGTTTGACAGTATTTCATTTTTCAACATATGCTAAAACACCGTGGGATGACTTTATAGCTTCTGTAGCTTCATGCATATAAATATGGGTAGATAGGATCAGGATGTTTCATGCAGTCAGAAAGATGTAAGGAACAGCACCAGCAGGTTACTTTCCACAGTACGGTTCTTAGAGAGAACAGCAACGTGTGAGCCCTCCACAACTAGTTACAGCAGCTGGAATCCAAGCACAAAGAAACGGACTGCATCCAAGCTCATTTGCCCAGTTCACAAAGAAAGGCTACACAGGATCTGAATTGTCCTTTACTGTAGTAGGCTAGTTCACCTGGGGCCAATACCTGAAACACTGGTGGATGACTAATTTATGATGACTAACTTAAGAAGTTCCATTTTTAATGGAAATAATTCAAAGCCAGGAGAAATAATGAGAAAGGAAAAAAGAATAAATTCCTGTTACATGACCCAGTTGAAGCTCAACTCTCCACATGCTATTCCTGCGCAGTGAACTTTTTGCTCCCATTTTGTTTCCTGTTTTTCTGCTCCATAGAAGGCAGCACGGTCGACCATTTCCAGTCAAGACCTTTTCAATGTCCGTACTCCAAGGGGTCTTTTATATCTCCTCAGCTCAGCAGAAGGAAACACAGGCAACAGAAGATGGAATGTTGTTCTTCCCCTTTTATGACAGCTGCCATTTGGTCAACTGAGGTGGCACCAATAGCACAATAAAATCACCAGCGTGAAACTTAATGCGTCCCACAATAGCATGCAAATTTTAAGAACATCAGGCTGCCCATTTGCATCAGGGAAGCTCTGTCTGGACCTGGATTCTGGCTCTGAAAGTGGCCATCAGCAGATGTTCAGGGAGAGAGCATCAGAAAACCTTTCCAGTGAGAGAGAACACACTGTTTAAAAACGTAGTTAGAGGCTGTATCTGAACTGTGATGTCTGAGAAGTATCAATTTCCCTTCAGAGCTCATTTATTTTTTTTGGCTTCCATGAGGCTCTTCAAAGCCCTAGTGACAGGCAGGTAAATAAATATTATCTACTTTTAACAGGCAGAAGAAAATGTGTTATATAATGTGTGCCAGATGTGAAAAGTAAGCAATTAACAGTCCTAGCAGTGGTCTATGTGCCACTTGTGTATCTGTTTTTGCCTTAAAAGATCTTGCAGTCTAGACAGATGGCATAAAAGACTACAGCAGAACAGAAGAAGTGTCTAGCCTGACACTTTGTAAAGTTGTTGTTGTTGTGGTGGTTATTATTTTTATTAAATATGGGAGTGGGTGACTTTTTTTCTTTTTTAATGAATTAGGCTTTCTGGTTCCTAATATCTGATACTACGCTATTACACCACAATGCTTACCTGTTTTTCTTTTTACTTTTTCAGTACATTACCTTTCCCACATGCAATAGTTCAACATTTTTTTTAAGCCATCAGCAGAAAATAAACTAATTTACAGGCCATCAAGCATGACCATTTTCATTATAGTCCAATTAAATCATCAGTAAAGCGAAGATAATATTACTTTCCTGTTCTTCAGTCATAAAATAAGTTCTAAGGTATAAAAGATTCAAATACTAGAATTTAGGCTAGGCTGGAAATCAGGTTTCAGTGTATTTAATCTTTCTACCTTTGAACAGCAATTTTTACATTCAATAAATTCAGAGGTAGACTTCTGGGATCTAAATGCCAAGGAGATTTAGGCAGGATATGTTATTCTGTGTTTATGAGGAAAGTTATGCAAACACGCAGAGATTATATTCAACTAAGAGCATTTTTCATGCAAATGAATTTTTCTTTGTTTATGCACCAAACAATATTTTTATCTTGAGTGTTTAAAAAAAGAAGAATTTTATTGTTTCATTTATCCAAGCAGTAATGTGTATCCAAAGGAAAACACAAAATCTATGGTTCATATATTAGAGTTTTACTGCTCTTTGAGCTACTGTAAAATTTCTGAATTTTCCTTTCTAGTGGGCAAATACACGAACATAGACATCTAATTAAAACATTTGAAAGGACTTGCCACAGTTTTCCTAAGCACATCTTCTGGGAAGAATGAGACTTGCAAATTTAAGCTCTAGAGATGAAACTTTTGGAAATGTTTTAGCATGTGATAAAAGGGGGCAAGATCAGAAACTTTTTATACTCGCTACATAACCTGTGCCACCTGCTCTCCTGTAAAAGTTCTCAGTTTTCTTCTGCATTGCTTCACAAGTTTTATGTGAGTAGAATCTTTTCAATACATCTGAGGATTAATTAATACTTCCAGTTTATGTCTAAAGCATAATATGTAATATTTATAATAGTGCGCTAGAGGTCTATCACTTTTTGGAAAGACAATTTATCCTACAAAACCGCACAGTTCACCTAACTGTAGTAGTACTGAAGAAAAATGCCAAGGGATATGATAGCTGCCTGCAGTTGTATGTATTCAGCTTTCCACATGATGGTTAATGACAACCATAACTGTAAACTTCATTGCAAGAATAATTACAACTTACATATGGATTTAGAAAAAACATAAATAAGTATCAGAAAGTGTATTTCCAGCTAAGCAACAAAGTAACGACTGGTGTCTTCATTACACATACATTTGCTCAATAAAGTTCAGAATTGCAAATGAAACCAAAACTCATTATATTTTATGAGACAAGCAGGCAAGTCTCACACTTTGAAAAAGGAATAAGAGATGTTCACAACTGGTGCTCTCCACAACACTCACAACAGCCTCCCTCAGCAGGAGCCTCTCACCAATGGCAGAAAAAAACCAGCAGATAACATTTAAACTGATTAACATGTTTGTGTCTTCCCCATTACACAAGAAATTTTCATTCTGCAGGGGATGACTAAGAAAATGATAAAACAGTTCATTCATTTTGTGAGTATTAGTGGTCATTTTGTGACCTGACTAGAATTACATTTGAGAACAGAAGGCATAAAAGGCATAAAACAATATTATCAGCAAATGAAGCCTACTTGAACTCCACCTATTTTTAGCCACTTGTGCTAATCAGCAGCACAGATCCCCACTAGGATAACAAGACCAAATTCCTGACACTCAACAAACAAGAAATGGAACAGGAGAAACAGCATGAACCCACTAAAGGTGACAGCCATAATACAGAAAACAAAACAGACCATGAGAGGACCTTGCTTTACAGAAAGAGCAGAACACAAACTTTTGATGTTAATTTCCCTGTAATAACTGTATACAAGTGATCAGAAGCCAAAGTAGATAAGATTGTAATGAAGTAAAAATTAGCAAATCAAAAAAAAAGGAGTCTGGAGGAGTGTTAAATTTAAGCAAGTGTATTATTCTGTGCTTCGGAAGAAAGCATAAGCACCCAGAAATTTGAAACCAATAATCAAACTCATTGTGTAAGAATCCTAAGTGCTGCAGCAGTTACGGTTTTTAAGAAAAGCTTAAAAAACTAATGTGCTTTTATTTTTAGTGAATGAAAAGGAAACCAACCCAACAGACAAAACTCAGTTTACTATTAGTTAGAAAGCTGTACTGAAGATCTTTTCTCCATCCTACAGCTATATTACCTTCACTTTCCTGCACACTGGTTGCATTGCATGGCACACCTCATCTATGCAAACAGAGGCAAACAGGCAACAGAAAAATGTAAGATTTTATGAACTCATATTTCTAGCAGTTCTTTTCTTCATAAATACATAACCAAAATGCAGAAATTTTGGACTGGACATTCTTACACCTTATATTTTTTTTCATGTAAGTGTTGATTTCTAAAATAAAAATTTAAATATTTTCATTACCTTGTACAGTTTTCTCCTAACTAGTCCTCTCAGACAATATACTACTTCAATGAAACAAAGCCACATGCTAAGAATAGCAGAAACAAAACACTGAGGATGATAAATAATACACATACTTGGAGCACTAGTCAGAAAGTGTCTTATCGTAGGCTTCCATGTTTAAACTGAATATGCACTATACATTTTCCAGTCGTCCTGGCATGAAAGGAGACTTTTGAAAGAAGTTCCTAGTGTTAACTTTTTTGTAAACAAAATGTTGAAAGCTCACCTTAATTTAATTAATCTATATAGTTTTCTAGTGTGCAAGAAGTTAGATACCATATATTCAATTACTTTTTCATGCCAAGAGCGAAACTTAATACCTAAATATAGAGATAAGTTCTCTGCTCTGCTAGAGAAAGAAATGCTTAATCAATCCAAGGTATTTAAAATATTTGCACCCTAAATAAACCTTCACCAGTCACCCTTGTAGGTTCTTAAATTGTCAGGTGGCAATGCATCTGGCTGCACACATCTTTTCCTCTAGGGAAAAGGATGTAGAGGGCCTGTTTGCCATATGCCATTTAACACAACCACCTCAATTTGCCAGGAATGTCTTTACGGGTTCTTTGGTGCTAGATTGTGTATTGGAAGCTTGATAAATTACCTCAGCCCGTGCACTTTGTTAGCATGTAGGTGGACTGCTCCCAAATCCCAAGCTGGCCAATAATTTCTGCATTTGATTATAGTACTCTTTATCCATAAAGAGAAGAGTCAACATGTCATCTGAAAGACATATCTAACAGAACATCCAAGAGTTTGAGAGACCTTCTGAGCCCCCAGCTGCAATATGCTTAAACTGAATTTCCTGTTCCCACTCTGCTCACTGCAAAGAGTGGAGAATGATATTCAAAATATTTGAATTACCACAGAAGGTTAACTCCCCAAAAGATGGAGCACAAGGGAAATGGAGTAGGCATACGAACACATTATAGACAGTCTGGTTGCCTTAGGGAAGACATTTTGTCTACCAGCAAGCCCCAGAGTCGTCATGGCACCATTCAAAATACCCAAAACAATCACCTGCAACTCCTACACTTGTGTTTCTTGGACGCTAACAGGATGATAGACTGTATACCAATGTCTTCTGCACAGACTAGCCCCTCTTCTTTTAGGAGAGAAAACATCTAAATTTGTATAAATATGTACAAGTCATCAGTAAGGACAATTTTCTTCAGTAATAAGGACCTCATGAACAACAGCTCAGCTTTAGTGACTCTTTTACAGAAAAGACAAGTCATTAAGACATTAACCAAAAAAAGCGCTGTCTCCTAGTCAGCTGCCACAATCCTGTAAGCACCGGGCTTCAGAGCAGGGCAGTTCTGAGACAGCATCCATGGCTCTGACAAATGACCTCCGCTGCTGCACTAACAAGGAAAATGCATCCAGGCTCATCCCATTGAGCTACTCTGCTGTACAGGAAAGGGTAGTCTCCTCAGACATTAATGGTTACAAGGATAAATACAAGTGCCCGAGATGGTGCTTCCTCTCAGAATGAGCCCAAAGGATCACCACAGGCCCTACAGAGCCCACAGGTCTCAGCCCTCAGATTACACTACTGAACACCAACCCGGGAAGGCCAGAGAGGTAAATTGCACTGAATTATCAGCAATGGAGGTAACCTTAATTGTTTCGGTTCGGACACAAATGCCATATTCTCCTACTGTTCTCACAGGCTGGCTGAAGTCAGCACTTGACTGAAGACCAGATGGCTAATCCCCAAGCCAGAAAAGAACGAGGAAGCCTTTTGAAGAACATGTCATTATTTCCATTAAAGTAACATGTAGGAGTTCCAATACAGGGAAGAACCCAATAACAGTAAGCCCCTTCCAAGCATGCCTCAGAGAAATATATACCTTAATTATACATTAGGATTTCTGTAAATTTAAGTTCCAGGTATTCATTAAATCAAACTTTTGAAAGCTAAAGAGTGGTGGATGTGACCACATAACCTTACAGACTTATTCGCTGAACAGAGAACGATTGAGAGAGATCTGCGGGAAAATTGTCTCTGAGTACATAATTATAAAACTATCACAGTGCATATGTGCAAAGGGAGCAATCTAAAACAGGTGTTTTCCAGCTTAAAGTGCAAATGCTATAGTCAAAGGCTTGGCCACATATAATAACCTTGCCACAAAGAAGGCTAACGGTGTCCTGAGCTACGTGCAAGGAGTGCTGCCGGTAGGTTGAAGAGGTGATCCTTCCCCTCTACTCAACACTGCTGAAGCCACACCTGGAGTACTGGGTCCAGTGCCAAGCCCCTCAGCTCATGGACATATCAGAGAGTCCAACAAAGGGTCATGAAGATGATTAAGGGACTGGAACATCTGTCCTATAAGGAAATCTGAAAGAGCTGGGGCCATTTATCCTAAAGGAGACAGCTCAGGAGGACATCTCATTAATATTTACAAATATGTGTAGGCAGAGTGCAAACGAGACAGAGCCAGGCCTTCTCAGTGGTGCCCAGTGACAGGACCAGAGGCAATGGGCATAAACACAGGAGATTTTCTCTGAACATCAGGAAGCACTTTTTTTACTGTGACAATGACTCAAAAGCCATCTGGACACGGTCCTGGACTCTAGGTGACCCTGCTTGAGCAGGTGGATTGGGCATGATGACCTCCAGAGGTCCCTGCCAACCTCTACCATCCTGTGATTCTGTGAAAAATGCTAACTCACCAGTTAAGCTGAATTCAAAGAAAATCACTTTACTTCTGAGTGCCCACACAGAGTGGGTGTGTAACAAAGGTGGGACAGCAAATCCCCTTTAAATTCACAGTTTTAATAATTCAGGTTATCTTGTTTGTGTGTGCATATGCAGGAAAACTCTAAGAAGCAGTATTTTCATATTTTGTGGATGTGTTTTCTTTACTCTTTTGTTTTAAAGGAAAAAAATCTAATTATCTGCAACTGTGCATCAGCAGCTGTCTGCTCTGTGGAAGAGGTCTTTACTGCTTAACCTATAGCACTATACCTTTTGCTAAAAGCAGTAGAAGATTGCGAGACTGGCACTGTATCAAGCTGACATTGAACTGGGAATTTATTTCCAGGAGTCCACTCTTTCCCCTCATACTGCTTTAACAGATTTCAGGCTTTTTTTCTGCAAGGACTGTCATTTTTACAAAGGCGGTGTGCAGTTATACTTGGGTGGTTCATTGTGTTATTCCAGTTTGGAGATAAAAGTGAAGAACACTTTCAGATCAAAATATAACATTTCCTTCTCTCTAAAAGTTTAATTAGATTACTAACATTGGAATATGGGGGACAAATTGGGGCAGCAGATCAGTTTAGTACTTTAATTTTAAAAAATACTGAGTAGCATGATTGCATGTTATTTCTTAAAAACATTTTCTACCTGAAGTTATAAGCTACATACAAGAATTTAAGCTAAAGCAACATGAAAGGCATGTGCCAAGAAGTGCAAGAGTTTGTCAGCTAATTTTTGTCATAAAACGTTGCAACAATAAAACAAAATCACAGTAAATTCTTGCAATTGCTGTCCTCTATTGTTTAAAATGGGTATACATGTAAATAAAATACCTTCATTATTTTAAAACGGAAACATAATTTTCAAGTTGCAAGCATCCTTTCAGCTTTTCCTTACATAAGTTCATAGAATTTTTCCTAACTTATTTTCAATAACAAGAAGGCAAATGCACATAACTAAAAGCATATCACTATATTAAGGGAAGGGACATCACACTTAGGGGGATTCCAAGTTGTCAACAGTGCCTTATTTTTCACAACTAGGTCTTTGCCAATCCATTTAAAAGTGAGTTTGCTATTTTGCACATCACTAGCGCCTACCCATCCTTCACATTTCACTCCACTAGTGCCCTTTTGTATTATACATCAAAGCATAGACCTCTTAAATAGCATGTTGGGGAGAAAAAAAAAAAAAAAAGACTCTCTAACATTACTTACATTCCATCACACTGTTACTCTGCGCTTTTACTTGTCATTCTCTTTGAATCCCCTATTGATGTGACACATTGAGACGTGCATATACTACAGATGCAGCATGATTCATCAGGAGTATACGGCTCCACTTTCAACACAAAAATGCTTTTAGAAGATACCCAAGTTCATTGACTCAGTGTTTCTCACTAGGAGGCTGTTTTAACAATGGTTTTCTTAGTTTTCTCATGTCAGAGTAGTGTTGCCATTTTGCCTGCATCCCTGCTTCTGAAGCCAACTAGCACGTTGTTAAAGCCCATTCCATAGGTGTAGGCACTGGGCTAAAGTAAATAAGCCTTTGCTAAAATCTTAGTGCTGCATGCTTGATTTTTGTCTTCATTCTGCCTTCTTGTAGTTAAAACCAGTATTTAAATTAGTTTTACTAATTTTATGCATTAATTGTAACAAATCCTGACAATATGTTGATCTGACAAGTAACTGAAAACAGCCTTGTAGATGTGAGAAACCACAGCAACCTAAGCGTGATAAAGCAGTAAAAAGAGATAAAAGGACAGAGGGCAAAATAAAAATAATCCTGATAGGTTTATACAATAAAAATATGCTGTTAAGAACTTTAAAAATACACCGTTGGCAGAAAATCCTTATAGCTGGTAGAAATTTCATTCTGACTAGACCTGACAACCATCCTGAACTTCTGACACCTGACAAGTTAATTGAGTCATTTGCAACCCATTACCAACTCCAGCTACTTTCATTTTCTAAGAAAAAATACCTGTCCTGGAGCAAATCTTGCTATGACACTAGAATATAGCAGCTCGTTGATGATGAGTAGCCTTGAGGAGATTTTACTGCGGCTCCGTCTTGGGAAGAAGAGGACATAATTAACTGCTGAGATAGAAGGAAAGAAACTCTGGAAAATAGCAATTCCATGAACGCTTAATACTGGCATACAGCGGCAAGATCACAGCCCTGACTATTCATTCCTGCCTCTTTCACCTCCGGCTGGTTCTAGCTAGGATGCGTTCTCCCAGCCTGCAGAGGAAAGGGGCAGTGTGAGGGCAGCATAGTGGGAGCAGGGTATGGTTGCCAGCTCAGTAGACGGCAGATGAGCAGGACAGCTTGTTTGGCAGCAGGGTAACTTTGTGCTAGCTTAACATGAGCATGGAACTACACTGTTAATACTTATATGGCTGCCAGAAGTGAAAAGTACTGTTTTGTTGTGTAGTCCGCTTCCTATAAAAACCTTGGAATTCTGCAGAAAGAGTGTTCCAAGTCCTTGACTGGAGGTTGTGGTCAAACCTAAACTGAAGCACGACTCTGCACCTGTATTCCTTCCAAATTATCTCTCCTGAAAGCCCTGTGGCTTCCTGCTGCTTGCCAGAGGCTCCCGCGGAAAGACCCCTTACTGCAGACCAGCCCTTGTGCAGTGCTGAATAACTATCGTTTCCAAATCAAGGTCATTCTTTGCAGCAGATATCTTTGTCTAGAATAAGTTTAGCTGCCATTGTTACTCTTTCAAGACAGTGACAGTCCAAAAGGATCAACAAACAATCCTAATCCTGAGAATTTTCATTATTCTGCGTAGTTCTCTGAAATTTTCTACTAAATATAAAGAACACAGGCATTCACTTTAAAGGGAACATATGTATACTCTGGAAAGTAATATTAATTTTGCTGTTTTAAATAACTGAGGGCAAATCTGCTCTCCAGTTTCTTAAAAATTGTCTAGCACTCCCTGCCCACTCCCTGGCTCAAACAGTAACTTGTCAAAAGTTTCACTCTAGAAAACTTTTTGAGAGATAAAAATCTTAAAAGTTAAACTAGCTTGTAGCCCTCCTGCATGAATGTGAATTTGATGTAAAATAGACATCTGTTCCAAAACATTAAAAGCTTTCTCTCTAGTGTTTTTTTTCTTAAACTATAGAATGTGATCTATGCCATCTTTCAGTTTCTGGAAACAGCTATATACATTATAGAAATCAGGCAAAAATCACAGTTATCTAAGGCAGTTTAGGTTGAATCAAGACAAACTAATGGTTACTAGTGCAGCCAACCCATCAGATTTTATTACTCACAATGAAATAAATTAAAATTAAGAAAATAAAACAAACTTGACAATCAACTTGCACTATTCCAGATTATGGAAGAAAGCTATAAAACATGATCTAGAGTACAAAAAAGTGGATCGTGAATTTAGAAAGCATCTCATTATTTTCTGGTTTTGCAATACTGAGTTGCTATGCCTATTCAAATCTTCTAAGATTCTGCAACATTTCTACTTTTGTATTTATTAGAATGACATTTCTAAATTCCTAACATACCATGGCAAGTCTCTATCTCCAATTATTTTTGGAAACTATTATTAAAAATTATTTCACAGAAAAGTAGATAATGTTTTAAAAACTGTGTGGCATTCTAAAATGTAAAGACTAAAAGATGCATGAGCCACAGGAAAAGTAACTGGATGTGGGAAAACTCTAGCAACGTAAAAAGGACTCAGATTACAGGAACAAGCATTGTTTGAAACAGAACGACAGAATGAATTACAGCCTAGGCCTCAAATTTTACTAAAATGCTAAATTAAATTTTTAAATGGCCACACAGTTTCTGTCAAAATTAAACATTATTCCAAATCTAGAAACTCAAATAATCAAGTCAGAGTGGCAGATTAGCAAATTTATAAACCTTTAAAATTCCAGAGTGTAAATAGCAGAAATCCAGAGCAGTTTGCTTTAAAAGCAGTTCGGTAACCAAACATGGTATTCACAAAACTGCAAGATGAATGGTAACTGCTTGCTGCAGGAGATCAGTGGTTTAACTCAACTCTGGGTTTCCATTAACTACAACTAAATTTAACACATCCACAGGAAATATTTAAAAGGAAATATAATCGTGTCACCTTATTTATGATACAGCTGAACATAAAGCAGAGATGTCTTAAAGCTGTGGATTCTGAGAGGTACTAAACAGCACCATGTCACAATATTTTTAACAAGTGATAATACAAGACTCAGGAAATATGTACAGAGAATGAAGAATACATTTTTCTCCTGGGCTCCATGTAAATATTTAAAGTTAGGGAAAAGACACAGTAATTTATCGGTGATTGTCAGAGGAACAGAGGAGGAATTTTTCTCACCAGTAAATCACTGCTCTGTCTGCCAATAAGTAATCAGTTATTCCACACCACTACATCACAGCTGCTCTTGCCGCTGTGATGCAGTTCCACTTTGAAAAAAAAAATCTCTAAATATAACATTTATACCACTTCATAATTAACGCAATTTTTGTCTTAAGTTCTAATGCAGAGTTCTACTATTTCTCAGTGGAAACAAATTATTGGCCAAATTCTATCACAACATACTTCATGCAGAATGAAAATCAAAGCAGTCACTCAGGCCCTGTGATGATGAAGGGTAATGTAGAGGAATGAAGGCAGTGGGTTGATTAGCATTGTACATGTACAACATG
Organism: Falco peregrinus; assembly: GCF_023634155.1. Lineage (NCBI taxonomy): Eukaryota > Metazoa > Chordata > Aves > Falconiformes > Falconidae > Falco > Falco peregrinus. Next base: position 53,935,255 of record NC_073725.1, on the reverse strand, counting down.
CAGCTGTAGCCTTGCCTCAGAGGCAGTGGGTTGATTGACATGGACGATGTGCAGCTGTAGCTCGTTCCCGCTAAGTGGTTAAATAGCAATGAGGCGTGAGGAAGATGAGTAGTGTGGTCTGACCTCTGGAGGAAGGAGAAATGGCACAGACAATAGAATCTGGCCTATGGTAAAGCCTTGTTGCAGACTACTAGTTTGTTTGTGCTGTAACAGGTGGAAAGTGGGATCTGATGGGATGGCACAGGTAAGGAGGACAGAGAGCATCTGGTATCCTGCCATAGTGATGCTCTCTGGGGTGATCAAACTTCGTCAAGGCTCAAAATGAAAGGTAAAAATTCCCAGAAGACCTCAGTTCAGAAACAACTAGTGTATATCACCACAATTAAAACTTTTATTTTCAAAGCTGCCAGCCCTTCTCCAGGCTATGTGCAAAATTGGCTGCTTAGGCAAAAAAAAAAAAAACACAGACAAAAAAACTAAGCCTAACAGACAATGGAAAGAAGTAAAAAATTCTTTAAAAAAAAAAAAAAATTGACATTTTTTGTCTAAAATATTTCTAGATTTTGTCACATTTTAAAAATAGAAGCATAAAATTCTAATTGAGTTTCAGTTAATATTGTTGACAATTTTTATTCATAACTATAAGCACAATTAAACAAAGAGAATTAGTAAATATAACTGTCATGCTGATATTGTTTCCTTACACTTACAAAGCTGGCTTAGTTGTGATGAAAATTTTGTCAGCGCTATATTCCCATTCACTTCCACCCAAAGGCCTCACAACTTATATGAGCTTTTTTACTTCAACCATGCTGTCTGTGTCAGGCTTTTCCAAGCTACAGAAATTAATATAATTCTATGCAAATAGCACACACTTACTGTTTCCTAACTTTCCCAATTATCAGCATAATTTGGAGATTTAGAACCACACTAGTTCAGGCAAGTGTCTTCTCATTTCATTGACTTCTAATTTAATTTTTCAAAGTGTATCACATTCATCACTTTTTAGTTACAATTAGTATCTATGGGTAATCTCAGGAACGACTGCTCTTTTGTTATTACTCTAATAGAGAAATTAAGCAAAACCCAAAACTAAACTATAAAGTAATATTCTCCAGTTATATAAATAGTTTTAAAAACGAAACTACATGGTAGAGTATATATTGCTACAGGACAAATAAACCGCAGATTTCTTGCTGCTATTGAAACAAGTTGAAACTTTCCACTCCTCCTGATGCCTACAAAATGATACTTGACTAGTACTGTCCTCCAAACTCAAGTAGTCTATCGGTATCCTCTGCCCTACAGTACTATTCCTTTTTGAGCTGATTCACTGTAACGTTACAGACAAAATAGTAAAGAAGCTTGAATGCAAGAGTTTTCCAGGGAACCACATCTGTTTCCTATTGATTTTGAAAACTTTTGTTATCTTTAATTTTCTTCCCCCTTGACAAGGTATGAATACAAAATAGTTCTTGATTTTAGCAAAGTCCAAAAGGCAGAACCACAACTATTGTGAAGAATTGCTTTCATTAACCTGCTTCCTATTAAGTTCATTTGACATTAGTGCAAACTAAGATTAGATTAACAGCACTTGGGGTGGAAATGGTGTTTCCCACCATAGAGGTTAAATGAATAGGGACTCATTTCTCCTTCTAACTAACTATTATGACTAGGGAACAGATCTTAGACCTATGATACAAGGTTCCATGAAAACATCATCTCTGTCCTCAGTCATGGTCAAATAAATAAACCCAGAAAAAACAGTGAAAGGATTCAGCTTCTTCCTGAGTAGAGGGAGGGGATAAGACAGAAAGCTTAAAAATTTGTAAGTAGCATGAAAAAAAGTAAATAGGAAGAACCAAGTTCAACATCCCTTTAACCACAATAAGCACACTTTTTAAAAATAATTACTCTTATAAAACTCTAGAAGTTAGTGCCCAAGAATGTTATGTAATCTTTGATTTAGGACCCCCTGAGCTGAAAATTTCTGAAGGCTGGCAAAGTACACCAGAGAAACGTGACTATAGGCAATGGGCAAAGAGAGAGTATGGGGCTGTATGGACCCTGAGCGTGGCCTAGAACAACTCTTATCAGGTTCACTGTCAGGCAGTGATGTTCCACAGTTAAAAGTAGGACCAAGGTTACACAGAAGTAAATAGAAGCCAAAAATAGATAGAGAAGTCCCACGTGATATTCAGTTCCAGGTATTATTTCTCTGTAGCATATGGTTATGGATGTTCAGCTGGATACAGACACTGCACTGAAGGGACATATAGTCTAATTTGAAGAAATAGGCAGTAGGGTGACCAAGATATTTTGGAAATAATCCTAAATTCTTTGTTCTGCAAGCATTGCAGAAGTTTCCTGTGATTCATTTGATTTACTAAAGGCATGTTCTTCACAAAAACGAAAGAGCTGTGACAGGTAACCCATAGGCACAAAACCCAATAGCTATACTGTTCACTGTAACAACAAATGTACCTACATTTGATCAACTAAAAAACTCTCTGGACATGACAGATTATACTGACTAGAATGGGAGCTTAGATAACTAATTCATCTATAGACACCTGCATGGGTACGTCTAAACACAGGTGTCTTAATCTGTGGTTGAATCCTGCCACATTTAATTCAAATGTGCCTTGACTATTCATATTTAAGTAATGCATATTATAATGCTTTTATGATGTTATTATCTTCCAGCCGGGCTTTGACTGCTGACCTCATTTAGCTTTCCAGTTAATAGGTGTTTGATGATTTGCCAAAACCAAAATCATGTGTACAGATTGTTCTTTGCTGAATTGATTGATATAGGGCTTATTTTCAAGATCATGTCTGCCCCATTTGCAGATGTTCTGTTCTTCTTAATAAGAACAGGAAAACTGACACATCTTATTAGAAAATTCATATTACTTCTGTTATTCTAGTCTGCAGGTTGTCTGAAAACTTGCTGCTACTATTCATTTTTATAGTCAGAACCAACAAATCCCACACTTCATCCAATTTTTATTTTCAGATAGGATTTTCAAACAGACCTAAAGGATTAGACTTCTCAGCTCTCATTAGCAATCACTAGGAACTGGGCTTTTAACTCTTTGAAACTCCTTATCTTACTCGTATAAGCTTTCAGATTCTGCAACTCTGACTCAATACAGACAGCAGGTAATCACTGACACGAAGCATGGTTTAAAGGACTGTTTTTAAATCAAGAAGCTACCTGACCATAACCAAAGTTGATGTCTGTACCATTACAAGCTTGCTAGCCAGTCTAAGGATTCCTCACCACATAACTTCAAATGTCAAGATAACTCTGGGATGCTGGAACATGTTCTTTCAGTCTGCTTCTAAAAAGAAATCAAATGGGCCAGCAACAGTTCTCTGACCCTTTTATTGATTAGCACAGCATGGCTCACATCCACTTGGCTGACTTCTCTCACTTTACTCCTATCCCCTTGCCCTCCAAAACAGAACAGCTGCACCCTACCTGTCTCTTTGCAGTGGTCTTTGGCCCATAATATTTCCCCAGACCTTGCCTGGGTATTGTCTGGAAAAGTGCTTAACACTCCAAACTCTGCCATGGTCATGACCATGCTAGCAGTTCAGAAGTTTGGATGATCATTTACCTGTGCTTAGGCCCAAATTCTCTCTGTTATTAGTTTATTAACAAAGACATAACCTCATGCTCCTAAAATATGATGCAGTTTGGGTGTCAGTTGGATTTTTTTAGTCTGGAACTGTAAGAGGAAATAGATCTCTTGACACATACGTTTCACTGAAGACTTTTTTTTTCCCAAAGCAGTTATATTCTTCCCTGGGGATGTAGCTTTCTCTGTCCTTTCCTAGCCTGAAGATGTGATGACATTCTCTGAAAACAGAGAAATAATTCAAAAATCACTTAGTCATCTCTTTAGTGTGGTGGGCTCTCTTTGCCAAGGGTTGACAGTGTGAGTTTCAGAAGACAACCTTAACAACCCCCCTAAAAAAGTGTTTTCAGAGGTATCTATTCAATTCACCTTCAGTATAAGTGTCAAAGTTAAAAGGTGAAGACCTGCAGTCTCAACTACATGGAAGTTTAACTACAACTTTGAGACAGGTGCCAAATCCAGACGAGAGAGAGTTTAGACTGTTGCTTCTTCTCCATTCCCAGTTACTGCTGTGTATTTCCAGTCCTGGTGCCTTGCATGCTCTTAAGAGTTCCGTTTCTATCAGATGCCTAACTCTTCCTGTTTCTTGTTCGGAAAGCTCTGTTGCCTAAACCAAAATTTCTTAGCCAAACACTTAATTTATATCCATTGCTGGCACAAGCGATCAGTGACCAAGTTCTTTGGATCTGGTCCTCAACATCTTTGCCACCTTTTCTTGCCTAATTCAGATACCATTTCCACTTCTCCTATGCCATTCTCATTCTCAGTCCCTTCATATTTCTCTGGTTTCCATTCTCTCATTTTGAAAACATCAGTTGTTCCTTAAACAACATGCTGCATTATCTCATGTCCTCCCTTTGACCTCTTTTCTTTCTTCTGTAACTTTTCTGGGGGAAAGGTCTTCCTTGTCTTAGCTCTATTATCTGTCTCTTCTGCCACACATTAAAAAAATCACCTGTTGTCCTACATTCTGATTTTATCCTTCACCTAATCCTCTTCCATATACCCAGATCATGTATTTTATGAGTTCTTCCTTATGCAAACCACCATTTTACTGTGATGTTCCCAGGGCTCCTCTCCTCCTAGAAGCAAGGCAGCTTAAGGCCCTCCCACTGATAGGAGCTGTTATGAAAAAAGAGGTGGAAGTAGGGCTGCCCACCTCTGTCTCCTGGGAGCCGCTGTTAAGCTGAGACCCCAGGCCCCAGGTCAAACTGCACTGCAGCTGTGCTGCCACCACATTGATGCTCGGGCATTTGCCTTGTTGATCCAGACTTTCAAACTTAATATCCCAGCATTATGTCAGGTCTTTCCCATCATTGGCTTGCTCCATGGCCTTGCTCCTGAGAGCCTTTTACTCTCAGCTAAACCTGGCTAAGGTCACCAGATCTGCCTTGCTTGCTTTGCTCAGGTAGAGTGGGATGAGGTCCTTGCTGGTGAGGCTACTTCCATCCTCAGCTTCAGGCTCACTTTCCTTTGCTCTTCCCTGGCAGGTTCTTTTCGAGCCATTTTTCATTCAGACTTTTACTTCCGCTGAAAGAGCACTTGGCTTTTAACATCTGAGAAACAACCACATTCACAAAGCTCTTGCTTCTTTCATTATTGTCCTTGACTTAACTTCTTTATTTAGATAGCGTGTATCAATCCTACCTTTTATGATAGAAGCAGGTTTGGGTTTTGTAATCATACAATCAAATATTTTTTTTCTCTTTTCTCTCTTAGCAACCTTTCAGGAAATATGGAGAGTATAATCGCTTTCCTTTATTAATAAGCATCTCCCAAGAGTCTAACAATTTCCTTTTTAGCACTTTCTAGTGCTTTCCTTCTTTCACATGCATTTTCTAAAGAGACTTTCTTCAAAGCGACAGTCTCTATTCTTAAATTGAAAACATGCCTTTCCAGTTTTTCTTCAGTATTTTTACTACTTCTTCCTTGGTTTAGTTCTATTGACACCATGGAGACAAATAATGGAACACAAATATAAACTAGGAAAATCTTAGTCTTCTTCAGTTGCCACCTTTTTTTCCTACTACTTACAAGTTACTTTCTATCCACTTGCACTCCTCATAATTAAAATGTGAAGATATACTGAGATCTGAACTTCATGAACAGCTCAGTCTAATACTTTCAGAAATACTGTTTTGTCTCTTACTATCTACATTTTTCCATATTTTTGCTGTTTCAGCTCTATTTCAACATCTCCTATTTCAACATCCCTTCAAAAGACTGTACAGTCACTAATCTGTTTTGTTGCAAAAATTATTTCATTGTCACACCTTTCTGTTGTTCTTAACTAATTTTTTATCAAAGATGTTACAAATAAAATGGAAACATCAGATACAAGCATCTAATAGTTTACTTCACCTGGAAAGCTTCAATGGTTCTCTAAAGACATCCTGTCCTTTCACGTACAATAACACGTTATTCTTCTCCATAAGTTTATTACGGAGAATGCAGAATACTTTTGCAAAAATTAGATTAAATTAGAAAGTACAGGTAATTTTGTTTTTTAATACAAGTTCTTCCTTTCACAACACAAAGGTTGCATAAAAAAAGACCCTGTTAATTGGGCCCTTGGAATATGTCTTTATGGAGAACATTTACTGTCAATGATTCAAGCTTTTTATGAAAGAATTTATACTGTTATGATCTGTGTTTGTGTAAAACCCTTTGCTCTGAGTCATTCAGCTGATGGCTACTTTCCAAAATACTGGAATTACTCACCACAAATCTACTGCAGTGACAGAAATCAAAGTTTTGAATAATGGATTTAAGACATCTATATTACATTTGGGCTCATAAGATGTATTACCATAAAATAGACATTAAATATATATGCACAGTGCAGCAAACTTCCAGAACTCAACAATAAGGTGACACATGACATGAGAATTTTCTTGAGTTTCCAAAGTCAGTTGGGATCCAGTTTAGAAAAAGTTAGTCTTATGACCACAGAAATCGAATTTTAACACCAGAATTATTACTACGTTTAAAAGAGGATGTCAATTGAAAGCCTTCATCTATCTCTCAGAGTAATGAATAAACCTGGTGATAAATTAGTTTTTCTTGATGAGCAAAAGTAACAGAGGATGCACTATCTTCTTTTCAACTTCTATCCTTCTTCCTTCTGATATATCAACTTTGTACCACGTTCTGCATATTAAATATAGGCCAAAAGAAGGCAAGAAAGGGCAACCCTTAATATCACTACCCAAAGGATTTCCTTGTCTTTCTCAGCTCCAAGCAGAAATTATATATTGTTTTCCAAATAGAATAAAGGGAGAAGGAGCCGGCAGAAATTTTGATAGATCAGTGGCAAAATTTGAGGGTCTTATTAGCAGGAGCAGGCCTGAGGGAGTGGAACAGGCTTACTATTAATATTCTTATAGCTTTTTGTGTTCTTCAGAATTCAGCAGGGCAAAACTAGGCAGCATTCCTAATTTCCCCTGATTTTGTCAATAATTCACAGCAAAGCAAGTTCATAATGAATATTAGTGGCCTTATCACTAATATGTATTAGTCTCAATTTTTTTAATATGGAAGAATTGTACTGACTTTGGGTGGGGCATGGGGGAGAGAATAGAAGACAAAACAACGAGTAATTTCCTTCCAAGGGTGGAGAAAATGATAAAACCTATTGGTAAAATTTTGATATTTTCAGTAAGTCTTAAATAAATAGCCACAGATCTCACCTGCAAACCAGATGGTGACAATCATTAAAGGAATTATGGTTTATGCTGCCATCTTCACATAGATGTATTTCATTAGTGTAATAGCATATATGCATTTCTGGCAAAATCACAGGTGAAATATATCCTGATTCACAACTGTACTGCCAAACTGACCAGTACAATTGGTATTATGTCCTTTTTTCATTACGCTGTTTGTATTTTGGTGGCATGATAACTAGAAACTTATCATATAGCTAGACACCCCATTCTAGAATGAGATCTAGTGCCCTAAATTTAGTAGGAGGGGGAGGTACTTCTACTTACATTGGGGTTTTTTTTTAAGGTTTGGTGATGTTTTCATTTAAACAGTCCTTTTCAATCTACATATGCCAATAACAATAGGAAACCACCTGGAATACCATTGGTCTTAGTCAAGCATTATGATAAAATCAGGAAAAAATTCTAAAGAATGATGTAAGAAAGATAGGGTTTCAGCAATTTTCTATTTTAAAAAGTAATTTCTGTGATTTCAAGTCATGAATAGTCTCTCACTATACACTGAAGAACCAGTCTACATGGCAGAAATAAGACAAATATAAACTCATTACTTTTCCTTGGCCTTTGGAGGACTTATATATTTGAGGAGTTTTTTAATATAGGCTTACAAGCATTGTCATAAATTATTCAGAGTTTGGTTTTGTATTGGATTTGTTCCACAGTGCAGTGATCAATCTGTTCTACTTTCAAAAATGAGAATGGCAGTTTGTGTGAAATACAGAAATTAATAAATTCTGTTTTAATTGTCTATAGTCTGTCACTATGGGTCAGACAATGGGTCAGACATTTGGTTTATTAGTGCAGACCATAATCACTATGTTTTTGCTGCATATTTGAGAACCCATTTCTCAGTTCATTTTTGGTTTTTTATTTAATGAGCTACAGAAGACCTTTCATGGGTATTGATGAATCTGTAACCCCATTCACTTGCAGGTTTTGCACAGGATTTCATCATTAGCAGATAATTACCACTAACCCTCATTTGCTGATCCTCTGTTCTCTCTGCAGTTATAGAGAGGCACTTGTTTTTATACCTACTTCACTTCCACAACTGTTTTAATATTAAATACCTAGCTAATTTTTAGTGGATTAAGAATAGTATATTTTGCTCAGGGGATAGCTTGCCTATAGAGCAGTATGGTCAAAGAAAATAAATGACTATGTCCTCCAGCTAAGAATAAACAGCATCTCATTTAGCTGAAGGAAATGTGTCAGTAATACCATTACTGTTAAAAAAGAAGGAAAACTTTTTCAAGGAAGTAACATATATTAAAAAATATTCCTTATCAATTTTAATGACACAAACATTTCTCTTCTGAAATACTTGTAGATTTTTCTACTCGTTTTCCAATATAGTTACAATCTTCATATTTTCAATTTTACTAGATTCTTTTCAATCCTTCTATTCTCTCTCTACATTCACACTCCTCATTGTACTGTTGCTATTCTGAGCTTGCCCTCTCTTGTCATTTTCTGACCAGTTCTTCCAAAATTTGCATTACTTAAAGTTGATAGCATATTGGAAATAGACATTCAGCAATTTATAATAGTAGAATAAATAGAATAGGATAGAATGTTTCAGTTGTAAGAGACCAACAATGATCATCTAGTCCAACGGCCCATAGTATGCAACTACATCATGCAACTTAGCAGAAAGTTGCCAGTTAACCTTCTAATATCTTTAAATATGGAGATTAGTCTAAATCACAGATAATATCCACATTAGAACTGCAGCTAAAAACTTTTTTTTTCCCTTTAGTGTAAATTAAACTTTGAAAGGAAATAGAGCAACACATGAGAACAATATTCCTTTCAGCTTCAGGAACAAATGCAGCCCATCTGCATGAGGAAGCTGCATATCTGCACATGGGTATCACGTGGAGGTGGCTGGATTTAGTAGTGGGTATAGACTCTTTCAGCCCTTCATGTAAATCTGCACCTGATAGCATTGCTAAAATCCTGAACAGAAAAACAAATGTAATATAATAGAAGCAACAGAATGACACCTGGAAAGAAAGTAAAAATGCTTTTTAAAATAATAAAGGAGTATGATGAAAGTTCCTTTGGGAATTTGTAGTTTTGGTATTACTGTGCTGGTACCAGTATAATCCTTACACACATTTATTTTGTAAATATCTCAGAATTTACCATGTAGCATGTATTTGTTGTGAACCTCTGTAAACTAAAGAAATTTTGTAATGTTCTGTTGATTGAAGTGGATGGCAACTAATTTAAATGGAATATAAATATATTCCAGGGATTTCTGGGGCAGCTGGGCAAAACCAAATGAAACTTTAAACCAATCAAGTTTTACTGGAGGGATGGGGCTCATTTCATCCCCTTTGAACCATCTATGAGCTAAATTAGTAGTATATCTCCCTGTGGTACAGAAGCATTTCAGAGAAGTATACATCAAGACAACTAGCAATAAAATTGTTTTCATGAGCTGCCTTCTACCCAGCATTCACACATAACCATTTTGCACAAATCATTTAAATGACCTGTTCAACTTTAGGGCTTAAAAATGCTATAAATCTTACCTTTTTCCACAAAGTCTCTAAGCATTCCAGGCTGCCCAGAAAAGGTATAGGATTCCCAAATTTTCACATGAGTTTTGGTTACTAACGTGATTACTTTTGCAGTTGGGTTTTTTGGGCATTTTTAAGTGGAAACTTACTAACAAAACCCTCCAGGCACTCACATTTTATTCCAGATACAATCTTTATCTGCCTTTCCTCAAGTCTTATTTACCTTGGACTATTATAAACATGTTGACCAAGTTCAGGATATGACTGTGATATATTTGTCTTGTAGGTATATTTCAAATTGATTTTTTTACAACCATTCAAACATACTTAAAAGTTCTCATCTATTTTTAAAGAATAAATATATAGGTATGAGCGAAATCCTATGCCACCTTACTCCAAAAGAAGTCAGAACCTCCCTGAAAAAAAAGAACATCTCAAAAAAAAGCTGTTGAACTTCTATCTGACGTTCTATCCTTTTGCTCAACTCTTGGTATGGAAGATAAGAAGTCTTTTAATTAACCTTCGTGTTTTCCAGTAAGCTTCCTTGTACTCCTGAGCCAACAGGAGTCCTGTGTTCTGCCTTGGATATTATCCAAAGCATTAACAATGATTGCTGAAGTTTGCTTACTACCTCAGTAAATAAAGCAGTGTTATTTTCTACTTCATACTGGCTGACAGCCATTTTCTATGTTCCCAGACAACACTGATTCAATGTATCAGCAATAATATTTAGCTGCTACTTTGGAGGAGATGAAACTGTGACTGTCTCTTCAGATAAACAGTTAATCAGGGTCCTTACTCACAAGGTAGTCTTAGCATTGGTTTTACTCTGGTGTTTCACTTTGAGCTATTTTCTGAGAAAAGGAGACTATATTCATTCTAATAAATTATTTTGATTGTCTTCTGTTCTCTTACTATACCATATAAATGAACTCATGCACAGTTTTTTTCTTATTAGTAGCAGGGGGTAAGAGAGACAAACTGTTTTAGATTCCAAAGGAGAACCACAGGATGATTCGTTCACATTGATGAAATGAAAACCTGAATCTTGAGTGTCTCTTTTACTGTTAACGATGTGATTTATCCAGACTGGTCTACCAGGTTCTTTATTTTTCCTGTATACGCTTTTTTTACATGTATTTACTTTAGGTCCAACACAACATGTACCTTTTAACTGATCAGATATGCCTAATGGCTATTTGTGGTTTAGTTGTTCATTTTAAATTGTGTGGGTTTTCCCAGTTGCTATGTTATGTTTTAAAATCAATTCATTAAAATGTACATTTTCTCATGCAACTGCTTTATATTTGACTGCAGTTATCTGAAGGTTTTTTTGAGCTGAACAGTAATGTGCTTCCACAGCAAGGAAGCTAGAAATGGTTTCCAGTTTGGAATCAGAGAGACATCACATGTGTCAATGTTGATCTTTTCAATTCATTTCTAGTAAAGCCTGCAAAGAAAAAACATGTGAAGATAAGAGATGGAAAAACATAAATCTGTGGAAAAATAAATCTTTTATATCTGCCCAGCCAGATCTGCATCTTCATTACTACTACATCACCGAAAACAGGCTTTAAATCATAAATTGGCTCTAGTAAGATGCTCAGCACTTTCTGTCCAAAGATGAATGCAATTTCCTAGTAATTTTAGAAAGGGTGGGAACTGTGAGAGTACTATGATCTAGTTGGATGAGGAAAAATAGAGAAGGCTGAACCAGAGCCAGTAGTCTTGATGCTTTTAATATAATCACTGAAGACATATTTTTTATTAAAATCCCCTATAAGGACGGGCATTTAGCTCTCTTAGGTTCCTAAGAGAACCAGTGCAATCTTGCTATTTTCCTAATCCATTTTACAGGTAATAAAGAAAGACTGACAAATCCCATATTACAGAGATTATAAAGTCAGTCTGCTATGTATTTACTATGGAACAGCAACAAAGACACTTGCCGAGATCATTCAACATCTGCCAACTAGTTAAAACTAAATCACAGGAGACTTTTTTGGGATTTTAGCCAGTCAAGTAAGAATCCAAAATCTATGCAAAACAGTCTGTCTCACATTCTTTTGTATTAGCTCTCACAGCTTGACAGACTGTATTTTGCATTTTTTCTACTCTTAAAAAAGCAACAACAAAAAATCCCACCAACACCCCCCAGAAATCTATATCAAAATCCATCTGATAAATGTCTTCCTTGAGCAAAAGAGAATGGATAGTCCAAACTGCTAGTTCTGGCTTTCTACATCTTCTCACTGTCCCTCACTCCAAGAAGACAGGAAATATTTGAATGAAGAGCATGTTTCCTGCAGGAAGAGGAAGGTGGAGGAAGCCACGTTGTACATGGATTCTTGCAATTTTAACCAAATCAGAATAATTGACACGCACATACTGTCTGAGCAAAGGAAAACATATTCTGTAGTAGACATTTATAACAACACTTTCAGATGGTCAGAAACACTATGTTCAGTTCTCAACCAGTAAGGTGTTTCTTGCTACATCTGTTATCTTACAAATCAATGGTTCAGACTGCCACATATTAAATTCGTTCAGTGTATGTTCATGAATCGGTCAACCCAATATAACTCCTCCAGCCAGGCACTGTATCTCTATTTGCCTCTTTCTTTTGTATCTCTTTCTGTGCTTTACACTTGCAAAACGGACATCTGTTTTCCAAGGATGGTAAATCACTATTAGTATCACAAGAAATTATGAGTGTAGATCTGTAAGAGTAACAAAATCTTGCCTGGAAGCTAAAAGAGCCATAATTATTGGTAAAAAAATGCATGTACTACTTTCATACAATTAAACTCTTGGTCTTTAGTATAAAGCAAATCTACTCAGACATCAGGCTTGGACATCACACTCAAATTAGTTAAGTCCATGCTACCAGCTCATCAAAGAATTGTGTGTAATCTGCAGAAGATGGAATTGTTCTGTAAGGCCACCTCAAATAATCCATTATTGGGTTTCTGCCTTTATCATATAAAGCTTTGGAAAAAGGAGAAAACAAAACAAAACCTCAGACATTTATTATTATTACCTGTAAAATAACTAGATATAGAGTTTTCAGCTAAGTGTATAAAAATCTCATTCGCCTTTTTTCTTGCTGTTGTAGTAGAGTTCAGCCAGTGAAGCTCAATGTCTCTTTTAATTTTCTCTTTCTTCACCCTGTTCTGCAGGTAGGTTCCACCTCATTATATAAATTCAATAATAGTCTGTGAAAAAATTGTATTTGACAGCTCATTCCAATCTATGCCTCTAGGACTGTGTAAAGCAGCAATTCTCAAACTTTTTGGAAATGTAACCCTACTTTGGTTGCTTGTCTTGGGCATGGTATCTCCCTTCCCTGACAGCTACTTAGGTTTAACCTAATACACAGCACGGTCCAGGAGTGCCAGATTTCATAATTGTTAGCAGGGACTAGAATCCTCCAGGGCTGAAGAGTAAGAAGAGGCTGTAATTACTGGCTATAGGTGTTTCCATTTTCCAGGGAATTGTTAACTGTCAGCAATTAAAAATAGTTACTACCACTGTGAAAAATGAAAATATCTGCCTCTAGTAATGATAGATGCTTGTCATTCTCCCTCCTGGACAAAATGAACTGTTATTGTCTTATCTGAGTAGTACTCCTAGACTCTCATCCTAGTGCTGCACAGCAGAAATATGATCTGTATGAAAAGCATGGGTTTCTTACTTGATTTAAAATAAAATAAAGCCAAAAACAACAATAAAGTTGTTTTTAAATACTAGATCTAGTGAATTGTTTGACTGAAGATTAATTCACCAAAGATATAACCTCAAGGCAATCTCGACTACATAAATCTAAACCTAGTTCAGTATCTGCGCAGAATTTTGCTAATAATCCTGATGGAGAAAGCATAATGTGGTTGGTATTTTCTGCTATGCTGCACCTTAGCAGTTAGGTCTATCAAAGACAATGTAAGGAATTTGAGCAAAAATATCCTTGCAGTCTCGTTGAGACAAAAAACCTGCACCCCAGTTTCCATGGACAGCCCAAACTGTTCCTACAGCCTGCTTAATACCTAATTACTTTTATACAGAATGGGACAGCTTCAACAGTCTCATTTTTAGAGCTCAGAATAAAATGGATCAGCTGAGTAGCCTGATGAGAGAGGCAGAAGGCACCATCTCTACCATTTTAGACATTATGCTTAAAGGCCCTTTATAGTCCAGCTCTTCATTTCTACCTTTCTTTTGTTCTTACTGATGAAATGTTTGTGTTTATTCCTAAAAATGAATCTAAAAAAGGATCTTTAAAAATCAAACAATTTTATTTCAGGTCAACATAAATTTGTCACAATTCAATCACCAATAATTCCCGTTAGTCTAGCTACACTGCCTTTTATTATGGCTCAGATGAAGCAGTTCTATATCCCAAATTTATGTAGAGGATTCTAGTCAAACAAGGTCCCACCTTTAAATCTTAGTTTTGCATCTCCAGTGATCTTGTGTCCTACATAAGCTGATATAACCTTGAATGTTACTCCAATTCTTGTCTACCAGAACCAGAAACCTTTTAGAAATTAGTGGCACCCCTGCCAAGAATGTGAACTTTCCATCACAGGTAGATGCACTGCCAGGGCAGTTCTATTCTGGATATAGGTAAACACGTCTTGTAAGAATTTGGATTTAATTCACTAGTGTCGACTAGAACTGCTAGATAGGGGAAGTTTTCAAATGTCCATAACTACACAGATAGAACTGTACACATATGATCCATAATTTAGTGTTCCATATATCAGATTAAAAAAACATTCATGTTCTCTCTTTTTTCCTAAGCTACCCTATATCATGTTTCTAGCTTTCATTTGCTGAGCTGTGACAGTAGAGTGTCAGATAAAATTTCAGTAAAACTACCCCATTATTCTGAGGGGAAATCTCCCAACTATTCAATCACCTCATTCCTAGCAAAACAATTCCCTCATTATTTCAGTAATTCTCAAATCCAGAATCAACATAGCTGGCTTCATAAGTCTGTGTCGCACAAAGTACTCAGGTGTGTGATGCACTGAGGTGTGTCCATCAAGTTCCTAAAACAGAAGACCTTCTAAAAGGCATGCAATCATTTCTAAATATTGACATTTCTTATGCGGCTGGTAAAATTTAATGAAAGAAATATTTCAAAAGAAATGAAAGAATCAGTCTTACTAGCTGAAATAAAAAATTCTCAGAAAAGAACAAGCAAGTTGTCTGACCAAGAGTAACAGAGGTAGGTCAGTACTTGAATGACAAAGTGGGTCTTCACCAATACTATATGTCTCCAGACATACATACAATAGCATTCTCTGTAGCTTCAGTCAAGCACTTACAGATAGCAGATAGCAACCTTCTTCAGTGATCATTGAATGTACTGTTTCTTTGCTGCTTTCACTGTCTAAACATTTTCTGGCTCGCTTACAACATTTTTGTCATTTAGCAAAACAGCTGTGACACTCAGGCACCATTATCTTACATAAGCTGAAGCTGGCTATACATTAAGACTCCCAGTCTATAAGGACACACCTTTCCTTAGGACAAAACACTAGAACAGCACACAATTTTGAAGTACCTCCTAACTATCACAGCTTAATAATTTGGAAAGGACAGAAGTATTTCAGTAGCTTCATTACCTCAACAGCTAGAAAAATATTTGTAACATTTCAATAGCTAGAAAACATATGTGCAAGAACACAGAATAAAAGAAACCTCTGCTGCTTCAAAAATAGCTGTTGTCTTACTTTTTTACGGATACCTGCTGTATCTTTTGCCATGAGAAAATCATACTATTATTTTTTCACTGTGAAAGCCAGTAATTTAGCTCCTTATTGACATTTTCAGTTACACAAATTCCTGCATTGTAAAATGGAAGCGAAATATGGTGAAATTATTTTATGTTTCCAGTTTTATTATGCAAACCACAATTGCTCCTGCTGTCAACAAGAAAAGTTTAGTGCTACTGAAAAGCATTTAATCTAGTCTTGCAAAACATGACATGAGTGGCATGTAAATTAGACCACGCCTCCTAATGACTCATATCCCATTTGTCTTGACAGCACAGATAGTTTCAAGGAAAATATCTTTAAAAACACACATTTTTTTTCCCAGGTAGACTTTTGTTCTTACATCTAAGATTTTAATTCAAAAAAACTAAGGGCAAGTGGGATCCTGTCATGTTTCTATGGTCACAGATTATTTTTTTTTAATATTACTGTATTGTCTGCCAGTTACTTTTCCTGTCAATTGCATGAAACTTAAACACAACAGCAGTGGTGAGCAATTAAAAGTCATTTCTAAAACTAAAAAATTTCTATTGTTTAATCATAAAGTGTAGTGGAGTGGTAATGGACAAAGTAGCGTCTAGAAAACTTTCTGTTCATTTTTGAAAGATGACCGTATTTCAGCCTCTGCTTCTTCCCTAAAAAGTCTCTGCAGCAGTTGCAGAATGTTAGGAGACAGAAGCTCAGATATGTTTCTCTCCACGCTATATGCAGAACACCTGCTGGCTTCCTTTTCTTTGATGTAGATTTTGGCAATACATAAGAAGGCTACAAGTCTATATGAGCCAGTGATACAGTGCCCACTGGGGCATGATCCTGTACTGACCTGAAGTCACAGGATTCAGTCGATTTCTTCAGTGAGAACACACCAGAAAAAGCTGCAAAAGAAGGCATAGAAAGCTGCACTGCAGCAAAGTACCAGGCCGAAAAGAATGATGATCCCTTTTCCATCAAAAGAATAAAAATTCATTCAGTGCTTTGGGGTCAAAAGCTATTATTGCTATATTTTAAATTCAGATTAGTCAGGTTTTAGTATGTGTAACTTAATTCCCAGTTAGCATAAAATCACCCAGCCATATTTGGATTATCTGACTGCAAACACTGCAGAGGGAACTAAACAGGCAAGTGCAGAAGAACCCGGTGGTGGTTGTAATGCTTTCTAATACCGGTGGTCAGTGTGCATGTATCTGTAAGACAGTGAGTATTTAAGAAAACAGTGAGTAGCAGTGAGTGCTACTGAACCAGTACATGAATGCATAAGAACTCTGGCCTTGATTTCAGTATGAATATCATATACACATATACATGTACACAAATACATGGAAAATTGTTACACATTGAGAATTTCACTGTCTATCCCAAAATGCAGCAACTTAGACTGAGCACTGAGTGACATGTGAGAAAGTGCTACATGGTAATGTTCATTTTTTCTGGTTTTCAACATAAACCAGCCAGATGCTCTCAACTTAGTACTATCTTGGTAGTAAATAACTCATACTGGTTTTGTTTTGTTGAAACTCTGCTTGAAATCCTATGTTACTAAGACAGAACAATGAAATATTTTAGCAAAGTGTATAAGGTCCTGGTAAAGATGAAAAACATTGTTCTCAAGAGAAAAGCTGTGCTTGGAAGAATCCACTCTTCTCCAAGACTTGTCCAGACAAAAAGAAAGAAAGAGGAAGTAGTCTGATGAGTTTATTAAAAAAAAAAAAATAAAAATCTATGTTTTATTACTTCAAGATTTGATCTTGTTCCTATTGACTTGGGTGTTCCATGAGGAAGCCCTCAAACACTAATTGAAAAATAGTACAAAGGGGATAAAAAAAAATATCTGTTTAGCACTCATTAATATAGAATGAGGACCCCCATCCTTTTCTTCTGCAATTTGTACAGAAATGGGGAGTGACATTTAGATATGCTTAGTTATATGACTAAAAGGAGTCAATATAAAAATTATGAATACATAACAGTCATCCATCCACACCAACTTCCGTGAACCCATTTCAAAATACATTAAAATAAAACAACATTTTTCAATTAAATAAGATTTTAACTTAACTGAAGCTAATAAGCACTTTTGTCTTGGTATGCTGGTAAGATTGGCTAGATTTTCTTAGATCCCCATTATTTAGAATAAGTAAAAGTTGTTTTGTTTTAATCATAAAACCACCATAAAATCATTTCTTTCTGTAATAGGTACCACCATTCATATTGCGTGAATAGTACAGGAGTAGTGAAGAAGGACAAATCTATACAGAATATATTTCACAGTCATGTAATGCACTCTAACATATGAGATAAACAGAAGTGTGACTGATAGATTTCAAGGTCAGGAAAGACCATGGTGACCACATTCTACATTAAAAACATCAGAGCATGTAATCAAGTATCATCAGGTGGTCACTGCAATCAGTTCACAATTTCTACCTGAGTAAAAGTATTGCATCATATGCCCCCTTTGAATCAGTTCAGTGGGTTATCATCCCAGTGATTAAAAAATACTCATCTTTTAGCATGAATTTATTCAGCTTCAGGTTTCATTTTCCACCATTCATCAGCTGCCATTAAGGAAACTCTCTAAGTTCTCCTTGTTGAAACCTCCATGTATCAAAATCTACTTTTTGTGCAAGTATAGAGGGAACTTTTATTACATTGGATCTCATAAATAGGTTTTGGCTTATAATCATATTAAGTATCATTTTAATAAAAGTGCCAGGAGTATTAACAGCAAGTAGTTTACTATTAGAGGATCAGGAATATAGCTAGTGAGTGTCTAGTAAACAAGAGTATAGGTTTTGAGCTCAATCTGTAGATGACTAGTGTTCAGAGCAGAAAACAAGTCAAATGTATTTACCTCTGACTGCGTTGCTGAATACATCACCGCTATGTTCTTTATCAAGAAACAGTAATTTTGAACCACAGTGTATTACCCCACTGAAATCCAGATGAGAAGCAGTGAAAATGTGTAAAATCCAGGTCTGGTCATCATCCCCCAGCATGAGACACAGTACTTTAGCCAGCTGGATGTGGTAAACAGGAATCCTTAGAGACAGTACTGTGTGAAATCATCACAGAGCTCACAACCATTCTTGAACTTCAGACAGATTTAATTCTTTGCAATTTTTCACCTTCAACAGAAGGAACAGCAATCTCTTGCTGAAACTCTTAAATGCATCTTCAATTTCTGAGCTCTATCTGTGGTACAAATTAGAATTTTGTGTAACTGTGAGCATATCTTCCAAATAAATTCAAAAAGTATACTTAAGAGCACTGCAAAATGGCACATGAGAAACAGACAAAAGCATCAGTAGAATTCATTGTTTTCCTAAACCGTTAGAATATTTTCCTCTTTCAGTGCTGTATTCTGGAGGCTGACCAACCATACATAAACTATTGGGTTTATGCAATTTATCAAGAAAACAGTTGATTTTTCTCCTGCCTTTGGCAAACCTGAACCATTACAAATTCCTCATTTGACATAAAAATGGTCTAAGTGTTCCCTTTAGAATGATGTAGTTTCTCCTCTGTACTGTATTTTGCTTTTACAAAATGTACCACTATAAACATGTCTTATGTGGCAAGATCATAAAATCATTGATGCAAGGATTGCTCCTGCAGCTGACAATATTATTTCACATGTTCTTCTTACGTAATGAATAGGGACACTAAATTTGTTAGTGATACAATATAATCTTTTATTATGTATTTTAAGTAAAAGCTTAGGATCACGAAGTCCAAAAAGAAGGACTCTTTCTCATTAACTATTCAATATGGCTACAGATTAGAAGAAAATCACCTTCGAGAAACATGCTTGCCATAAATAAAAAGCTTTGTATACAGAAATGAAGCTCTGCAGAAATCTTGATTGCAGCAAAATATGTTAATGAGTACTACTGAAATATATAGTGTAAGGTCAAGGAAACTAACTGTAAATCTAACGCTTTTACATCACCATATCTATTCAAGAATTTTTAAAATCAGTATAGATACTTTGTTTACATTGCACCAAGACCTGAGCTGTCACCACAGTTCTCTACTTGGTATGCAAGCATTATCCACATTTTCTGCTCATAAAAAATAGAGAAATGTCAGGATTTGCCTAATATCACATAGCAGAATACAGAAATCAAATCCTTTTATATGACCACTTGACATTCAAAGCCCTTCATAATTTGCTTCCTAATATTTCTCTCCTCTCCTATCACCGTCTCCTCTTTCAACACTTGAGTCCTCCAACTTCTTGTATTCTTCTTCACTGTTTCCTTTCATGCTGCTAATACATTTGGAGTTCCCTTTCTGAACCAAGACACAAATTCTCCTGTATTTATTAATGCTCAGCTTAAAACACAGTCCTTCATGGCTGTCATGCACCATCACAGAAGATGTGTGTAACCAATTCTTGGTCCTTACCCATATTTACAGACAACTTTCCACCCCCTCTAGCCTAGTGCAATTGGGTTGCCAGCACACAGAAACTACATATTGCTCTCACTCCAATGAGCTAAAAACAATTTCTTCTTACTACAGAAAAGCACTCATTGTCAAAATAAGTTAATGTAAACAGCATATTGTTAACCATTTTTATATTACTGTTCATTTATGCAACTCCTAAATCCTTATATTTATTACATTGTCTACCTAATTCATCAACCCCTTCAGGCTGGAAATGCATCTTTTCAAAGGCCTTTGAAATTCCCAAAGCATTAGGTGGCAGCAAAAAATAAATAAGCACTATATAGTTCATTATAGAAATTTGAAAAAACAGCTGTATTTGTATATATAGTCTACATCAGATGTGATGACAAGGTTTGTTTTCTAATGAACACAGGTGAAAGAAAAATCCCTTAAAAGTATCTCTGCACTTCTCACAGTATCAAGTTAGTACTCAGAAAATAAGACTATGCTGAGTATGAGCAAAGCATCATGAAGCAACTAATCATCAAAAATCAGGGATCCTGTTACACTGTAGAACAAGAAGGAAGGGATGTATTTTCAGCCAAGTATATCTGTGCTAGTACCTTTGCATGATTATATTTCAAGGCAAATAATTTTTTTGAGATTAGAAACAAACTGGAATTTAACTGCATCTTTTCGGTTTAGAGTTAATGCTTAGAATTTACTTGGGAAATTCTTACATTTTAATTGCCTATTTCAAACAAAGAATTAATCTACAAACAAAAATAGAAGATTATTTTAAAAATTGAAAATAATTACTTTTTCAAAAATAAAAATTAATCCCAAACTATAATATACTCCTTTGCTGTAGAGCTACAATGTACTTCAAGAGAAGGAAGATCATGTTATCATTCTACAAAGTTCCTATTACTATCATTCTCTAAGATTTAAAAACTTGCAAGAGATTATATTTGCCTTTTGTGCGATATGGTTTCTAGGTACAACAAAGGCACTGCTAAAGATAACAACTTTTAGCATTAAAAAGTACTCTTAAGTCAGTATTTGCAGACCATACCATTTGAAGGTAAGATGCAGTTCTCAAGTTTAAAAATTTCATGGAGATATATTACAAAGTTTGGACCAGAGTTTATAGTCCTCTGCACTCCTCTGTCTAAAATGCAGCCTCTGTTTCTATCATGCTGCTTCTGTAGTTGGTGGAAATCTGGTCAGTTTAGCCAAATGTTCCTCGAGTACCATTCTTCTCCTCCTGAAGCAGACACATAAAATAGGTCAGATTAATTCTGTCCCGTAAGTATCTCTTTCTCTTCAAGGACTATAAATGGGCCACAGTGTGTCTGACTCAACTGCAGACTTCTGAAGTGAGATGAATCCCACACCCCAAGACTAACTGTCCTGCAAAAGTTTTCTCAATAAAATAATGTTGAAATGTTTGTTACTGTTTCAGTCCAGGTGGCAGCACTGGACTGGCCTCCATCAGCAGCGATGCCAATCCAGACTCAGGCAGGGCCAGATACACAAACACAATACATGCAAAGATGGTCAGAAGGTGCTTATTAGCTCAGCATCCCACCAGGGGGTCCCCAGTAGTTTCCCAAGCAAAGTAAGCAGCAAGTGGGGAGGTCCCTGGTGCTACGGAACACCGGTCCATGTGGAGAAGAATGGGTGGGAGGTTTTGAAGCTTTTATGTGAGTTGCATGAGCGTTAAGTGTTATATCATTACCTAAGCATCCTTGCAAGTGATCATGCAAAAAGTGCATGGCTAGCTATGGGAGATGCTTGATACTTAACATGTTTGGGAAAACTTAACCAAGGACAACGTAAGTAAAAATATATCACAATGTAGAATAATGATCCCTACGGCCTTAACAAAGCATAAAGGGCTTCATTATGAGGAATCTGGGTTATAGCTGTACTGACCTCCATCACCTACCTACTCACCACTCTTCCACATTTAACCATACACTTACACAAAGGATATTTAAACAAAAGAAAGCCAAGACAGTATTTTAAATATATAATTTAATACAGTCTAATTTTGGAGAAAGTCCTAAATTGCTAGACCTGAAAACGAATTTGTTGCATGTTGTTGTTTCTCATAGTGTTTGTCAATAGGTATAATTTCGAGACTGTCTGGGATTAGGAAATAATTGAAAAATTGAGCAGAACCCATTTTGGCTGTGGTTCCCTCTAGAAGACCGAAATCTACACATTTTGTGATCTTTTGAAAAAGCTTTAGCTTTTGAAAGTATGTAAAAACACACCAATTTTCTTGAAAGCAGCATATCTTTTGAAGACAGTTGGAAAATGGGGTTTTCCTGCTATAAGAAAAAAGACCAGGCAGCTGATACCTCAAGAAGAACTAAAAGCTTAGAAATATCACTTATGCTCTTATGTAAGCAATATTAAAAGATTGGTTTATTTTGGGTTTTTTTAAAAAAAAAAACAACAAACCAAAACTAACTTCTCTGAACATTCCAGTCCTTGCTTAAACTTAAGTTGTTTGGACACTGTCAACGGGTCATTCAATTAAAAATGTAGTTTTCAGAAAATCAAGGTTCTACAGGATGCTTCTAATCAAACACTTCACTGGATAAACTGTAACAAAATATTCCAGTGAATTGAATAAAAATATTTAATTTGAGGTCAATTTAACACTGCAATGTATCTGATATGCCAGATATGAATGGTGGTTCAAATTCTCCTTCTAAAATGTGGCAATGCCTCATGGATGAGTTGAACAAGGAAGCCTGATCCAGTGACAAGACTGAGGCCTCTGCCACACAGCAGGAGCTCAGCGACTTCCCTCCTGCCCATCATGAGCATATGAGGGTCTGAAGATGTAATTTCTAGCACCAGGAGTAGCAAAACTTTCTCTCTGCCCTCAGGCTGAAGCACCTGGCAGTTCAGGCTGATAAAGTCCAGTGTTACCTTAATTTTTATTTTTTTTTCATGTTTCAGTATTTTTCCTTCTCCAAATATATTTCTGTAAAAAATGTTTTATTCCATTAGAACATCCTAATTTTTCATTTTTGTCCTGATACAAAGCAAAAACAAATGTTGAAATATGAGAAGCTCCCATAAGAAAAAAATTCCAAATGTTGAACAGTTATAATTAAAATCTCTACAAGGATTCAAGGAACACTCTCTGCTGCAATTAAGGAGTGAAATAATGAAGAAAAAAAAAGTATAGAGGCAGAACCATCCCAAAATATCATTTATTTCCTTGTTCTGTAGGCTTCTGTAAAACATAGCTTTAGTACTGTGCTGCACTTAGAGTTTTAATCCAATGATCACACAAAACTAATGGCTCAAGAAGTTAAAAATAGGAGCTATAAGGTATCTAACAGCCATATAGAACTTGGGAGCAATTTGATATCTCTTGCTCTTCAAGCAAAAACTCATAATCATTGCTCAAATAATCAAAAAAAATACAACAGCCAAAGATGAGAAAAACAACAGCCACATTTTGTCACTGTAGTAATTTTTGGTGAAGACTTGAATATATTTATTCTCCTGCATTATCTTTATTTTGAAGAAAGTGAAAATATATAGTTATAGGCTTATTTTAGAAGAACAAACCTATTCTGATAGCTGGAAGATTCAAGGAATTGTTCTGTTTTAAACTGCATATTCAGATAACTAGAAGTTCTAATAGAAGGAACAAAGATGCTTCATTTTAGTTAAAATCTCTCACCTTACTTTAAAGAAGCCTTCAAAAGTTACGGTTCTTTAAACTGTGTGACTTTAAGGTTACAAAATATTAATGAATCTTCCCAAAGCTGTATCGTCTTTGTCATCAATATTATCATCTTTTTTTTGCTTGTCTCCACACCCGACTATTTTTTAAGACTGCTCATTTGTAAAAGTAAACCAAGGCAATGAAAAAATGGGTTCAGCTGAGATTATAATATCCACCAATCTGGTATAAGATCGTGATAAATCAGTAAAATACATACTTACTGTACCTCTTTCTACTTTATTCAATCACATATTTTCTGAGTGCAGTATAGAGCTATTTTCTCTTTAAATTCAGCTAGCTTGCAATTTAATCTTCCCTCTCACGCGCATGCCATGCACAAAGGTGCACTTTTATTATTTCACACCCATTTGAAGAAAAAATAAAATAATTTTCTTCTTTTAATTACATATATATATATTTCTCTATGGGCAAAATACAGTACCCTCAATCAGGAGCTCAACAATTCTCATAAACTGAATAGGGATGGATCTCACCAGCACTCACATAAAACCTCCACATTACACAGGTTGCAGAAATCATAATTCTACAAATGACACACATCCTTCTAGAACAGTACTGGACTGTTGTTCCAAAATGAGACCGAAGAATAAGTGATTATTGAAAAACAAGTCTTAAAAAAAACAAGAAGTAAAACAAATCCTTTTCCTTCCTAATTCTAAGAGCAAAGAAATTAGCTGAAGAGCATACCCAAATCCCACTTACATTCGCTTGCTCAAAAGTCCATGTAACTTGATTTCAATAGCTTGCACATGCTTCCATACAGAACTGCCACGCAGGCTTAAATCACTGCCTTCTGCAACAGGCAGAAGGCTGAAGTGTTAGTAGTGCAGAGGTGGGTAGAATGTTCCAGCTCAACAGCCCATAATACTTGAAATGCGCTTTCTGCTTTGATGTAATATCTTTCCATTCACACTTTCTCATCTGTACTGAAATCCAAAGTATAATGCACAGGCATGGGATTTTTCTGCTACCAAAGTTAGTTACATACTTTCCACAGCTATCGGAACCCATCAGGAGCACTTCATATAGACACTCCTGGCTGGAACACAGTTCTAAAAAAACACATTTAACCTAGTGTTTTTTCCTGCCCACACCGGCAAGAAATTCTTAGCACTGTATTAGCAGTTTACTAGCAAAAATCCACTTAATTTTGTTTCTTACAAAATATTAGTTATTGAAGGCCTAAGCAAATACTAGCATAATTTTTGATTCACTATTACTGTGACTATACATTATTTTTCTTTTAAGGACAGTTCGTGTGTATCTGCATCTAGAAGATTTGTCTGCTTCAGAATTGTTATATCATTTGTCAGAATATCTTTAGCACTGCAAGTCTCTCATCCCCATCGCTCTACAGGGGAACACAAGCATTATTCAGGGGATGCTATTTGTGCTTACTTTGTTTTCCCTAGTCAAAAGTTTCTTACCCTTTTTCCCTCAGCAACTGTTAGTGATCAGTGTCAAGAGACAGGTTTTGGTCTAAGCTGATACAGCAATTTTTATGGGCAATACACCATGACACTCACCTTGGTATGACCTTCCCATTTGCCAGCTGTCTGCCACTGTCAGACAACCCTCAGATCCATCAGACCTCATATCAGCCTGGAGCGCAGATCCCCAAACAGAGATGTGCCCCTCAGCAGACACACAGAAAAAGGGAATCATCATTCTATTTTTTTTAAAGGCTCAGGTAATGGAATGGCAAAATATTACTGTAGGTATGATCTTTAAAAATAAAATTCACTATCTGAAATCATCCTATTCATCTTTGCACTGCTTGACTATTTTTTGATAAAACATTCCACAAATACCATATATGACTTCTGGAAAAAATTATTACTGTGAAATCTGGAAAAGATTCAGTCAAGAAGGACACTAAAGCTTTTTATCAAATTGAAAAATATTACTTTACTGTTGCTACAGTAACATCTTCCTAATAAGCCCTTTAAATTTACACACCGTCTTAAGAGAGTTCTAGGTCAAGTTAAAAAGCACAGACAAGCTCTTCAGAGGAATCAAGTTTATATTCAGCATGGGTAAGAATGCATTAGAAAAGGTGAACTAAAGTTTTTAGTTATTTCCATAATGACTTCTCACTTGCTGTGGTCTGTCCTACTTTCTTTCCCCTTAGCCACCCAGTATTCTCTCTTCTGAAGAGAGAATTTTCAATTGCCTCTAAGGGAAAACTCCTAATAATTTTTTATCCTATAGAAAAGTATCATCTTAATTAAAAAAACAAACAAACAAACAAAAAAAAAACCAACTTAGATTTTCAAAAAGATACATTTGCAGCTATGTTTGCACCTCCTGAGATGGGACCAAGAATGAAAAGCTATTTCCAATTTGTCACATATGGAGAATAACTACACATAGATAATATATGAACTGAGAAACTGCAGAGTGAATACAAAATTCATTCATGAGGCACCTGGGGATTATAACAGGAATTTATATTTATTTCCTCTATAACTACATAGTATTTGGTGTTCTCTCACTGATCTTTAAGGTCCAAAGTTAAAGTCATTCTTGGGGAGAGTTCGCAATATACATACTGAGGATCATCTCTGGAAAAGGAGGAACAACCTTTTTCAATTTTCATGCAGTTGTAAAGAATAAGTTAGTGGATTTTTGGCACCAATCCATTTTCAGAGAAATATTCAGTTAATTTGCATCTTCTCAAATGCAGGTTTTTACAGTCCTTCCCAGATGTCACCAGATACCTACTCACTGGAGAAGAATGAAAACCAAATCTTTTAACTCATACTAGAGTGGTGTGCCCTATAAATTTTTGAAAAGCAAACACACACAGTATTGTTATTGCAGAAGGCACTCAAAATAGCAGATTCAAAGTGATTTTAGAAATTCCTATCTAGTTTCATTTTTAAAAACTCTCTTTTAATTATCTTGTTTGGAAATGTGACAAATTATTTAACTAACCCTAAAAACAGACACAGGTGACAGCACTATACAGTTATTACACACTTATCTACTGTGTGAAATTTTGATGTCATTGAAGTGCTCAGTTACCAAGGATATGAGTGAAATAAAAGTCCTGATTCTACAAAAATTCAAGGTATAATCAAAACTGCTGTGACCTATTTTTCCCCATGCTGAAAGCAAAGAGGGTAAACAGTCCCGTTTACTAAGCGACAACAGCACCTACCTATAGTTAAGCTCATGCTTAAGTATTTGCATTGGTAATCAGAACCAAAATTAAACAGACAGGCTTAAGTATAGCTTTCAGCTAATAAAATGTTACAGAAACAGCTCTCCTGTGATTTATGACATGAAAACAAAGTCATCATAATAGCTGACATAACGTTATTCCCCAATGAAATGTGACTAAAAATAGATTATGAATAAATATATTGTAAGATACTGTGGAATGAACTAACGTTAAGAAACTACATAATGAAATTAACCTATTTCCAACAGAGCTGCCAGTTCACTGATTTTTTTATTTACAAAGACTAGGAAAAAGAGATGAATACTGACTCCAGCATAACAGAGATTATTATGGTATGCAAGCTTCCATCTTGCCACATTTAAAGGCTATTTGTTCCCAGCACTCTCTCTCCCCCTTTTTTCTGTTTTTGTATTCCCATCGTGTCTGGTCTCTATCAGTATTCATTGCTTTGATTTATAAACATTTCTGTAATTAATTTCTGAAGCTCTACTTTTTAAGAAGGTTATGTATTTTATCTAATGTATTCAGGAATTGTATTTGTAGTCCGTAAATGTTGGGGGGTGGGGTGGTTGTTTTTTTTACAAACTGGTATTTAGTTGACATCTGCACAACTGGGAAGGACTCTCCAAAGGTTACATGGCAATGGTCAGGCTGGTCAGAGTTCTGTTAGCACGGCTGACAAGCTAAAGGGACTGGAAGGTGGAAAAAAATCCCAGGCATGAAAGAGTCTTTACTCAACAGAAACCACAGTAGAAAGGTAGATTCTTCAACTCAAGTCAGTACTCATTTTGGAGGATGAAAGCTGACCAAAAATAATCTGTCCCTGGGAAATTTCATCAAGCATTGTGAAAATGAGGTTAATCTGACAGTCTGGTGAAGCCAAACCAGGATTACAGGTATAAGAATGTTATGTGATCTTTTTCTCCACGTCTTTCTTGGTGTAATAGTTGTTTTACTGAAAAAAAGTGTGTTTTAATAGTTTTTTAAAAAGTTTTACCGCAAAGAGTGGAATACTTGCTTTCTTTTCATTTGTACGTGAACATTGTCAGACACTGAGAAGTGACTTAGCTGTGCCTGGCAAATTACAGAACACTATCCCTCTGTTCTCCAGAGAGTGGCAGTCCCAAATAAAGTAACTCACACACCATTCTACAGGATCAGAGTTACGCACCACGAAACAACCAAAACCCATTCTTTGGCAAAAAGAATTCTCTCAACTGAGAAGAGTTAAGAAGAGTATCTTTGTCAAAAGCAGGAAAACGTGGGGGCTCCTGAGCCAAGGCTATCTTCCAGACTGCAACAGAGACAAGGGAAAACTGACTAGAAAGAAAATGTTCAAATACTTAGATGCTAATCTCTGTCTTAAATAGACCTGAAAATATTCTATAAAATCAGCTCTAGGCAAGCTCCATTCAAGTATTTGATGCCTTAAATCACCTTAAATCCAGGATCCCTGGGCTGATATCAGTCACATCAGAAGGAAATGAACCCGGAACTGTTCTTATTTACACCGAATACGAAAACTTCAGGAAAACTGGTAAAGTTCTTCGTGAAAGGTTGCATTTTATATACTTCTGTTGACAGCAGAGTCTCCTCGTGTGCTGATGAACTTTCATTTGTAACCAAGTTAGTATTATTCTAATACTAGCTGGGCAAAAGATAATTATTTACAAGCCCACACTGGTAAAAGAGTCTTAGGTGGCCAGACATACATACACCCACATTCAGATTCTTCATGCAGAGGCTTAGGTGAGGCTTATGCCCCCTTTACATGCACAACTATTTAATTCAGTCTCTCTGGCGTGAACCTCCCTAAACTGCAAGTTTAGAGAAAGAAGCACAACCGTGCTGCTTTTAACAACCTGCAAAGTCACTCCGTCTCTGGGTAGCTGATGATGTCAGAGGTCTTCCCTGTCTGCTAGACTATGAAAATAGTTCCATAATCTGAGGATAATAAAGTATTATTCTAAAATGCTCTCAAGTAA
Organism: Falco peregrinus; assembly: GCF_023634155.1. Lineage (NCBI taxonomy): Eukaryota > Metazoa > Chordata > Aves > Falconiformes > Falconidae > Falco > Falco peregrinus. Next base: position 53,906,230 of record NC_073725.1, on the reverse strand, counting down.
TTCTTCAATTAGGAAAGTTTGACAACCCGGTGTGATCAGCTCTCTTGTTCAAGCCAATTCAGATCCTTCATAAAAGCTGTGTGTTCTACTTTCTAAAATGTCAGCCATTTGACAGATGTTTATTCACAAGCCTGTGTGCTATGTCTGTTTCCTCCTCCCTTCTCAGTTATTTACTTTCAGATTACAAACTTGTTAGAGCAGGTGTTACTCAGAGAAACAAAAGCAAATGGACAGGAAAAAAAAAAAAAAGCCCTCAACAGTAAATCTTTGTCTTGTTGGGCGGCATAAAGACAAACATATACAGTATTAAAACAACCTTCCCATTCTGCTTTTTAAATGCTATTTAATTACAGCATTATAAAATTTATACTGTCTAAAAGCATGAGTGATTGCTCCCAAAGAACATGATTGCTTTACTTTTCTGCAGCTCTTAAGATGGAAATTCACCAGATAGCATCAGTTAAGTTTAATTTTTCCTTCCAAGTTCCTGTTTCCATTATTGTTGCATTTAATCTGACTATGCAATTTTTATAGGTCCCATTTGTCCTTGGAAAACATCCCCTGCTTGTAATGTATGTTGGTAAATTGTAATTATGAGCTGACCTAGTTAACCAAAATAAACCTCCAGATAGGTAGTACTAACAAGAATATTTTAACAATTTTGAGATTTCACTTCATAATTGAAGAAAAGGAATATTACAGAATCTGACTCCAGACTTCAAGGGTAAAAAACCAACATTTCTTAAAAATATATCAAACAAAAATAAAAAAATTAAAAGTAATACCCTGTGCCAAACGATTTTGGGGGGCTTAATGTCTGCCAGCTGTGTTGCTAACTCCAAGATATGTTCTCCTACCTATATGCTTGGTGATATTCACGTTTGTCTCTCACTTTCATTACTATTCAGCTATTTCCAGAAAGTCATGATGTATAATTCCCAAATTTCTCTTTTCCCCTCCTTTTTTCTTCCTTTAGAACATAAAAAGTAAAAAATGGGATAATCACCAGTGACTACAGCCTTCTCCAACAAATGGAAGTTGCTGTAATCTACAGGGTGATACCATGAAAGTAGGAAACAGTGTTTGCCAAGAAGCTGAGATGAGAGGTGAGACCAGGTCACAGAAGTTTGGTATAATGTTTTGCTAGTATAAGTAAGGCATTGCACTGACTACATACTGAGAATACTGAGCTGTGCTAAAACCTAGAAAAGAAAGATTTTATGAGTAATAGCCCACTGAAGGTATTTGATAGCTAACACCTATCATATCAGATATCAAATAAAGCTGAAATATAAACAGCAAGTATAAAAAGTATTCCAGAATCTTAACTAAAATTATAACAAATCATTTTGCCAAGAAAAGTACACCATAATGTATACATTCTTTAGAAAATAGAATAGATATTCACATTCTTTGGTGGTGACTTACCTGCATTAATCAAGGGTTGTAATCTTTGATGCCACATTTTTAATTCAGCACTGATGAGTAAATAGAATTTAATGTCTAACTTACAAAACAATTCTGTAAGAGAGGTCAGGTTAATAGGAGACTATCTTTCATAAAGACACAAGTCAAAGTATCATGCCACGGAAAGCTCAGGGGCAATAGTGGCATAAACTACTCCTGTCCCCAAACCCATCTCCCTGTTGCTGTTTCATGGATACCAACACAAATACCAGCACTGTTTTCACTGCTTGTGAGCAAGGCTGCGATTTAGATCCATATCTTGTTTCTTTCAGTCAAACCAACACCCTTTCCACAAAGGCAAGATCAAGCAGTCATTGGCAGGAACACCATAAACTTTTGTTATTGTCAAACATTCTGTACTGCAAAGGTGCAGCCTGATACTAGTTGAAAAAACACAGTTTTTCAACACAAAAACTTCCTCAAACCTGAAGATGAGGCATGACCTTCTAGGTGAAGTAAAGTAGTTGTCTGAAACAACTGCTCTGAGTTTAACTGAACTTTATTAACCAACCAAAAAAGTTGTAGAAAAAAGATAGCCCTCCTAGTGTAGAGCAGAATATTAACAAGAGAAGAGGTTATATCTTTACCCTTTTTAGGACAGCAACAGACAGACAGGTAATTATCTCCTGCAGAATAATGACAGCAGATTTCTATGTGCCAGAAATCCAGAATATCTATCCAATTTTCAGCATGCAAGATTTATTTTCATAAGGTATTTTGTAGAATTTGTTGAGATTCAAACTTGAGAGATCAAAGATTAATGGGGGGTGGGGGGGAGGGCGGGGAATAAGGGTTTTACATATATACAGATATTACCTGACTTTTGTTGAACTTATAAAGTTTATTATAATATGTAGTGTGTATTTGGTCTCAGTTGCATTGTTTTCTATGAGGACTTCTGGAAGTATGTTACATTTTGAGAGGTACATATATCTTTGCAGATTACCTTATACCTGTTGGCTATGATTTCAACCTTATGTAACATCATTGCATGTTCTTAAGCTATGACTGAAAGAAAAGACCTTACACCCACTACAACCAGCTGTACTTCCCATAAAACTTCTAGTACTGATTTTATACATTGAAATAGCTTGTTTTATCAGTGCATTAGTTTGAAACAAAATAGGTATGCAATGTTAATTGCTAACTCTCTGTTCAAAGAGGCTGTGCATCAACAAACTACGTTTAGTATTTAAGTGTGTTTCACTGAAAGAAATTATAGGAAAAAACACCATAGTAAGATGCAGTAATTTACTAAGCTACTTCTAAAAAATATCTTTCTCAAAAGGAATACATTTTATAAAGTTAAGCCCTCTAATACTTTCTGAAAAAAAAGTTCCCTAGCTTTTGATGAGCACAACTGTCCTCAATGGCATATTGTTATTGGGAATGCTATAGTGTATTTATGCTATGAAATGGTTGAGATAAAAATAGAGACTTCGGCTCCCCCTCACAAGTAAAGCCCCTAAAACTACATAAGAATACTCAGTAATCCTATGTACACATTAACCTCCATGCCCTTCATGCTTTCTCTTGACTGTCCAAAACTAGTTAGTCTTCATGGTTCCCTTCCTTCAGCTTTCCAATACCAGACTCCCTTACCATTTGCCTATCTTTCCTGCAGACCTCCTGCTAATTTACCTGCTTTTTCCCCTTTGCTTGCTCATTCCATTGTGCCCGTTTCTTCTCTGTCTCATTCAAAGGTCACCTTCATTTGTTTGTGAATACCAGAGTGTGATTTTCTCAGAGAAAGTTCTTTCCAGGACTGCTAATATCCTTCAGCTATCTCACTTGTTTCAGTCCCTCATGTGACAAACCTGCCTGACTACTCACAGGACCTTCCTAAACAGTTTACTTTCAAGACCTTTATATCTCAAAGTCATGCCAGTGGTTTTGAAGTAATTTGAAGTAGTAGGTGATCCTCAGCCAACCTAACCTTAGTTTAAGCTACTTCATTAGTCTCACGAGGCAGGTGAATCACTCCCCAAACGTGCTTACCTATCCCCAGGTTTAGCCTGAGCATCTGATTTTTAAATAGCTAAGGTGCAGTACCTACCACCACGAGATACTCACCCTAGCCCAGGAAATGTATTAAGACAATTCTAAGTTGAAAGCAAAAGCTGCATTCAGGGAGACGTTTACCCGACCTATGTTAGATATGTACAGTTGGGTAAAATTAATTTAAATTCATAAATTAGATAAAGTTTAAAAGGAGCCTTGAGTGATTAGCTCAAATAATTACATTTAGTTAGATGAATCCCACCCCTTACATTAAGAGAAATATAAATCCTTTCTGCTCCCAGAACAGCTCCTCATAGTCTACATGCATTTTGTAACTCCATTTTTGCCACAGCTTTGGTCTAAATGAATGAATTAACATTTCTGTTTTGTGAACCCCTTTTCCTTCTTGTCAACTTGCCTCATTTTCTCACGCCTCAAACTGGTCCATTGAACATCTCAGTTTTGCTGCTGCATTTGACTGGTCTCTTCCATGAGAAAAAGTAACTCCACCCAAAGTTTACATCTTTACAGATCATATACAACTCACTAATCTCCACTCCTGATCTCCAATTCCAGTAATTTTACTTGTCTAAACATTTAATTTCTCAATCCCTCTTTCAAACATCCACATTCCCAACATGCCTCTATTCCTTGACAACTGATTGTTGCCCTGCAAATGTGCTCTTTGTATGCATCTCCATCTCATTTATCATTTGCAAACACAAAATTGTTTGATCAGAAACAATATTACTTACTGCCGTCCTATATTTATTAATAATGGCCATGCTGAGCCTAACCGAATATCCATCCAGCTCAGCATCCTGTCTTTGACGGAGACTAGGAGTGGACTTTGCCTCTGGATATTTTCCCTCCTTTGCCCATTTTATCATCAAAACCAAATTCATCTTTCCTCCAATCTTTATTGAATGCCCTCCTAAATCAGACTGTAAACACCAACACAGATCTTAGCAAGATTTATATATACTGATTTTGTAAGAATAACTTCAGAGACTTTATCTACATTTTAGGCTACAGTGTAAGTGGGATGAGGACAAAATATATATTATTTTCAGGCAGCTGGAATATACACTGCTGTTTGTCTTTCACAGGTCTTCTTACAGATTTGGATACATATGATCGACAGTAATCATCACCTACGGCTGAGCTTGTGTTCTTACGCTCTCTTTCCAGCCGATGGAAATCTGACCAACGGCTCCCTCTTATCACTGGGCTCCAGCACCTCCTGGGACTGCAGCTGCCCTTTTCTCACTAATGGCACACTGATGTTTATAAGCCTTGCTGTTCACTGTCACAAAGTACACAAGCAACTGCCTGTTTAACGTTAGTGTATCAACATTAACTACCCTTTGGTAGTTTAGCAGAACTGCCTGAATATTCCAGGATCTAAGGACCAGGGGCAACCTAACTTCCTCTCAGAGGGCTGACTGATAGGACTGATAGCATGCTATGATGATGGTGTGGTATGGTGAAGTTTTGGGGACTGGTATTATTCAAAGACAAGTAGAAATATTTTTTTTAAATTTCACTAAATACAGTTAAATGTTGGGGTACACTCAGGTAGGAAGCAGAAACAAACTTATATTTTCAAAAACTTGTCTGTTTTCTCTCAATTAGTAAACTAAACAAATAGAAAAAAAAGTCTCCCCAGAAATCCCATCCTATGAACATCCTTTAGAGTACACTACACGCTTTCTTTTACTGATAGAGAAATAATTCACTTCCTGTCCATTTGAAACTTTGAACAAAAACAAGCTAGATAGTAAAAGAATATTGTAGAACAGTCATGCAATGATGCCAAAAACATTAATGCATATTCTTACCTTCAATTCAATGGAACTAACAGACATGCCTTAATATTGAGCTACTTTCAAGTTGTTTTCTAACATAACTAATTACTTAAGAAACATTTCTAGAATATACAAAAATATTTTTGATGAAGGGAAACATGCAGTTTCCTACACTGAATCCTTCATGTTCTGACCACATAGCATTGTCTTAATTAAATTACTGTGTTGATATTTTTATTTACTAGCATTATATCATAAATTACACTCCATCATCAATAATAACATCAAATAAACAAGGTATCAAAATACCCGAGTGCCTATGGGAAGTTCCAAAATCATGTAACTGGAAAGTCAGGCAATATTATCTACTAAACAGACGATAACACTGCAATTCCCCCACTTTTTCAGGCAGTCTGTTACCAGCCTCAATCAGCATTTTGATCCAAATACTACCGAAGTCAATGGAAAAGTTACGTTGACTCTAGTGAGCTTCAGCTCAGCTCAGAATTGCTGCAAGAAGCAAAATTTCAATCCTCATGGATTTTCAAGGCCATTGAAAATGAAGGCTGAGAAGAACACTTATGCTGATTTTTTTATGGTAGTATATCTCCAACAAGAACTAAACCAAGACAGACTTTTTTTTGCTGTTCCCCTTGAAACACTCAGACAAAAGCTCTCTGTCACTACTTCCTTTGGATTGTATTTTAAGCACTGACCAAAAAGCCAAAAAATTTGTGGGTTTTTTCATCTGTCCTACCCTTTATTTCATTCTCTTGCAACTTAAGAATCAACACTGGAAAAATGCTTTCCACCAATGGTAAAGGAAGTCCCTGCTTTTATAATTTCTTACTTCTGATCAACTTTAATCACTTGAAACTCCTAAAATATTTTTTAAGCTGTTAAATATGCACTTCATGAAAGTCCTACAATTAACATGCAACATTTTTAAAAAGTCTTTAAATAAAGTTTCTATCCTCAATTACATTTTAACCCTAGTGAAATGTAAGACACCACCTTTGCCCACCGTATGTGTCAGGTACTCACAGCTACAGGTTTAGAAGAGTATTTATTGTTTATAAGCTGAAATGTGACCAACTTGTCTTTTTGTTAGTTAGTTAAATACTAAATTCACAGTCATTTGACTTGCAAAATTCTGCATATGATGATTTGAATACAGCTTTGAAGGAACTTTTACATGGTGTATAGAACAACTGTTTCTAGAAATTTCCACAGCATATTACTGTACCCATTTAAGAAAAAAATGCATACTGAAGAATGGGATTGCATGAAGCACAAAAGATCAAATTATATTGCAAAAATTATACTCATATTCCCTGAAGGTTATAAGCATCAGGTTACACATTAGAGGGCAATGTGAAGGCACTGCAGCAAGCACACTCTTTTCAAAGAGATGAGGATTACTTCTGCTGTAAAGTATCGGCATTTTAGGAGTAATAAAATAATGTGATTAAAAATGTTCACAGTTTACTTTGTCCCCAAGTCCTCTACCTCCCCCAGACTACCTAACATAAAAATAAAATCCCACTGCAACTGTATGAATAGATTATTGGTAGACAATGGAATAATATTAATATAATTAGAATAATCTGAATATAATCAGAATAATCTGAATAGATTACCAGTATTTCTTAACAGATTTACCAGTCACAGGTGGTGTACTGGTCACAGGTGGTGTACTCCAGGGCTCAGTATTGGGGCCTGTTCTGTTTAATATCTTTATTAATGATCTGGATGATGGCATTGAGTGCACCCTCAGTAAATTTGCAGATGACACCAAGCTGGGGGAGGGAATTTTGATCTCCTTGAGGGTAGGGAGGCTCTCCAGCTGGATCTGGACAGGCAGGACCAATTGATTGAGGACACCTGTATGAGCTTCAACAAGAATTGTGAGGTCCTGCACTTGGACCACAACAGCCCCATGCTTGGGGAAGAGTGGCTACAGGCTTGGGGAAGAGGGATGGAAAGCTGCCTGGTGGAAAAGGAACTGGGGGTGCTGGTTGACAGCCAGCTGAACATGAGCCAGCAGTGTGCCCAGGTGGCCAAGGAGGCCAGTAGCATCCTGGCTTGTACCTGAAACAGTGTGGCCAGCAGGACTGGGGAAGTGATTGTCCCCCTGCACTCAGCACTGGTGGGGCTGCACCTCAAATCCTGTGTTCAGTTTTGGCCCCCTCACTGCAAGAGGGACGCAGAGGGGCTGGAGCGTGTCCAGCGAAGGACAATGAGGCTAGTGGAGGATCTGGAGCACAAGTTTTATGAGGAGCAGCTGAGCTGAGGGAACTGGGGGTGGGGCAGGAGGGGGGAGCGGTTTAGCCTGGAGAAAAGGAAGCTCAGGGGAGATCTTACTGCTCTCTACAACTACCTGAAAGGAGATTGTACCAAGGTGAGGGTCGGTCTCTTCTCCCAGATAACTGGCGACAGGACAAGAGGAAACAGCCTCAAGTTGTGCCAGGGGAGGCTGAGATTGGATGTTAGGAAAAATTTCTTCACTGAAAGGGTGGTCAAGCATTGGAACAGGCTGCCCAGGTAGGTGGTGGAATCACCATCCCTGGAGATGTTTAAAAAACATGTAGACGCAGTGCTTAGGGACATGGTTTAGTGATGGACTTGGCAGTCCTGGGTTAACACTTGGACTTGATGATCTCAAAGGTCTTTTCCAACCTAAATAATTCTATGATTCTATGATTAGTCTACTCAAAAACCTGTTCAACTTCATGAAAATACTTTACTTGTTAGACCTGCAATTTTTAATGAAGTAAATGCTTAGTGTTATTGGAAAGCTTTTTAAGTTTAACTTCTTCCTCAGTATAATTATTTTCTAATAAGAAAATGTTTCACTGAAAACAAATTCCATATAACCTACACTACAGGAGCAGTATAACCCAAATCTGTGGAATTTACCATACATGATCAGGATATATTGTTCACAGATGATTACTTTGTAAAACACTTACAATGAAGTTCCATAATCTTAAATGGACTGTGTCTTATAAACAAACAATTAAAGATTTATTTAACATACTAAATTCCCAGCCCCAGTGTTTCACCAACAGCTAATGCATCCTACTATGTACTCAGCTGATTTTTTTCTGTGGAAAAGATAAGAGCCTCTCTCCTGGGCTAAATCTGGGCAAAAGGTGGAGAGAGGGGAAAAGCTATACTTTTCTTCATTGTTCACATTTAAATGCTACTATAAATGTCAGGAAATGGAAGAATATGTGCCTTCGTTGATAATAACATCAATAATAATACAATAATACAATCAATAATACAAAAACACCTTCCCACAGGAACAATCTACAAAGCCTTATGAATTAAATAGGCAGGAGAAGCACAAATCAAAATCTTGCATCTTATTTAACTGTAACGTTAAAACTTCCAATTTCTTAAACAAGTTTGTAAGCATGTTACAAAGTAAATAGGTCACCATTTGGAGGTCATTACTATATTGGAAAGCATAGACAAAAGTTGACCAAAAAAAGAGGAATGAAATTGGATGAAAACATGTATGAAACGGTAAAGGTTATGAACTTCTACTTCTGAATCAGCTTTTAGGAAGAATTTCTGAAATACTTAATAGGAACAAATTAATACAAAAACCTGTTTCTATAATTACATGGCTTTTAAGGCAGTTTTCTAGCACATATTATAGAAGTTTCATAATGCATTTGTGTTCAATCTTCAATTACAGAAGATGAGACTGTGCTCAAGAAGAAACCAAATGAGTATCTTCCACCTATAACCACAAATAATCCCAAAACTCAGATATCTTGTAAAATTACAGTTGCATCTCCTGATTGTGTCTAAAAATTGTAGTCTAAAATTGAACACTATCTATTATAATAGTTTGAGCTCGAGATTAATGAGATCTGAAACATTGTTTCAAAAGAAATAAAGGAACTCTAAAGGGAAGAGACAGCTAAAACTGTTTCACTTCCAGCAATGCAAACATTTGCCTGCATCTTGTCAAACACAATAAATTCTTTCCCACCTTTCAGAGAGATCTGTGAGATATCAGTGAGATATCAGTTCTCTATCCAAGCAAGAAGCAGAAAGGCTCAACTTCTTATACCGCTATTGAAATGTCTCTGAATTATACATCCCAGACGAGTGGATTTGCTTTATAAAATCAAGCCTGCTCTTCCCCCATTCCCTTCCATGCAAGGACAGATTTAACTGTCAGGCAGACATCCTCACCGAGGCAGAGGCACAGTGAAGCCAGAGGAAACTGACACACAAACATGTTTTTTCAGCTACAGCAGTGCTGAAAAATATTTAGTGAGCCAGGCTGATTTGCAGCTTATGTTTTGGGAGAAAGAATCAAAATCTGACTAGTTTGAAAGCACGATGTATAATGCACTATTAAAGGTAAAAATTACAGCTATTACTTGCAATATTTTTATGCAAGCTTTCTCCTTAGCAGATTAGTAGAAACAGTCTATATCTATAGCAACCAGGAGAGAGGATGGAGGGATATATCCAGTCCAAACCATTTCTCCTTAAAACCTTGCATCACTACCTTCAATGTAGCAAGCATTTAATAGCTCATTTTGATTGCCACTTGACTGAAGCTCCATTAAAAACATGGTCAGATGATATTAATTCCTTAATAAACAGAGGGTACATGAGGAATACTGCACTGATACTTCTGTGGGAGGCTTCCTTTGTTTCTTAAGGTCATTTTATTTTTTGTCTTAGAAAAGGATTTCTTGGGGACAGCTAGTTTAGCTTTTACTCTCTGATGTCCAGAACTGGTCTAGGTAGGTATTACACTGGGGGGGGGGGGGGGGCGGGAAATACAAAATTCTCCAAGTTATGACCTTCTTGACTTAAAGTGAGTTTCAGAAAGATACTGTAACTGAAATGAGAATGACTGTATTAGTACATACTGTTGGGGGTACTTCTGGTGAGCACAGTCATGACTGTCTCCGTGCAAGGAAAGGACTGCCAGGGACAGCGGCACAGGTGAATGGCATTGATCTTAAACACAGAGTTTGTTTTCAGGATCCCTTCATGTTAGCGGGGGTCATTTCAGCAGGTGGGGATGTTTACTGCAGATGATATCTTCTAAAAGAGGAAGGTGTTGGTTGGAGAATGTCTCAAGAGAAAGGCTGCTTAATGGTCTTCGCTGGGCAGCACTGGGTATTTTTCTGAAGGTCTAGAACAGCTTTAACCCTGCAGGAGCCAGTGCTGCCTGCCACCTCCAGCAGAAAGAGTTAGGGGTGGGCACCAGCTGCGCCCAGGGGCTCATAGCCTGGGAATTTCCTGTGTTTTTCAAATATGAGGACAGCTTAGTGGGCTAAATCCATGCAGCTGGGAGGAGGGTTGCATACGCGGGGGCTGGATGTATTTTGGGTGACTCGCCGCTGGTGTACCTCGGCTTTAGGGGGCTCGTGATTGTCTCGGTGGAAGTTTTCAGCAGGTGGGGACAGCCGGTGAGATCGGCTCCTCAGAGGCGTCCCCACAGACCCCCAGGGGAGACGCCGCTGAGGCCCTGGGCCGGCCTCGGGCTCACCGGGGATCGGAGGGACCGGCGGGACCCGGGAGGTGCGAGGGGCCGGGGACAGGGACCCTCAGCCGGGCAGCCGCCCCATAAGAAGCCGGATGACGGAGCCCCTCAGCGGGGTTTTGAGGGACCAGAGAAGGTGGCCCCTCAGCGGGAGCTGATCGCGAAGGACCGGAGAAGGGAGCCGCTCCGCGGGAACCGGCCGTGAGGGACCGGAGGACGGGCCCCTCGCCGGTAGCCGTGCAGGCACGGCCGCCGGGGGCCTGTCGAGCTGCCTCTGAGGAGGCTCTCGGGCAGCAGCGGAGGGAGCGAGGGGACGGCGCGGCCCCTCTCCCCCTCCCCTCAGCCCCCCGCCCATCGCCCCACTCACCGATCCGCGCCTCGGCGGTGGCTCCGGCGGAGGGCGATTGGGTGCGCGGGGAGGCGGCGAGGACCTGCAGCAGCGGCGGCAGCAGCAACGGGAGGACGGAGCTGAGCGCCCCCATCATGCCTGGCCCATCGCAGGCGGCTGTCCCGCTCCCCTGCCCGCCGCCGCCAGCCCTCACTCCATACCGCCCGCCCGCCCCTGGCTCCCCGCAGCCGCTCCCCGGCTCCGGCGAGCGGCAGCCGCAGCAGATTCAACACCCAGGACAGCGACCAGCGCCGCCTGCCCGCCCCCGAGCCGGCCCCGCCCCGCCCCGGCCCGGCCCGGCCCGCCCGCCCGCCCGGCAGCCGCAGGGGGGCAGCCCGCGCCCGCTCCGCGCTTCCCGCGCCGCGCTTCCCGCCCCGCCTGCCCGGCCCTCCATGGCGGGGTGGCGGCCCCCCGCTCCCGCAAGGTGAGGGCTGGGGATGTCCCTCGGCCTCGCCGCCGCCGGCCCTGACGAGGCTCCGCCTCAGGCGGGCAGCGAGCCTGCGGGCACGGCCCGACCCCTTTTGCCGCCGGGCGAGGGGCAGGGGGGACCCTGCCGGCCAGAGAGCCTGTTCGCTGGAATCCCCCGTAAAGATGGCTGAGAATGGGAAGGGACTTAATAAACGTGCTTGTTCCACACACCTGTGTGTAAAACCAATTCAGCGCCTGTCAACGTTTTGCCCTGAAAAATGTGCTAGCTCGGTGGGTTGTCCCTGCGGCCTCCTCACTGGCAGTTTATTTCCCGCCAGTTTTTCTGCAGAAAATTACTTGCTGTCCTGAAGGATCTTACAAGCCCTCAGGTGAACACCTCACGTAGGTGTGGTGTTGGCCTGGGAAGCGTCCGCAAGGTGACATGTCTGCCCTCCACCTCCTGTCCCAGATCCACTGCCCGTAAGCGTGAGCCCTTGGCCTGGGCTGCCAGGTAGAGCGGGAGTCTCAGGCACCAACCCATGGACTCCGTCCGTGTTCACAGGTCTCATTTTCCCACAACTCGGTGTAAATCAGCCTTTAACTCGGCAGTCACAGTCACCAAGGTGAAACAGCGCAGCTGCTGTGCCTCCCAGCATGGGATGCGTTTTTAACTGGGACAGCCAGCTCCATGCCACAGCGAGTGATGGCTGGTACCCGCCCCTCTGTCACCCCAACATCTGCTTTACTCCTCTCTGAAGTTTCAGATTCTCCCAATCTTCTTCATACTTGAAAAAAAAAAATATATAAAATATATATAGCTATAACTGTACTCCCTGACATGCTTCATCCCTGGCTTTAACCAGGTACAATCATGACAGGCTCACATTCAAGGTATTTAAAAGGAGTAAAAATTGCAATATGTGAAGAGGCTTTGCCGCGGGCCAGCAAACTAAATAACAAAAGTTCACAGAACAAACTAACCCTGGAAGCGCACAGCCATTCCTCGCTCACCTCAAAGGTGGCAGAGAATACAATTGCAACACGTCCAGACCAGGGTGGATGCAAAATGTCCAGCCACCATGTTGGGACCAGCTGGGACCTGCCATGGGGTGGTCAGACCAGCCTGGGGGCCCGGGTTGGAGCTTTGTCCCAGGCTCTGGGCAGAGGGGCTGCACAGGAGCTCGTGCGGGGCACACCAAGCACTTATGGCCCCTGGTGCCCCGACAGACGGTTGCAGACTCCTCTTACTCTCTCAGTTTTGCTCTGTGGGAAAAGTGTCAGCCTCTGCACTGGGGAAAAGGAGTCCTAGTTTCTAGAACTGGTGCAAAGTCACTTCCTTTCCTTTGTGGTTAAGGTTGGTGACTCAGATACCAAAAAAAAAAGGGCAATATTTGATTCAGAAAACAGAATTTTTTAAAAAAATATAGGTACTGGGAAGTGTTCGTTGGCCCAGGGTTTGCAAAAGGGTAGGATGCATTTTTGTACTTGAGTTCTGTTACATGTTTTTTTACATCTTGCAGGGGAGTGATTTCACTAACCCAAAAGGTCCCTTTAACTCAGGTAAATCAATTTGACAACTCTGAAAGAAATCTAAGCACTGAAAGCGGGAAAAGAAAAAAAGGAGGGAAAAGCATTCTATGGAAAGGACAAGATGAGAAATGAAAGTGCTGAAACAAATTAGTATATTCTCATGGGTTATGCAAACCATCTGGTTTTAAGAGCTAGTAGTAGGAACAAGGAAAAAGGTCATCTGAATTAGCAGAGAACTGCAAAACAACTGAAGGTAAGAAAGGAGCAAATGGCAGGCACAGCAAGAGAACAAGTTGTTCGTCAAAACACAAAATAGCACTGATATTACTGGAAGTCATTGCAGCTTTGCAACGAGTGATTTGCATAGCTCCTGTGAATTTATGATCAAATACTATGTAGATTTTAAAAGGAAATTAAAATTCTCATAGCCACTCCATGCAGAGGATTAGCAAAATAATGACATTTGTTCAAATGTGTGTGAAAAATCAAGAAAGGCATTCACAGAAGACAGGAAGAGAACCTTGACTACACAAGGTTAGTAAAGACAGGAGTACAGTGTCAAGGAAAGAGTAAAGAGTCAATTGGTAGGTGAATTGGGCATTTGGAAAGAACTCAAGCAGCAATCCTCAGGACTGGAAAGTAGAAAGCATTCCCTACCTGGTCGTATTTTAGTTTTATATTAGGCTGCACCTAGCAAAAATAAACAGATATGTCTTAAAGCTCCAGGAACAGACAGATTGAAGTCAGTGGTATTGCATATAATGAATTTTGTTAATGACGTGTAAAAACTGCAAGACTTGAGTCTGTGTGTAAATTAGATGAATAACAGTATCACAGTGTAAATAACATGTTCTGACACATGCAGGTTACTTGCTGGTTCACAGTCATTTTCTCAAGACATTTCTCAGTGCCAAGGTTTTTAATAATTTTGCAATAAATTAAGCATCCATCTTTAGGTCTACCAGCCTTGTGAGGTTGTTTTGATTGTGGGTTTTATTATAAAGTTTTCAATAGGTTTCTGAACTGCGGGAGAAAAAATCCTAAAGGGTATAAGTAATTTGTGAAAATTACTAGAAAGATCAGAAAAAATGACTCCATTTTTGAAGTCAGGGATGTTGTGAGGCTCAAACAAAACTGTAGGATTTGATAGTTTCGAAAAAGGAATAGAAGAGGGTATCAGTTGTTTCTGTAAGGGCATATTTAAATCTTTTTGGTAAGGGAATCTAAACTAGTAACAATACGGAATGGTGGCTGAGAGGGTAGAGTATCAGGTCTCCATTGTCAATGTGTCTGGTGGTGAATGTGAGGCTATATGAAAGAATGACACTGGAAAATGCAGATCCGAACATTTCAGCACAGTGAATAACATACCCAAGTTTAGTATGTCATAGAATCGTAGGATCATAGAATGGTTTGGGTTGGAAGGGACCTTAAAGACCAACTACTCCAACCCCCTGTCATGGCCACAGCTTCTCTGGGCAAGCTGTGCCAGTGCCTTACTCACAGTAAATTTCTTCTTAATATCTTATTTTCTATCTTAATATCTAATCTAAATCTACCCTCTTCTAGTTTAAACCATTATTCCTTGTCCTGTCACTACATGCCCTTGTAAAAAGTAATTAATTGTCCTTAATTGCTGAAGTTGAGTCTTTTTATGATAGCCTTATAGGTGTGAAAAACATGCTAGGCAAAGTGAAAGAAGAGCTGGATAATCTATGATTTTTTATCTATGAAAGATTTGCATCCTTATCCATGGTAACGACAGCTGAAAGGAGTTTTTCAAGGAAATGCTTTTCTGTTTGAAAATGCTGTGTTCTCTAAGGTTTTTCATGAGAAACATACATGTTTTATCCAAAATCCATTAGCAAGGACCAGAAAAAGATCCAGAAAGAGCCAGATATTATTCCAGAAAGGCTGATTGCCCAGTAGCCATGACACATGCATGGCCTGAGATTTTAAATGTTCAAATTTTTCTCTGATTGATTCAAAGACAAGATCTGGCCATTGGACAATAAAGTCAGCCTCTCTCTCTCTCTCTCTCTCTCTGTTTCACTGGGTCATTCAAGATTATAGTAAAAGCAAACAGCCCTGCTAGAAAAGACATTGGTAGGCAGAAGTTCTTCACCATGGAAGAAGCAAGAAGATGAGTATAGGACTTATTTTGTTGATTTAATACTGCTTAGAATAAAATAATAAGAGTAATGAATTAATAAGCTGGGAATTGAGTTAATGATAGAATTTTCAGAGATGCCAGAAGAAAAGGTGCCTAAATTACATGAACCAAAAATTGGGTGGGGATGAAAAAGAAGATAAACACAGGATTCAGTTAAAGTAGAACATTGCCAGAGAATAATTTAGGCATGGAAATACACCAAGAGAAAATACTCTTAATAGTTATATACTTATAAGTAAATAAGTGATATGATTAAAATGTTTATAACAAGATTAAAATACGACATGATAGTTAAAAGCTAAATATTAAGGTCTATAAAACACAAAGGTAGCATCTGAGTTTTACTGTGTACTTTGCTACTGAGGTCATGTGTATAAGCCTTTGCAGATCTGTTTTTTAATTACAAATGGGAATTATATATACAAGCATAGGTACACCTGCATGACTGTAGAAATTATGTATGTATACTTTATTTGTACAGGATAGAACTGCATGTTTCATCTAAGGATCACAGACCTATTTGTCGTTTTAGCCAAGTATAAAGAAGAGCCTGAACAAAAGGTCAGTTCCAGCTATGCTAAATGCAGTCTACCTGCATAGGCAAATACACCATGAAGAAAAACAAACAAAAAGAGCATTAAAATTACCTTCTTCATTTTCTTTCTTCATCTCATCCCCCCCCTTCTCCAAATCATGGCTTCTGAGCATGTTAATTGCAGTTCATTTGTCCTGTTAATGGGTCCAAAATCCACAGGGAACAATATCTATCAGGCAGTTTATCTAAGATTCAGTAACCCAGATATCTTGGCAGAGCTTTAAGATGTATGGGGTTGGGGGGGGGGTAGGGGCGAAAGAGGAGAGAAAGAGATAGAGAGTTTTGTGCTATATCTGTGCCCAGACAAGACAGAAATTAGACTGTTTTATTATTTACATTTTCTGGCTCTAGAGGACATCATCAGTAAAATATTCAAAGCCTGTAGTTGTATATACAGACAGAAAATGAGTCTCTTGGAGGCTCAGCACTGCACATGTAACCTCCACCACGCTTTTCTGAGGGCAGAAAGAGCTGGCTGAGCAGCAGTAATCCTCCTGCACCCTGCTTGTGACCTGAGGACTTCTTTCTGTGAAAAATAAGGCCAGAAAAACCATCTCTAGAGCCATATCTTGGAGTCCCATGGTCACAAGAGGAACAGTACCAGTTACCACTTTGTATATTGCTGCTGTGAGCAGTCATAAACTCTGTTTCAGGAGGCTGATGAGCACTGGACCCTCTTCAGGATGATCTGGCAAAGACACTCTTCAGTGACTGCAGAACTGTTCACACATGCATATTTTGGAATATTTTGATTCTATTTATTCACTATTGTTGATGGAAAGTTTAAAGTGACAACATTTCTTTTTAAATTACAGGGCCAGGGTTATTTCAGCTGTATTGCAGAGGCTGCAATAGGTCTGGGATGAAAAATGATCAAAACAGTTAACAGAAATTTTACACTGCACTTACAACTAGTTTCTTTTACTTATGTATTTTGAAAAAAGTACATGCATAGTTAGGTAGCTCTGTATATTCGACCCTTTCATTAAGAGAAAACACGTGACTTATTCCATGCACGCATTTTTTTAAATACAGAATTAAAGTAGTTAATATTTTAAAGCAGTTAAGAATGAAGGACTTTATCCTGCGATAGTGATAAGCAATATGTCTAGAAAGCCATCCAGTGCCTGCGACACCAAGAGTGTTTAGAGGATGTGAAGCTATAGAAAAGCCGGGATTACGGAGAGCTAAGTCATATAACTCTCTCCATAGCAGTACAAATACTCACTTAAATTTTGGTTTGGTGGTTGTAGCCTACATTCAGGGACTAGACTTATTAAAGGAATAGAAAGTTCCTAATGGGAGAAGTATTTAACTGGTGTAAAAAAGTGTAGCTCCAGGTCATATCAGCAGTGGTTGTGGTCTTTCTCAATTATTGCACATTTCATAGTATAACTAGAAGTACTTGAAAGCATTCTAGCATTCAATAAAGAAATTACTGATTTTCAGTATTAGTTACTTCATATCTACAAAACTAGCAGAGCCTTTGATATTTTAAAACTAATTCACGCTGAATTCAGTTTAGCATGAAAATAACCATTTGCAGGGTCTAGAAGATGTCACATTACTTGATGGAGACTGTGGTAGGATTAATTTTATGTTTGTGTTGTATCTAGGAATAATGTTTTAATGTACAGTTGATTTCAGCAATTTTACAGCTTTTCTTCTTGTTTCCAAAGTCTATTAGAAAATGTCTTTACTCTGGATCATGCTGAAAGTTTTACTCTGGATATTTCTGCATCACTGAGGAACAGGAGTTCAACACGGAGCCAGAAGAAAAAATCCTTGAGAACTGTGCAACTGCATGACTGATAGAGTTTAAAAAAGGGAAATAAAAGTAGGTTGATTTTAGTTATGTCTCGTAAGCTGTGAGCTGGTCTTTTATTCCCTTATGCTGTAACTGAATGATAATGGTTTTTACGTGTTGCTGGAAAAAAGCAGTTGGAAAGGAGCCTAAAATGGAGTGTTCAGGGCCTAAGAGATGAAATGCAGCCAGAGAAAACTACCTGTGAGAATAGCAGATGTGACTTAGATTAACTGAAAACTATACATGTGACTTACCTTAACTGAAGACCTAAACATCCGCGTATACAAGTGCTTAGGGCAGCATGTTTTGAGTTGAATTCCAAGGCTGTAGAAACCCTTGGTGCCAGACCAGCCACTTCAGTGTGCATGGTAGCTGGGGCTTGTGGGGGAAATTTCCATATCCCTTCTGCTGGTTTGCTAGGGATGTTGGAGAGATCAACTTCTGTAAATGTAGGCATATGCAGGTCTGGTTTGAACCCAAATCAGTTTGAGATTCATTTAAAATTCTAACCAACTTGTTCAAATACCACTTACGGTGATACCTACATTAAACAGGGTGCTGATGTTTGATTTAAAATTGGTTGAAGAGAAAGGTGGCGTGAAGCAACTTGCAAGCAACAATGTATGGATGTTCAGAACCTGTGCAGAACAGATCTTCGGTGTCTCAAGATGGGGATACAATAACTGATGAATCCCAATTCTGAGGCCACTTCTGACATCTTTATATCTAGCGTCAGGCTGTGAAGAGGAATTTGGGCTTCACTGGGAGACGGATGGCCTCTACGAGAACAAGCACAGGTCACTGACCTGCACTGGAGTTGGCCCCTTTTAACTGAGAAAGTCTCGATTTCTTGCTAATGCCTGCCAGCATCTTAGATCAACAGAGACTAAACCGTGACTTGCCTATGTTGAAGTCACTGGAGACAGATTTCAAAATCAAAACCACCTGAATTTCTACTGATTTTCATGAGTGTTTAGAGATATCAGCACAGCTGAAAAACTTACCTTCTGAGCATAGCAAGATGGTATATCCAGATTAAACAATTAGACATTACTAAATGATTTCAGCAAATGGGTTCTTGGTCTTCAAAAACCAGGTTGAAACACCTAGGTGTGCAATGAATAATTATATTTGGTTGCCATTGATAAAAATTGTTTTGAAATGCCAATAGGGAACCAAATTTTTAAATTAATTAGGTGCTTTTTTTCAATAGGAGGGAGCTCAGAAACAGGTACAAAATTCTATTTTTATCCATCTTTGCTAATCTGTAAGATTTGATACTTGCTGAATGGATTTTGCAACTAATAACTAATCCCCTGAGATATCCATTCCTCTTGTGCTAAATTAAAGGATGAATGAGATTACCACATTTTGTCATTCTGAAATAATAGGCCTGTAGTTGATTAAAGCTGCTGGGGAGCTCTGGTTACATGTCCCTCACTTTCTGTGTCTGACCTGGGAACCTGAAGTCTAATTCAAGTACTAAGCACCCACAACTGCAGCTGGAGATGGGTGCTTTGAGGTGACAAGTGTTATACAATGTGACATCTCACACCAAGTTCCCAAAATTCAGAGAATTTTTTTAACTTGGTCTCACTGTACATTTGTAAAATGGTGATAAGTAAATCTACAGGGAGTTGGAAAGATACATGACTCACTGTGAAATTCTGGGACTGCAGAATAGTACCATAGTAACGCCATGGTGGAAGTTAACAGGTTTGTCCTCAGAGCTGGGTATGAATAGCATGCAGCAGATTAAGTGTAGAGCTGTATATTGAACAAGTGGAGAAAAAGCACTGAGTATTTGCTGTCATCAACAGCAAGGGTTTTGAATCATCCAGAGAGCAGATACAGACAGCACTGAGTAGGGAACAGTTTGTGTGGAATAAGTAACTTTTCTTAATGTAATTAAAGATATCGTGTCACTCGACACATAATCAAAGGGGAGGTTTAAAACTGCTTCTTTAACACATCTTCATTTTGATACCCCCTGACTTTTGAGTGCCTTAATTTTCAGCTCTAGCGGTGTTCTTACACCATGCTTTCATGTGCTACGTATGAGGGAGGGTCTGGTTTCACAAAGCCCCAAAGTGCAGACTCTTGCATTTTCCAGCTGCTGTGGTGGTGAGAGGAAGTGCAGGACAGCAAACAGTCAAGAAGCTGCTTGTGCTCCTCTCCATTTTTTCTCCAGCATCTCTTTTCCTTTGGCTACTGAAGACATAATATGCTTTTGGGTTAAGCTCATCCTCTTTGTATGTTCTGCCCAGGAAACACTGCTGTTCTGCTTACTGCAATAGACAGAAGCAAACCTGGTGGTGACCTCAAGGCTAGAATATTTGCTATAGCTGGTTTATGACTATAACTTGGAGTATCATTGAGAAATATACTGGGATGAAAACTAGAATTGAACAATATGTTTGATAGCAATGCAGAATGGACCAACAGCCACTGAGCTCAGATCATTTTCACTTCAGTTTTACAGCTTAATGCTTATTGACATGGGTTAATTTGAATAGGAAAAAAAAAAATTAAGTACATAATTTCTAGTGTGAAAAATTATAAAATCTTCCTCAAGGCATTCTGATATCTCAGCATACAAGGCTGCTTGGACCACTGCCTATGATGTGTTTCTTTTAAAGGAAGGTTACTGAGGGTATGCTGTGACCGTAAAACAAAAAACAACAACAAAAAAAAAAGTAGGGAAAGTTCATGGTAATGACAGCTGGGGAAAGGAACATTGCTTGGACTACATTGAAATTACATTATGTGTCTTTGTAAGTACAAGATTATGCTAAGAATAGTCCTAGGTTCTGGTGAAAGTATTAGAAATTGAGTAATAGAAGAGACAGGATGCTCTTTTTCTGTTCTGAATCACTACTTTAAAAAACCTTGCCTTTGCTCCCTGTTGTAGTTCACAGTGTTCCAACAGAGCATCAAAGACCGAACAAAAACAGTTACTTGACTTCTCAAGGGAATATTCCTCCTAGGCTGAACGTGTTCCATGAGCTTTTCTGCTTTGTATAATAGAGCTTCTACTGTATATGACTAAGTGGGTTGAGTCATACAGATATTTATTTTTTTTATGCAATAGCTTTAATAAACGTGAATGCGCTGCTCTTGGTAAAGCCAAGAAGTGACTACCAACTTTGAAAAAGCAGGCCACTATTGCCAAAATCTTACTATTTAAAAAATTGTATCTCCTTATGCCATCCTAATCTACAGCTAACCTCTTTAGCATGAGAACATCAAGAAGAGGTTGGCAGCCCCTCGCCCGTAAAAAATAAAGCAAAGGGAACAGGTGAAAGCAAAGATACCGTGCTGGGGTCCCACCCGCTGACTGAAGGGATGTGGGTGGCTGCGCAATAGCCGTCACAAAGAAGTGGCTTAGCAAGGGCTGGGGAGGCAAGTCAGACTGGGATTGTCAGGGTGAGTGAGTTCCCACACAGCCCTCCTGTGTGCTTCACTGGGGAACTATCTAGCGCCTGGACCTGGCCTAAGCCCCACTGTGATCAAAAGAAATCCACGGACAGGTGTGGAAGTTCCACCTTCTGAAGGGGAATTTCTCCAGGTGATTCATAAGATAGATGAACAGGGTTCCTACTATGAGGTTTATGATGGATATTTAGTCTTCTATCATTAATTCTCCTACATTACCAATGAAAAAAGGAATATCACAGTGAAAAAGTGGCAAAGGTACAAAATTCTACTGGCAAAAATTACATTAAACACAGAAAGAATACTAAGGCAAAAATAAACTTGTAACTGGCATTTTCTTTCATTAGCAGTTGAATGAAATTAGAGGTAAAAGAGCTGTCCTAAACTGGAACTGCAACAGGAAGGTTGAGAGCTAAAGGGACAAAGATGGTCTTCACAACAGATTAATGAAAAAAGAATTCTCCTCTTCCCCCTCCCTATAATTTCACAAAAATAAAACTGTTTCCATATATAATTTTTTCCACAAAGTCAATGTAATTCCAGAGCCAAAAGCATCACACCTGTTCAGATGTGCTAACTGCACAGGAGAGTCTTTCACCAGATAGCACAGAGTGCTTTCTAATATTAGATCACATTGAAACAAGTCTGCTTTTAAGCATTCAATCAATGGATCATGATACACGGATAAATTAAAAACTGCAAGCTAGATTCCCTGATCTATATATGCTGCTCAGGCAGTTTAAGGCTCTATGATCTTAATTGGGAAGATAAGAATTCCCCAGAGGCTGGCTGACCTGTGATGGATGGCCCAGGAGCCAAATATTGCTGTCGATTCCAATGTAGATCAAATCAGGGAATCAGGAAGCTGTAATCAGATCCCTTGATAAGTTCTCTCATTTTCTTGCATCAAACAATTCTTAATTTAATTGCAGATGGACTAGTTTTACATTTCTTCTTTTTCAGTCCTAATTTTTAGAATTCTGACAATAGCAGACACCTCAAAATGTAAAATAATCTGACAAATACTGCAAGTTAGTAACCCCACCTTTAATTTTTTTAATTTAAAAATCAGATTCTTGTGTCATAGATGTAATGTAAGTCTCCATGCAGTATAAGTCTCACATTTTTGCTACTGTCCTTGAGCTTGACTATATAGGCTATTGTGGAATCAAACTGCACATTCCCCTAGCAGCTCCTGTATGGGCAAATTCACCTGCTAAGCCTGGTGTCTGGCTGAGGCACTTGATAGAAACAGCTTTCACTGTAAAACAGGTATTTTACACATAGTGGGTGGACAGCCAGATGAAAACAGCCATCCTGCAGATCAAGAGCAGCGGTCCATGAGAAGGAATCTGGGCACAGAGGATGAGAGAAAGGTAACTATTTTTGTCATGAAGGACGGTCACTTTTAGTAAAAGAACACTTAAAGGACAAGCCTTAAAATTCTTTGTGCGGAACTGAAAAAACACTGAGAGTAAAATCTTTTTCTTTGTATTAAGTAGTGTCCAGTCTTAGAGAACAGTGTAAGAAAGGACACAGCTTTTGCCATTCTGATCAGTAAAATGAGCTCCCTCAGTGAAAGGAGCTTTTCCTTCAGTGGAGCAGTGGGAGATGTTCAGTCACACCGTCACTCAATAGCCTAGAGCAGGAACTAGATTCACTCTTTTTTGTTTGGTTTGGGTTGAGGTTTTTTAAGGATTCTCTTGGATTGGTCTGTTTGGGTTTGTAGCCTCTTATAGATGCTGTATTTTTCCATTAGATGATATTCTGAGAAAATAAAGTTTCAAATATTTGCCTTTTTTTAATAATCACGGCAAGATCTCAGAAAGGTCAGTGCATGAAGCCTACATTTCTTGCTATTAAGCTGGTACTCAGGTACAATTGGAGGCAGTTGTTAAGTCAGGATTGTTACATTAAGAAACAAAAGAAAAAAAAATGTCAAATGGATATTCTTTATTACCATGAAAGTTTAGCACAAACAGTTTAATAATTATCCTTAAAAGGCAGGAAGCATGTGTCATTACACATTGCAAAGAACCCAAGAGGAGGCTGGGCTGGCTCTAGCCTCTATTTTTTGATGCAGGCAAATGGCTGTACAGGATCCACGTACCTTTCCAGCAAGAACTGCTAAATGGTACCTACTTAAAATGTAAGGTTTTACAGCAAAGCATCCATTACTGCAGCATACAAAAAAATTATTAACCCAAGGCAAAGATTATTATTGGAATAGTTAGACAGATAAGGAGCTAATTGAACAGAAGAGGGAAACAGATTAGGCTGAAAAGGAATTACTAGTGATGTTCTGGAATGGCACCTTATTTAATATTTTCATTAATGACAGTACAAAAATAAGCATGAACTAATAAATTTGAAAGTATATTTGAAACTGGGACAAAGTTGACAGCAGTATCAAGCAAAGGTGTAGAATTTTACATAGGAAGAATTTAGTAATGTGAAGAAACGTGAAAGAAGTGTGAAGTCATGTTTTTGAGGAGAAAGTTATTTTGCTGAAAACAAGATGGTCCTCTGGTTAAAAAAAAAACCACACAGGAGAAAAAAGTTGGTAAGAGTCTCTACTTCCTAGAGTCATAAGCAATAAGGAGATAATAGTAACAGATCTCCTACCATGATACTGTTTTAAAAAAATGCTAACAGATATAACAAAGTGAATTTCCATTTCTAAAGTTTCCTCAGTACTAACATATATAATTTCTGCAGCTTTTATAGAACCATGATGTGGAACTGGACAGAGATAAATGACCCACTGTTATTAGAGAAGACTAAGGACACATCTATGCTGAGCAACCTAACCCAGTGAAAAAAATGCCAACGATTGCCGAGTAAATTAAAGCTAAAATTACATAGCATTTTGAAGCCAGGGTCATGCTCAGACAAGCAGCAGTACGGCTACACAGAGCCCAGGACTAGAGTCTTATCTGAAGTAGATTAGGCAAGATTTCTGCCCATCTGCAATGGCTTAATGAAACTGAAGAACTGCTGGCTGGCTGCAGAAAGTTTTGCAGCTGTTCCTGAAATCTGCCCTTGGTCAGCTAATTGTCAAGATGTAAGTGCTAAGCCACGTGCTTCTGTCCGAAATGGGCAGCTCCCACTCTAGGTACTCCTGATGCAGACACAGCAGGACACTGTACAACGGGCTTGGTTCACAAGACATCAAAGCAAATCAGCAAATAATACTACAGGGCAGATGGTGTGTCTCGTGATTTCGCATTGCAGTCATTATCATAAGTATTCTTCAATAAGCATTTATCAAGTGGGGTGAAAGATTTTATGAAAATTGGTCTCGCCGATTTCCTTTTGTGAGTCAGAAGACCCCAAAGCACTTGACAGCAGCAGTACGCATGAGTTTAAATGCAAGGTGAGTTGCAGCTATCATGGGAGTAAACAGCAGGTGCAAAGTGTGCTGCTTTTTCCTTGGCAGGTCTGAAAGTTTGTGTGCTTGAATCCATACCTGAAGACATTTATTTGCTACGGAAGAAACTTGAGAGCTTCTGGGTTTTCTTTAGCTTATAATTTGAAGCTGTGATAGATGGAAGACTGCTGGACTTTGTTTCCCAGCCAGACAACAAAGCAAATTAATATTGTCATCAAAAAGGGACCAAGACCCTACAAATAAAATTAAAACAGAAGATTACTGCAAATAATTCAAAGCTATGGCTTTCTTCAGTAATAATTATACTGAATATATATGCATGAAGGGGAGAGCTATAGACATGCCGCTTACAGGTACAACTGTGACTCAGAAATTTATTTACGAAGCAGTTGTACATTAAGTGACTGCCAGTGCAAGTTGCTCAAAAGCATATCTTATAATGGTGTTACCTTGCTCATATTTCAAGCAAATTTATTAATCAAAGCCAAGTTCAACTTCTTGAAAAAGCGAAACAGATCTCAAAGGGTCTGTTTTAAAATTTTGGGAAGTTCTCAGATATACAGTTAGGATACTGCAGTTGGCTGAGTTATTATTCCACTGAATATTCTGTAACAAAACCCGAAGACTAACCCCTCTCCCCAAATAGAACTTTAACAGCACTTTCAATTATTAAAATGAAACAAGTCTGTTTTACAGGTTTCCAAAAGATAACTCAGCTTACGAAACATACTATTTCATAGAATCATGGAATGGTTTGGGTTGGAAGGGACAGTAAAGATCACCTAGTTCCCACCCCCCTGCCACAGGCAGGGACACCTGCCACCAGCCCAGGTTGCCCCAAGCCCCGTCCAGCCTGGCCTTGAGCACTGCCAGGGATGGGGCACCCACAGCTTCCCTGGGCAGCCTGGGCCAGTGTCTCACCAACCTCACAGTTAAGAACTTACTCCTAATATCTAATCTAAATCTACCTTCTTTCAGTTTAAAACCATTCCCCTTTGTTCTATCACTACAGGCCCTACTAAATTTCTATTTCTTTATCTTCAAAACAGAATGAAAATGTTAGGATTTAGCATTTTGGCAACCTTAGTTTGCAATGAAAACAGCAAATAAAACCTGGGACTCATGATATTTTTGTGAAATTTGTTACAAAGACCCAAAAAGAAAGCACTGACAGACCTTGGCTCAAGGAACCCTAAGAACATAATTATCTGTGTTGCAGAAAGCCAACATTTTTTCATCTGTCAAAGCAGTTCAGTAAAGCTGGACTAGAAATTGAGCTGAAATCTATATACCAGCTGCAAAACTAACTCAAAATGATTTCAACATGCTTGAGAACCACTTGAGTACCAGACACCAGGAGGACAAAGGTTTATCTTTAAATTTTCTTACCCTTCCTAGCAACACCACCTCTGAGTTCTTCTGAAGAAATCTGCAGATTTCTGATGTTGGTATTACCTTAATTTCTTTCAGGCTCAGGGATATTACATCTGCAACAAGTATTCCATGAAAAGTGAAAACTGAAAAAGCAATATTATACACAGAGGGAAAACGTGGCAGTAAATTTGGATTCTTTTCTAATTAATAACATCAGCAAATACTGAAAGACTGAGAAGCAGGAAAAAGAAACTGTCATTTACATATTCATTAAGTAATTTGTATAACCAGAAGATTTAAAAGGTCATTACTGGAACACCTGCCTGTTAACAGATGTAGAAGAATGAAGGCCAAACAACACAATTTTTATAAAGATGTCGATAAACAGTTGGCAGACTTACAGAAACCTGCTGTGGCAGCATTAGTCTTTTTGGTCAGGCTGCTGTTGTGGGTAAGGTAAATCTGGAATTCACAAATCCATACACATACTGACTTCCCTGTTGCAAAGCCTGACAGTTGTATTTAAAGAATTTGATTGCTTTTAAATATAAACATTCAAGCTAAATAAGCTTTTATCCAGTGGGGAAGATTTATACACTAAGGTCAAGTATGTTTGCTGTAAAGCAGGATGAAGGTAGTGCATTGCGCTTAACAGAGCAGATAATGGGAAAAAATCTCACAATCTCTTACCACAGAATGAAAACCAGCACAGTAGATGCCTGTTTAGATAGATAGGGGTACAGCACTGTGCAGAAATCTTCATCGAGAACAAAGAGTCTGAGCTAATTTCACTCATTTGTTAGTTTCCATTTCAGTGCCACTCAGTAACACTGCCGACCTCAATAAGCCATTTGCACAAGCACATAGTGAGAGTCACATCACCTCATTGTAGACAACTGTTACATGTCCAGGTCTTAGCTGGTCACCATATGCTACCTTTAGTCTGTGGCTGAATAATTTTCTGGGGATTCCTGTTAGATCTCCTAAAACAGACAAAAATATGTCATTATGAACGGTACAGGTTTTGGCTGGGATAGTTCATTTTCTCCATGGTAGCTAGCACGGGGCCATGTTTTGGATTAGTGCTGGAAAACGTTGATAATTTGGGGATGCTTTAGCTAGTGCTGAGCAGTGCTTACACAGCGTCACGGCCCCCTCTGCTCCTCACCCCTCCCCACCAGCGAGGAGGCTACGGGGGGGGCACAGCCAGGACAGCTGACCCCGACTGACCCAAGGGACATTCCATACCATTATATACCATAGGATGTCACACTTAGTATATAACCTAGGGGGAAGGGGGGCGGTGGTGGAGGGCTGCTGCCTGGGGACGGGCTGGGCAGTGGTGAGCAATTGTTTGCATTTGCATCAGCTGTTTTTTCTGGAGTTTTATTTTCCTCTCTGAAATTTTTTCCTCTTTTTCCTTATAATTTTTAAATATTTTTTTTTTTCATTATTAAACTTTTTATCTCAACCGGCAAATTTACTTTTACCCTTACACTTTTTCCCTGCCCCATGAAGGGGTGGGGTTTGTGAGTTGAGCCTTATGGCCGCTTCTCAGGACGCCACTGAATGGGACACCCCTATCCCTTGGTGTATCAATCAACCACTGCTCCCAGGGTGGCATCATCCCACCACTTATTTCATCCCACCACTCAAACTTTTAATAAAAATATTAAATAGCATTGGCAACAGTATCTACCCTGAGGAATGCCGCTAGTAACTGGCTTTCAATGCGACTGTGTAGCATCATTATTCTTCAAGCCTGATGGCCCAGTCAGTTTCCCACCCACCTTCTAAGCCCACCTCTCTCCAGTTGGGCTATAAGGACACTGTATAAGCCTGTCTCTTTGCCAAGGACAAGAAAGATGACATTCTCTGCTCTCTCTTCTTCCACAAAAGGGAGGGAAATCAGGTTGGTTAGGTAGTTTGCCCTGGGTAAAGTTGTGATAGCTATTCTCAATCTCCATGTTGTTCTTCACGTGTCTCAAAATGAAATAAATTTCCAAAGCGTATTCCTAAAGGTTATGCAGTCTTTCTAGGGACTGAGATCACATGCCACTTCAAAGTGTATCAGATACAACTATTATTTTATAGAAACGAAGATACTGATTTTACATACCCCCTGCCCCTAAGGTGTTTTTATACAGAATAACCCCTTCACATCCGTTTGAAAAAATCTTTACTATTACATTATTTCTATACACACTTTTATACATTTTATCTGCTTTAAATATATACAAATAAAAGAAAATAAACTTTAGCTATAAGTTTAAAATATAATCTTTCTTTTAAAACCGGTATGTCTTCCTGTAATTTTCATGACAAAAGCTTCCACGTGGTCAAGGTTTCAAAAATTCATCCAAAATTTTCAAAGATGATTCATACAGGATTCTGAAATGGCATAAAACAACGCAAAACAGGATTAGATATGCTAAATCAATCATTTACTATTTGATTCTCAGAGTACAGCTACCACATGATTTCTTTGATCCGTTATTCCATATTAGTTTAAATATGCCTTTACAAATTAGTTTTGAAATAGCCATTTTTTTCTTTCAACTTTTCCATTTTTCTGCTAATCATCTCTAGCTAGAGCATAATCTACAGCAAGCCAGTTTAAATTACTATGTCAATTCAAGCACATTTTCTAATATTTCATCACCTGTTTAAAGAAGCCACTTTTCTTCACAGCATTTTTACTCTTTTTTTCAAAAAAATAGTCAAATCCTTTACCAAGAATTCATACAAAGGTCAGTTTTCATTCTTTCACTTTCTTCAGTCTTCATAATTTGTCTCCTTACCTGTGGCAATTTTTTAACAAGCCCGAGCTTTCTAACTTATCCTTATTAAGCAGCTGCCTTCTTCAGCTGCAGGTATGCCCATCTCAGTCCCTTTGTGACTCTCTTTTGTCTCACATTACTCCCTAAACAATCTCCAGGGTCAGCCCTGAAATTTCCATTTGGCAGGCCCTTTTCATTCTCTTGCACTCCCTGACATAGTCACTCACCCAGCCTTCCTAGTTGCATTCTCATGCAACAACTTCTAACACTGCTCTAAAATATCCTCAGAAGACAAAAATGGACACTTTGGTCTTCTGTCAAAACATTATTTCACTGTTAACCGCTATAAACTTTATCCTTCATGTAACTTCAGTAACAGATTCTGTCACCTGTATTTCTCAAGCATTTTTTTCCTCCATATTTTTATTATTATAGTCCTAGACTGATGGCCCCAAGGAGGCAGGGTTAGACAGCCATTAATGACGCTAAGTTTGGGCATTCATCATGAGTCACCCAGACCTGAAATACAAGAGGCAACGCTGCATTTTCACAGCAGTGCATTGAACATTAGGGCTCCCTGAATTCAGACTGCCATGGCTGCGTCACATGCTCCTCTTTATAGAGCTACATCCTTTAAGCCATGATGGAACCCAAAATAAGCTAGTATTATAATATACTATAAAATTAGTCTAATTAGGTAAGCACTGTGGTTTTAGACACAATGCTACTTTTTATAAATTTTATTTTGTTACAATTTATGGCTAATAAACCAATAGATCTGCAATGCTGGACCAGGTACCTGCCACACACAACAAACCGTCATTCAGAACAACTGCATGCCTCCCCAAACAGGCAAATTTAAGTCAGTTTTACCAGGTACCTTTCTAGTGAATTTCTAGACAGGTGGCAGACAAGTCATACACAAAGTTAGATCACAAAACAATTCAAGAATCATTATTTACAGAGGCAATGAGAGTGTAATAAAGAGTTTGGGAAGCTAGATGATTATACTAATGAAATATCTTCCCGCACAGCTATCAGCTAAATCTGAATTCTAATACTCATGAATCAGAATACTAATCGAATACAAAATATTAAGTAAAAGGTATTATTCTATAGCACATTTGGTTTTATAGAGCATGCAACATTTTTCTCTAGCCTCCAAATCACTACATTGACAGCTTTATTCGCATTTTTTGTCTAGACATAAATATTTGCATTTTATAAACTAATGTGTGTGCCATTACACTTGAGGAAATTCTCTCTACATACAACATGTTGTCCAGAATTTTTAAGTGCACTGAACAGCATTTTAAAAATAATAGACCCACAGGGCCATCTTAAAGTGCTAACTCAGCTGAAGAGGGAAGACTAAATTACGATGAAAAGCTTTGCTTCTGAATTAGTGCAATAATTCCTTGTTTAAGGGCAGCACTTTAATTACTACACCAGACAGCATTTATATTTTTTTCTTTCTTTGCTAATATGTAATAGTTTACTTCTAAGTCTAAATTTAAGATGCTGGCACAGAATGCCAAGCCTCTTGGGAAATTAAAGAATGCCACTATTTCCTGGTATACCTGGGTGTTAAATAAATTAATCCATCACGGAGTTGTTATAAGATAATGCATTCAGAAGCAAAAAGTAATAATACTATTAAGTATGAGTTAAAAAAACAGTAATCTATTTTAGCAAGCATCAGTGCAGCACTGTATTATAAGGTTGTGCTCAAAGTAATGATCAAAGATCTAGCTTGCAGCATAGCATAACTAAAATTTCAGTGTTTGGCAAGTAGAATAGGATGATAAAATAGTCCACAAACAGCAGGGTACATTTTATACTGTATATAGTCACATATTGGTTATATATTCGCACACTTGTACCAGAGCAAACAGCCTGTCAGAAGACACTAGAGGCTCAGCCTGGTCCAACACTATGTCTATCTGAGAAAATGCAAACACACTTTAAATTAGTCAAGCAAAACTTAATCACTGAAGAACTTCCTCCTAACCTTTTTTTCAGCATGAATTCTTTTACCCTTCTAGGAAGAAAAAAATCCCCAACATACCTGTACAAATACAAATACTCCCAAATTCTGCAAAGCTGTGAGAGAGCTTCTGAATTTTGTTATCATATTACAATTCTGATTATTGTTTGAAAAAACCAACTTTCTATCACCATGCTCATATTCATGATCTTTTAACTTTATCTGCAACTACCTCTTGGTTTTGTATTACACAAAAGGTGGCCATTCATGTATCATGAAATTAAAACACTGTATAGGTTCTTATGCACTGCCCCAACTTCTAGGCTGCTTTGTCCCTGTTCACTGGGCAGAGATGATCATATGGATTCATAGAGCAATTACCTGTGTTCTTTACTGAAATTTATAGTCAGTAGTGCACTCAGGTGGCAACAATTATTCAATTTAATGTGCCCATTTATTTAATCATGTTAAGATTTGCTTTAATTTCCCAGCCTTTCTACTGTCTTGATTAAAAGAAATACAAACCAAGAGACTCTACTGCTCACCCTTCTTTTCCAGATTATTATTATTATTTTTTAAAATGTTTTAGTAGAACACCTAGCAACCCAACATTAAATGATTTCATGGCAAATTAAAAAAAAAATAAATCTTTGTTTGTTTTTGTTTTTAAGCTAGGTCCCAAGTAAAAGAAATTTGTTCACAGCCAAGCAACTAATTAAAAGTCTATCTAGGAAGCAGAGTCCTAGTTTAGTTTTAGAAGTCCAATTATGTAGTGATTTTTAAAAATAAGATTTTTTTTTGGTTCTTTTTCAATTTTATGTTACATGACCACAGTGTCCTCTGTGGAAACCACTCAGTCTTGACAGCAAAATTTCTGTGTTGTATTTACTTGTGCCAGACAGGAAATGGAAGTGAAGGGCACACTAGTTTTGACTACCCACCTCCCCCCCCCCCCCTTTTTTTTGTTTGTTTTTTAAATATAATTTTTCATGGTACACAACTGAAGTGGTACGTATATATCATAACACTTTCTGGTCTAGATCTTAAGATTATATATCTCTTTAAAGAGAGTTACACAATACTGTTTTGGCTTTGATATAATAGCAGATTTAAATGAATGAATACATATTTCGTTATCAACAATACAGCTACTCTATTGTATTGCTCTGGATATCAGGCTTTTTTTTTTTCCCCCTCCTGGAACAGAACTGAATCGTGCAATATACAGCATCGAGTCATAACACATTCAAATTAAATGCAGAAAACCAAACTATATATGTAAAGATTGCAATCACAGCAAATGTACAGGCAGGAAATATAATACTGTGCTGGGCTCAATACCTCACAATTTTGTTCACCCACTATTTCAAACCTTGCAATCACTCAGAACACTCTAACCATATTACGTAAATACAAAACGCAGCCATTTATTGCAGAGAGGGTATAGAAGAGGTTAGTGTTCATTTCCAACAGCACATTTACCTTCCAGTGCTGCTAGATTCTTCTGTGGCAGCATCCTTGCACGTTATCAGTTTCCTTTGAATGGCAGGTGCAATATCCTTTAGAAGTGAAGTTTTGTGCTTACCTATTTGAAATAAGATTATGCAGAAAAGCTGGACAAAAAATAATGATTTATCAAAAAAACCTTCCTGCCTATTTCCATAAGTATTTAACGTAACAGATAGTTTAATGAAATATTAGATATTATATTACCTTTTATTCCAGAAAAACAGAATACAGAGATGAACCATACAAATTAGCAGACAGTTGTGTTTTTGAACTCACTATACAAAGATTGAATGTCCAAGCTTAACATAATTTGAGTGATATAAGCTTAAATCCTGTAGGAAAATGGTAACTTAACAGTGCTTGTTGAACTGCACAAGAACTCCGCTTTCAAAACAGCATATGAAAAAAAGAAAAAAAATAGTTTGACTGACCTTTAATTATGATCATAATGCAGACAACAGCTGTTATATTAAAAATCCCTTCAATCTCTTCAGAGAGAATGCATTCCATTAATTCATTTAAAAATGACCTAAGGAAAAAATAAAGCAAGAATACATTATGAACCATGTTTTTTTCAAAATAGGACTGAACAGAACAAGTTTGTGATTATGCTACCCTGCCACCATAGCTTCAGAGATACCATGCATGACAAAGCAATGGTTATTGGGTAATTGAAGACTACATGCTGCTTCTGGAACTGAGAATATCTGAGTTAGCAGAATGGTAAATTGCTTGGGAAGAAAATAAAAAAGTTTGTACACAGAGTAAGTAGCTGTTAAGAGAAATGAATAGCTTGTGGACTATTTCGGGAAAGTCAATCCATGAAAAAAATACTGGTTCTACTGGAATGCAAGTCACATAATTTGTACTGAAATTTCTAATTTAAATTTCTACTGAAGTTTAAAAAGAAATATGTTATACAACACCAACAGTTTGTTAGTAACTACTCATGCTCTTACAACTATTACTACTTGTAGCCTGATCAGAAACTGGAGTTTGATTAACTTTTTGGTCTAAAATGAGAATCTCAATAATTAAAAGAGATTGCTTTCCAACCACAAAACAGTGAAGAACGTTTATAAAATAAACATAGCCCCAAAACACCTCCAAACTAAATTGTAGATACTGAAAGTATGGAGAGACTAACAGAACCAAAACAACTATTCATTTAAAGTCTAAGATAAATACTAACTCAATATGTATCTTAAGAGACTCACTTTTAGCAAGAGATTATAGTATTGTCAGCAAACTTTAGCTGTGTTTTGAGACTTATATTGAGTTAAGAAAAACGAAACGAGAGTGAAGAAAGAGGTCTAGCAACCATACTAAACTGCAGTAGGGAATAAGGCAATACTACAGAATGAAATCACTAATTGATCATTATAGTATTTATGGTAAAAATAACAAATTTATCTCAGAAGCAATTCTCAAAAACAAGAGAAAAATAAAAGAACAAGAGGGATAAAGCAGGAGATGGACAAGATCTGTAACCCACATACTCAGAGCACAAAACTAAATGCTGTGTAAAAAGTAAAAGGGGAAACAGAGCAGTAGATGTTACAGTAACTTTCTCCAAAACATTTCAAAATACCTTTGATAATAATATTATCTGTTACCAAAACCAAACACCATAAATACCCAGTTCTGTCTTTAACTGTTCTTCAGGCCTTTTCAGGTGGCAAGACATCAAAATGAAATACGCTGTTAAGACAAGAACTAACCTCCACTAGCGACTCAGTAAATAAGCTTTGTAGTAGCTCAAATATTGCTTCAGAGTGCTGAGAAAGATGAAACCTCCTTAGGGTCTGAAATAAGTATTATGAAGTCGCTCTTGCATTGCATTAGTTTTGTTGTATCATTGTGGACCAACTGACCAAGTGTTGATTCCATTTCATACTGCTCTTAAATTGCTGACTGACAGTATTCCATTCAGAGTTTTGACTTTATTGTTTATCACTGCTTAGGTTAGTAAGCATACTCTTTAGTTCCATGAAGGAATATTGTAATTTTACTAACCTGTAATGAGACTCACTGCAGACTTAAAACAGCTGCCTTTCCCCACCTCCCTCTCAACTAGGGTCACATGAGCCTGCATGCAAAGATAAAACAGAACTGAACAGTAAGCTACTTACAAATACAGATAAATAAGAGATAACTAGTTGGTTCCTGTACAGATAGTTCCCTACTAAAGGGCAGGATACTCACACAATTGGTCAGATATTGCCAAATCACTCAGCATTATCAGTGGTATAGGGACTGAAACTTGGTGCTAGAGAATGACCAATTAGTAACTCAAAACATAATAGATGCTGCAGAACCTGGTGCAAGCTGATTGTGTGTTCACAGCATGGAAGCTCACATCAGATTCTGTAATGCCATAGACTTTTGTATTGGTGGGGAATGATGATAATTTCTGAGATATTGAATGATTTGCTAATGGACTGATTATGGCCCTATCATTACAGATTAATAAAAGAAAACAGCCTTAAAAGCAGTCTCAGCCCTGAGGCACCAGTGAAACCAGATGAAAATTATCTCCTGACTTAGATCTTTGCACCAAAAAGATAAATACTAGAAGACACATGTTTATTAAAGTATTCATAGAAACAATCTGGTCCAAGCTAGCAGTTTTCTCTCTCAAGATTGGACAAGATCCTCCTTGAGCATTGTAAGAAAAAGTTTCAGAAGAATTCATTGAATTTCTGCATCTCTTCTCAAAAGATGTGTGTAAAATAATTTTCACTAAAAGACAGAACCTCGATGGACAGCTGCTGCCTCACAGAACAAGATCTGGGTTAGGAAACCTATTGCTGGACTCTCTGGACTCCTTTGCTGTGTAAGTTCAGCTAGTAGAGAAGGATTGAGAAGAAAAAACCCTTATGACAGCAGAGACAGCGATATTCAATGCCTGTAAGATGAGGAAGTTAAGGATAGGCATTACTTGTGACAAGTCGTGGAGAATAACAGGACTTCTAAGGAATACATATTAGACCCTTGATCATTTAAAATAAGTCTGATGTGTATAGCCATGTAAATAAAAACTGAGTATGAACAAACTAAGCAAAATGAAATTAACTTATGACAATTTTAGAAGATATTCAGAGTAGCCACTAAATAGAGGAAATTAAAAAAAAAAGTTTAAATCTTACAAAAAATAATGATGTAACCCTACTTTGGGAGGCTTTTAGAACTCAGATATTTTAAAGCTAATTTGAATTTTGTGATTTTAATAAAGCTACAGTACATTTGTCACCTCATTGAGGATGTTCAATTAAAAGATTAATGCTATTTCTGGTAAATATTTTATCTCATTTCAAGATTTCTATATTGAGGGGACTGATGTTTAAGTATCTTCTGAAAGAAGCAAGCCAAGATGCAAGATTAAAGAACTCATTTAGATGAGCAGTCCTGTAAATAAGCAGCCCTCTTAGAAGCAGTTAAAAAGCAGTACAAAAAAATGGAACCACCACCACCCCCAGTCAATAGCGACATGCATTACGGCAGGAGAAAGGGATTATGAAGGAGTGCAGGTAAATTTTGTATCTAGCTCCTCAAAATTTATTTGAATTTAGAAATTAAAACACTGTTGACAAGATTTCTACATTAACCACAACCTTGGACAAATTAATGTAGAAACATTTACCTGACAAGATTAACTGACTTCATAATTATGGCCATTAGACTGCTTGAAAGAGGAGGAAGGCCTGAAATAGTCCTTGGTATAGTTAAGTCTTTCTCATTGGAAGCCTAAAAAAGAGAAGTCCACAACTGTAGTAGATCAAGAAATACACCTATGCAGAAAATATCAAAGCAAATTTGTATTTCAATAATTATACTAACCAAAACCTATCCCTTAAATAATTAAAAGAGAAGAAATATTCACAATGTATTCTTTGACTAGCCTTAATCCAATTGTGTTGCATCCAAATAAACAAAACAAATTTAAATTAGAAAGGCTAAAACTAAACCAAATAAACAGTATTTGTATCAAGGCAAATATTCTCCTCTGTTGTTCTGAACAGAAGTTACATGAAACTACATTGTTGGTCACTATTTATAAAGGCACAGCGTATTAAGTACAAATGAGTACCCTTTGTGTCTCCAAGTTTAAGTGTGCTTGCATAATTTCTAATAAAATAATGTAGGTGACAGTGATTTCCTGATTCCCTTTATCTGTTCTTCTTGGTATCAAGTTCTGAATAGCATGGCAAGTATTTAGTTAGAACCGAATTTGGATTTACTAGTACAGTAACCTAGGGGCTGGGAAAACCCCAGCTCAGATGATTTAGTGTAATGAACATTCATAATCTGTGAGTACGAATCTGCAGTATCATTCAAGACCATAAACCTTTACCCCGCAGCATCTGTAAAAAGCATGCTGTCATTCTACAGCCCCTCAGCTGATATACTAATATTTGCAGGCAAATCTCTGGTATTGTTTCAGTTCCTTCCATAACACAGAATATCTTAGAAGCAGCTCTGTTGTACTCAGTACTTTCTGGCAACCGTTTATTGCTCTTTCTCCGACATATCTAGCAACCACAGTAAGTACAGCCTCTGCCACAGAAACTCTGCTCCTCCTTGTTAGTTCTCAAAGCTTCCAGTCTTACCTGTCATATTTGCTCCTAACACTACATGCATGAGGACTATGCATTGGGACTGTTACCCCCTTCAAGGACAATTAAAAAAAAAAGCCAAGCCGGGGCTTTTAGCATATACAGTAATCAGAGCTTCTTTCTTTACAAAGAAACTCAAATCAGTTATTTGGAAATCCTCTAGACAAAAAGCAGAGAAACCAAAAAAAGATGCAGTATGAGAAATGGATCTGTATTGAAGCAGAGAATGTGTAAGTGATCAGTGCCAAGCACGACATCAGCCCATTTTGGAACAGGATTACAGAACCCTAAGAGACAGTTCCAAGGATAGGGAACTGGAATCTGTCAGAGATCAGTGGTTCATTTCCTAAGTTCCCTAACATTGAGTGAGACAAGGTGAGGTAGGTTTAGCACAACCTCCCTTCCTCCTCTCTCCCTGAGCTTTTATTGCTGAACAGAACATTGTATGGGATGGAATATGCCTTTGGTCAGCTTGAGTTGTCTGCCTCAGCTGTGTCCCCTACAGCCTGCTTGCCTTTTTTTTTTTTTTTTTTTTAGGGCAAGGGGTTAAGGGAAGAGAGGATACAAGCATTCAGTCTGCAAGTACTGTTCAGCAACAGCCAAACTAAGTGATGTGTCCTCAACAGCATTTTAGCCACAAATGCAAACTGTGGCACCATCGAGACTGCTGTGAAGAACGTTAACTCCTTCCCAGCCAGACCCAGTACAAAACCACATAGACAGAAGATCTCAAAAAATGTCATTAGTCTCCAACACTGCCTAATTTCTAAATTCTTCTGTCAGAGGCAAATAGCGAACTAGGCACCGCGATAACTCTGCTCTTACACAGCTGTATTCATAAATCTGAGAGATGCACCATAATACAAAATTACAAGTAAAATTTCCTGTTTGTTCCATACCAACACACACAAAGTCTTCATCTGCAGTACAAACATCACACTTTCTGATCATTGCTCTGTTGTTCCAACATAACTTTAAAAGCAGTTAAGTGTAAAAAATAACATAAAATAAACTCATAAAAAAGCCACCCAAAAAACTAACTTTACCTTCTGTAGCACATGATTTATCTCTGCTACTATTGCAGCTAGGAGAGTAGAAAGCACACCCTGGTGAACTGCTGGCCAAGATGAATGCCAGCACTGGACTGCCTGTATGAATTCTCCAAGAGGCACTTGAACAGACTGAATCAACTAAAACCAAAGAAAAACAGTTCAGCTTTTTCACATTGCTTGAGTATAATTTAAATACTTCAACAAGTTTCTCTGTGAAGAAATGCAGATCACACCTGAAAGCTATTGAGGTATTTAAGCCACCTGGGATCAGATAGGGAATCAGCAACATGTTTGGGAAGTCTACTCAAATTTGAGAGAAACAAAAACAATTCTTGTAATGAAAAATAGAACAGAATGTTTTTCAGAAGTCCTGAAAAGCAGGCCATAAAATTTTCCAGTGATCCACCCCTCTCACTACTATCTAGGCTCCGCTATAAAAGAAGCTAACTTTTTTGTGAAGAGAGGTTTTGAAGAACTTTAGTACATCATAATTATTTTGAACTGGATATAATTCAGACAAAGAAAATAAGACAATTCCTCCTCCCTCCCAAGACCATAATTTATATAATCAAACTTTTTGTTCTAGATTGAGAAAGTTCATTTAATTGCAGGTAAGATTAATAACCTATGAGTACTA
This sequence comes from Falco peregrinus, assembly GCF_023634155.1. Lineage (NCBI taxonomy): Eukaryota > Metazoa > Chordata > Aves > Falconiformes > Falconidae > Falco > Falco peregrinus. Next base: position 53,867,745 of record NC_073725.1, on the reverse strand, counting down.
GCATAGCTTAGGATCATTGGTAACAGAACGCATTGTTCGCCAATTTAACAGTTTTTCTGTCATGATGAAACCAACAATGGAAAAAAAAATCCAAACATTGGTAACTAGGAAACTTAGAAATTTTACCTGAATATTTGAGTCAACATCTGATTAAATTACCACCACAAAGTGTCTAATTATAACACATTTGCATAAAAAGTATGGATTGACCTACACATTAGGTAGACATTTCAATTGTAATTTGATACCTGAATCCCTTCTTCTGGCTGTTTGTTGAGTTTGCGTGCCACACATTCTAAAACTTTCTGGAAGACTGCCTGTACATTGTGAAAAAGATTTGCCACTTCATCTGTCTCAGTATTCTGAGTTAAAGAAGCTTCAATAATTTCTTTTAGAGCCATCAGTAACACTGGGGCACAAAAGTCACCTCTCTCTAGAGAAACAGATAAATACCACAATATAAAAAAACTGTAATGAGATATTCTTTGGGTACAAGCTTAGAATGGAACTCAGTTATATACCATAAATAGCCAAATTTAAATAGTGCTACAATGACGCCTTCCAAGGCACGCCGATATACATGTAACTCATATATATATATATTTTTATACATATATTAAAACCAATTTGCATATATACACATACATATAACCCCCTGAATTATATAGTAATAACTGGAATCTAAGAGCAAAGAAGAAACACTAGTTATCAACACAACATGGTTCTGGGCCAGTTCTCTGCTTGTTTTCAATCCTCTGAAAAGCTGCCGTGACTTCTGACTGTATTGTTGGTATTAGCTAGCATAAGCAGTAGACATTTTTTGACAAACAGATTCCAAAATGCTAAGAGCAATAGTTCTGCTAGTGTAAGTCAGCTAAGTATACGTGGAGATGTTTATGTTAGTGCAAAATATTGTACCTGTTTGTATAACTGAAAGAGCGATACCTAAAACATGTGCTTGAAACGTGAGATTTCCAAGGCCAATCATTATGACATCTTTACACACTGTCAGGTAGGCCTAGGAAACAGATGCAAAAGCATGTGAGAACGAAAATTGATATAAAGGAACTGTTCAGTAAAATCTAAAAATAATAAAACCATGAAATCTTAGCAAAGTTGTCCTGAAAGCTGATGCATCTACTTGGAGTTACTCAGTTTACAACCTTTGAAAAGCAGAAGTTCCAAACACTTCTCCGTAGCTCTTTCCTCCAGCAAACACAGTTTCTCAAAAGGCAGTAAATCCTCCATCTTTTTTACTCAGGCTCAGATCAGAAGCATTGATACTTAACATTTACCAAAACAGAATATGAAGTCTTTATCTATCTTGAGTAGCAAAATTAAAAACCGCATCCAAAAAGATCTTTTCGCTACAGACACACAAATGCTACATACTAAAGAGATTACAGTACTAATGTATAGACAGAGTAGAGAATTTTTAACCATCCTATTATGTATACATGAGCTGGGTTGTTCAAGGCACTGACTGTGACTAAAGTTAGGCCAAATCTTTCCCTTGACCAAAATCTGAAAGGACCCATAGATCAACATTAAAATCTCCCTTGGGTTAAGTGGTATGTCAGGGACACTTAAGAGGAAACAATTCAGAACTACACTTAAAAAACCAACCAAACACATTATATAATCAAATGCTTTCTGTGAAGAGCAGATGAAGGTAAGGGGTAAGGGACACTGTCAGTGATGACACTGGGGTTTGTGTCAGAGGGCCCATCAGCCTCACACAGCAGAGCAGTGGCCTAATGAGAACAGCCCCCCTGTAAAGCTCTGCCTGTAACAGTAAGCGCTAAACTGAGTAACAGGCCAAGCAGAGGAAGGGTGAAATGGGAAAGAATGGGATAAGTCGTGGAGAAACTGACAGAGAAATGTAAGTTGAAAAAGTAGAGAGACTCTAGTCCCCTTTCATATACAACAGTATTAAAGAAGCAACTAATTTTTAGATATATGGATATTTTGAGATAAACTAGGTCTGCTTTTAATGCCAACATTATTACCAAATATACACTACAAACAATTAAAAAGCACAATCAATACCTCATTCCAACAAAAAACAGTATAAAAGGTGAGAAACAAATAGGAGCTGCTTAACAAGCATGTGGCTTATTACAGGAGATGCAAGAAGCCTGGATTCTCTTCTTGACTTCCAGACAAGTCACATCAGTCTTTTACACCTCAGTTTCTCCTCTGGAAATAATGATGAAAATGAATAGCCAATAATGAAACACAATGATCTTTACTAGTAGATCTTAAAGTCCAAGTAATATGTCAGATGAGTTTACAGGCGACAGCTGCCTATCTTATTGCTTATCAATAAAGTTTGTGTTCATTTCATTTTCAAACATAGGAACTTGATCATAAACATTCTGATAATGCTGGTAAAGTGTCCCTGTTTTGTGTCTTGTCTTTCTATTATAGAAAGTTGAGTTCTGTGCATCTAAAATTTTGATAAACAGAAGAGCTTTGGTATGCATACTAAATATTTCATTCATAGAGAACAGACAGTAGCATATAGAACACACAAGCTACCTGTACCGGGCACAGCTGCAACACCTGTTTGAGTTTACTATCTCTTTATACTTTTCCAGAAGCCGTTTGGCTGCTGCAGCACAATTAGAGTACAAGACTGACCTCATTATTAAATTGCCAGGTAATTCACACCCTACCTCTCTGCTGACTTCCAAAGATATGTTCTATGCTTCATTCTAGTGCTGAGTCCCATAGCAAATTCCCCAGGGTATAATTTTACCCATTTCTTTTGCGAAAGCAGGAAGGAAAGAAAGAAAGAAAGAAAGAAAGAAAGGAAGCAAGCAAGCAATTAGATCTAAATCCTCTTTTATAATCACACCACCTTCCTGGTCCTTTAAGTCATCCTCTGTTGTGTTATTCAACACAATGTATGCAGCTGCAGTGATTCTGTCATTTCCAGGACCTTCTATACCACAGAAGAGCAGGCTATTAAGTGCTAGTATACCACGCAACTATAGCTTTGTTTTCAGCCACTAATTTTCTTCTCCTTTTCAGAATTGAGATTCAGTGACAATCTTAACTCTATGTTAATGCTTTTTTCATAAAACAGCGTTAAGTATTACCTTCATTTAGTATGGGGGATGAGAGAACGAGGACAAGAATTACTTGTTAGAAGCCTAAGATTTTAGACACCCAGGTTACATCACCTGCTGTGCCACAAGTTTCTTGAGTGGGCATTTTCACAAGTGTGAAACATTAAACATATTCCATCCTCACTTCAACAGATATGACGACAATATATATTATGCACTGGTGGGTGGAAAAAGTCTAGATAAGAAAAAGGTATTGTTGATGCCAAATACTTGATTTAATTGCTAGGGTACACACAGTTATACTTACATATTCTTATATTTAAAAAATATGAAGGTTCAAACAAAATCAAAAGCAATTTAGAAAAAAGTGTGACTTTAAGCAATCAAAGGAATAGCAAAAGTACAAAACTGTAACCTCAGAATAATCAGGCCTGTTTCATTAGTTCATTCACTTGCTGGGCTCCAAAAATGCCAGTGCACTCTGTCAGTATATGATTGAAATAAATAAATAAATAAATAAATAAATAAATAAATAAATAAATAAATAAATAAATAAATAAATAAATAAATAAATAAGTGTGGTTTTTCAGATTGGCAGCTGTTTAATTTATGTTATGAGACCTCTAACCTGGATAATTAATTCAGAAACATTACTGTGTTTTGAAATGCCATCTTCTTGATCCCTTGCTAGTACAAAAGGAACAACTTGACTTTCCACCCAAGCACCTGTCTCCTTCAGAAGTGGGAGGTAATCTTTTCCTTCTTCAGAAAACTGTGAGGGGAAAAAAAAACCCAAACAAACAGAAGTTGTTTAATAACTGTCTTTCCAATTCTTTTGGAATTTCCTTATACTTTCAGCTGCAACTCCAGCTTATACAGAAAGGTATAACCATACCTTGTTCTGAAGATGAATACTCAACCTGCAAAAGAGGCTGAAGGCTCTTAGGGCAGTTGCTTGAATCCAGCTACGAGAACCTGCATCAGTTCCTTTCAGAATTGAGCCAAGAACCTCCTGAAATATCAAAATCTATATTTATATTTCCCAGAAAATCCTTTCAAATGTTTCTTTTCTCAGCAGCTTTAAACAAGAGATTTTAAAAAACAAAAACAAAAAAAAACCACAAAAAAAATCCCTAACCCCCCCAAACCAATAAGCATACTTTCAATTCATTTCATTTTGCAATGCCATAACTGGTTTTGAGACTATTTCTTATATGTACGTTCATAAAGTCAGGTCCCTTAATGCTCTCAACACTAGATCACATCAATTTTGAGACACCTAAAAATGACAAGCTGGTTAAAATCTACCTTCTACAAACAATTCTGAACTAATATACTTCTAGTTTAGAATATTGGTTTGAAGTACAATTCAAAAAGAAAATCTTCTATAGAAGAGAAACGAGGATCTCTTTCTATAGAAGAGAAACTAGGATCATGAATCTTAAATATTTATTCCTGTGGGCCTTTAGTTTGACTTAGGCAATATATGATATTAGGCACTCTTTTATAAGCACTGTTTATGGTAAGGAGAATACTACCTTTGCAGCACTGAGAATTTTCAAAAGCTGTTTCAGTTTCTTTTTAGGAACAGAGAGCAGGTAACCACGATTAACAGGATGAGTCAATAAATATTCAATGTAATCAACTGCTAATTCTGGCTTTGATTCCTGTGTTACATGGATACGCACTCGTCGTTCAGATGTTTTAATACTCTAAATGAGAAGAAGGCACAAAACCAGTAGAACACTGTTAGTATCTTACAACTAATTCCAAAGCAGAATAATATGGCATTAAAGAGGCTTCTTTACTAAAGAAAAAAAACAAAAAAGCATGATGCCTTTATGTAATCTAGCAATTCCTTAATTCTTTGATGTATGTATATGCACACCTTTCTTGGGGTTAGCCTGTCAGACAACCAGTCACAGGCTAATTCCATAACATGTCCCACTTGACCCCAGCGACACATGCAGTCTATCAGGGTAGAATATTTGCTTTTGTCAGCTCCAATGTCAATATTTCTGAGTCTGGAGATCACACCGCAGCTTAAAAATCAAACAAACAAACAAACAAACAGAGATGCATTAGCTTTACATCCATAAGTGAAGAAATAATTCAAAGAAAAATCAACTAGCATAGTACCAAAAGATTCACCAATGGCTCAAAGACATACTTGCAGCTCGTAAGTTTTACTAACTTATCAAATTTGTTTAGTGGATTAATTTATAAAAATGGGATTTAATACATCAAGCTGTGAAAAATTAATAGTTACAGTCAACAAGAAATTTCTTGTCATTCGTATTTTGGATTTGGGAATAGTACCTGAATGTAGGAATAGCAGCAGGGGGCATAAAGGATGCCAGAACAACCAATGGAGTCACACAACGCTCATCCTAGGATTAAAAAAAAAGTATACTATATGATGCACACATACAGGTACACACACACACACACAAAACTAAAGAAAGTACTTTTTCAGTATGATTAAATTATCTCACCTTAAGGACTTCCTTTTTTCCCTAGAAATGGAACTGAAAGAAGCTCCTAACAACATGTGGCTTGCAATATGAAGCCTCTGATTCTTTTTCTTAGAGATCAATTATCAATTATCTTATCATTCAGCTTTCTGACAAACTGTCAGAAACACCACCATGACTAATTTTGGTTCCATTAGATTAATAACCATTGCAAAAGAAATAACAGCTCTAGCTTCATATTTTTTCTGGTAGTGGCTAATACTCAATTGCACAATCACAACACCATCTAACGCCTCTCAAGTAACTAGTGCCTTAAATGAATATTCATTCACATCAGAAATTTATAAAAAATACTCTGAAGGAAAGGGTGTTTATATAACAATGGTAATGCAAAATACAGTGTAAGTCACTACAACACATCATAATACAAGGTCTGGACCACAACATAGTCTCACTTGGATTATATAGAAACCAATCTACGTGAAAGACTCCAAAAATAGTGTATCTGTATGTCCAAGCTTCACAAATACAATCAAATGAAATTACTACCTACATGGGTATTTCAAGATCTAAAACCTTTTAAAGATGATTTTTGAAGAACATTAAAAAAATATATTTGCAGCTTTTCAGGAAAGAGACATGCTGCTTCAGCCTGCAGCTTTTAGAAACTAAGCCTCTGATGACAGGTCTTTTTAGATCCAAGCTGATTACTCACTGTAAGAATATCAAAGTCAAAGAGGTTGCTTGCTAAAGCTGAATATCTCATATGCTCACCAGAAACTCTCAAGAGGGATGCTACATCCTCTACCAAAAAGATTCAGAATGTCTTTTGACAACTTCCAAATGCTTTCAGGGTAGAGACAGTATGTGGTGTATCTGCTGCAGAATCTTATGTAGTAGCAAATTGCTTTCCAGTCCCTGATTATCTAAAGAAAACTTGAATGTTAAGTATAACAGCCAGCATAACTCAGTATACTTCAGTACAAGAGCCATAAACATAAATGGTGTCCAGTAGATAAGCCTTCCAAATGCTCTACAGGGTGTGGCAGATACTATTAACCACTATTAAAAGATAGCATCCTGAAGAATAACACTGAAACTAAACAGATCAAGGAGACTGAAAATACAAAATGACTGGCTTTAATTAATTGCTTATATCAAGCCCAAACAATAAGTGCGTGCATCAAAAAATCATTGGAGTAGAATCAAATTAGTGGAAATCAATCACAAGGAAGCAAAAAAGGAGCCTCAGCTGCTTCAGCTGTCTGTTCCAGCAGCCAGATCATAGTAAGTGGTGGTGCTAGATGAGTTTGGGGGGGGAGTGAGTAGAAAACACATGAGGACTGTCATATACATTGAGTATTAATTCTGCTAAATTTATTGTGCTATTTATGGCGCAATTTTCAGTTACCGATTCCTAAAAGTTTCAAAAACATTCAAAAGAATAGAATCCTATAAAAACATTAAAAGGGGAGCAATTTATTGCGTAAGTATTTCAGTGTTGACTATTTAGATAATGGTTCATCAGTCAGATACTGCAATTGGAGAATAGCTTCTATCCAATTCCAAAAGACTTGCTATTGTTTATAACTTACAGCAACAATGAAAAAGAATTCCTAATGCCATGAAGACAGATAAAAGACACAATACATGAAAGCATGTGAAGAAAATACAAAGCACTTACAGGAAAAATTAGGTTTTCTTTACCTTAAATACTTTAAAATATTCAGGAAGTACAGAAGCAAATTTTCTGACAGCATAAGATTTGGCACCTTCATTGTGATCTAGTGCTTTCTGGATACTTCTCCAGAGAATTACAGTAACCTCCAATAAACTTGCCATGCTGGCCACATCATTTATTGACAACACATTATTCAACACCTGAAATACAAACATTTAGATGATACTACCTATTTTAATCTAAATTTGCATTTGAGAATATAATAAAGTTTGAAAAAAACATGAAACTTCATTTCACAAAGGTATTATGTTTGTTGTAGAACATGAACCCCATAATTCAGTCTTATATATATAGCTTGAGTCATCTTGATATGTTATTTTTGTTTAATTAATTTAATTGCAAAACCAAACCAATTTATAATTAGTACTGGAATTTGGGAAGCATTCATTTAAAATAAGCTTCACACTAATTTCATATATCTAATTCTAGCTACTTCACCAAATTTCTGCTGTTGCAGGGCAGGAAACCACCATAATGGCAGTTCTCCCCTTCTAATTCCACAGATGCCCAAGGACTTTTCCTTTACATTTCTGTCATATCATTAACTGCCCATGTCTCAAATCAAGCACCACAGGAATAAAGTCACCAGAATTTATCATGAAGTGGACTTTCTTACGCTTGTATTCTCCTTTTCATCATCATCATCATCATCACTATCACGAAGACTCTCTTTCATTGCTTTCTGGATGCAGGCATTCAAGCAGCGCCGAATAGTAAGCATCAATTTAGCTACATTTAAATATAATAAGAATAAATTAGACATTCACTATTTGTTAAGAATGTTGATAGTAAATTCATCTAAGTGTAATGCTGGAAAGTCAGTATGAAAAAGCAGGCAATAGAACCAGAAACACTTATTTTTTTATTATTATTACTTATAAAAATTAAATTATAGAGAAAAAAAGAAAACATTTCCTAGTAAAAGGAAATTATATAAAACACTTTCACGTTTTCCCAGCAAGCATGAAGAAGAAATGGCAACATCATAATCAGGTCCTATAATTTTATTGTTAAAAAAGAAATCTACTAAAAAAAACCCAACCAACCACCATCTTACCAAACCAGGATCAGAGGGAGCTCTCAACTCCTACATTCATCTAGCATAGCTATTAATTTAATGACCTGTGTTTAATCATACATCCCCTCTGATGTCAACTCCAATTTTTTATAAAAGATGTAGTAGCCTAACCATCGTAGTCCGTAATGAAGAGCTCATCTCTGGATAAAAGGCAAAGGGTTATGTCCACTCTAGTGAAGGTATGACTAGAGGTACACTAGCACATATTTCAAAACTACCTTATCCAGTTAATCAGCAAAGGGGCAAGGACTTGGGTGTTTTACCCAGGTCACTCCATCCTGACTACTTTGTTTTTATAGTATCAGAACGCCTCTGAAAAAAAATTTCCCAATTTTTCCTGGTTCAATAGCACTTTTACAAAAAGCAGCTATACTCTGTGTAGTACATACCCCTTCTGCTGAAGGTTTCTGAAGTTTTTAACAGGAAGGAGGGCTTTTTAGATTTTCTCTGAGCAACTTAAAAAATATTACAATATTTTTCACCTGCTATAAAATGTTCCACGTAAAGATCTCAAATCACTTGAGGAACCAGGGTATTTCATTTCACTATTTCTGCATTATAAATAACTAATACTTTTAGGGTACATACATGTGAGGAGAAAGGGGAAAAGAGATCAGATAGCAACACTGGTTACAGAGTACAGCACCCGAGAGCAGAAATGAAAAGCTTTGGTCTCTTCATTGTTGAAAAAGCTTATGCCTGTTGTCATCAGGGTTCATTGCTGCTGTCAAGAATTTCAAAAACTACAAACTATTATTATACTAAAACCAACAGATCTAGCAACAACATGATAGAGAAAAAGTATAAAAAACAGTGACATGCTATGATATTAGTATATCCAAAGACTTACAAGGTTTTGTGCTTTACCTATATTGGTGGGGGCAGTATATTCATAAGCATATTGATAGAACTTTCTTGCTGCTGCTGAATTCATCTGGATTAGAGTAACACAGCGCTCACACCACACATCTTCAGGTTGGTTAATGGGAAAGAAAGAGTTGAATAAGAGATTCACTAAGCGTCGTGACACAGGCTGTGAATCAACTTCAAGACGAGTCAGAAGATGCTCCATGGGACAGATTTCCCAGAACTTTTAAGAATGAAAAAAAGATATCAAAGGAGTTAAAAAAACAGAAAAAAACCAAGTCACCCTTATTGTGTCGTCCACATCAAAAGTGTCAATAAATATAAACAGCATTTTAAAAAAAGCATACACATTTTTAATTTTTATCAGAACACCAGCACTCACTTGAGGTCAAATATTCCTGCAACAATACTACTTTACTGTTCTGACACACCTCTAAGTCTCCCAGTATCTCTGATAGACTGGTAAAATTCTGTTTCAAGCAATTCCAGCTCAATATTCCTGCAATGCTAATGCAATTCCATAGGTACAGGGGAAAATTATTTACTCTATAAGCATATCACTACAAAATATAATTTTTTGTCATTATGTGTCATGTTTCATATTCTCATGATAGGACAAAGTAGGACCAAACTACCTACAAGTATGATATACACCCTAAAAACCTGTATAGAACAAGACCCTTTCCAAAACCATCCCAAACCATAAGTGCATACCATCATTAGCAGAGCTCTAGCTTATTCATAACAGTTACTGAAAGCTAAGAAAATCAGAAAGAATAAATAGCTTGTTATGGTATGCTGAGTGATACTCACATCTGTAATTTTTGTGAGATCTTGAATTATACTGTGTACTTTCAGGTAATAAAAAAACCAAAACACACAAAAGACACACCACCAAAAAATAAAGTTTCATGGCATTGAAAAATATTGAATTATATATTTGAATATTGATATATTTGAAAATATGAAAATTTCATTATTGAGTAGAAACGGCTGGAGCAGCTAATTATCCTGTGATTTCAAACCATGGGCATTCCTACTACAATTATCATAAAAAGAAGGTCCTTGGAGCAAAGCATTAAAGTATTCCCAGGACTTACCAGAGAGATCTATATTGCGACATTTAAATAAAGAGAAGTTACTGACAAAACATTTAACACTTTTAGTATTTTTTTTTCCCTTTATGTAAATCTGATCCTTTGTTTGCGAGATCTGAATCTTTTTCTACATAAAAATAAAGCTCACAGTAGATTGAAGATACCCATTATGCCTAAAAAATTAATTAATACCTAAAAAACAATCCCTGCAGTTGAGAATTATCTCTTTCCTCTGTCTTTAATGGCAGAAATTCAGAGTAATTCAGGAAAGCTGAAAAGATAGTTTGCTTGAACTTTCATACTGAATAACAAATAACTTTCAAACAAGAATTTTTTATACACTTAACAGCAGCATGAATACTTTTTTTAAAAGACTGTACACAAAATAACAATGTTACAAAATCAATTTGAAGCATTGATGATATTGAATACAAGCTAAAAAAACCTGGGTTATATTTCACTATACAGATAACTGATACTGACAGATCAAATCATGACTGTAGGTGCCAATCCTTTAAAGTATAGGTGTTGTATTTTATGAAGAGTAAGAACTCAGTACAAGAAGTGCTGAGTGGCTGTGAGGTTACAAAGTGATGTAGAAATTAATACTAAAAAATACACAGGAAGATTATGAAAATGACACAATCTGATTATTAGGAGAACATGCTTGTTGAGTATTTTTAAAATAATAAACACCACAAGAAAACGATAGAAATCATGATTCAGATTCTAGCTTCCAACACTTGCAGAATAGTTCTGTTGTTTCTGCTAATTCTGTGAACCAAGTGATGCATCTCCTAACACACAGGCACCATCAGTGTGAGGTCCAGTGTCAGTGATACTTTGCTTCTGCCATTCTACCTCAGATTTACCTGGTAAAGCCTGGCTTTAAAACCCGCTGAAGCAGAAACTTCAGGGGAAAAAAAAAAGCTGCCTTTTAGAGTACTACCACTTATTTATAATTCTGAATTGCTTCCTCCAACTATCTCCAATAATCTTAACAACCAGAACCCATTGTCTAAGTAAAGGTACAGCTGCACTTGAAATTAACAAAGAGATGTGCAAACACTACTAGGACCCTGCTGGAAACTTTTTGTACCAACAGTCTGAATGATATCTTGTACTTGCATTGTTTGTCTCCATTTCACATTTTTTGTGGACTTGCCTAATCAACACATTAAGGTATGTATTATGGAAGCACTAAATTTGCTGCTGTATTATTATCCTGATTTTATGTAATTCTTATCCTGAACCTGTGTGCAAGAAACCAAAAGCTCTCAGTTCAGAAATTGCCTCCCATTTATCTTGTCTTCTGAGCATATTTTGGGGAATTTGGAAGGTCCTGAGCTAGTCTAATCTCAACCAATATCTTTGAGGTCCTGTCATCTAAGCTGGAATGCACACATTTGGCAAGTAGGTAACTCTCCTGTTAGGGTTAGAGGTGCTCCTTGGGGAATGAAGCCTTAAACATCTGAGAAATCAAACATTTATTTAATTCTTTCCTGAACAACAGAGATATATACCTCTGACTTCACACAGTATATGTGCCTAGCACAAGATAAGCATGTCCTAATAATTAGGCTTAGCAAGAGACAAAACCAAGATTAAAACAAAGTATAAAATTGAAATTAGGAAACAATTAACAGCAGAAAGCGAAGAAAGAGCTCAAAGATGCTATGATGCCTAAAGCTGGACAGTATCCCCCTGTAAGAGTTGGTCCAAAGAGAACAATATTGTCTCAGTATTGCCAACAGAAACCTGGAGACGGAACACAGTCTGCATGGACACCAAGACACAAAGACCCTGGGAAAGAACTGCATGGCACGAGGAGTACTGTGCCATGCCCTGCCACCTGGGATTGAAAGGAACGATTTCGCTAAGGCCACATAACCACTGTCCAGAAGATGGATCACAACCACTGGCGTAGCAACGAACCAGAAAACTTGAACTTCAGGTGAACTTTTCTTCATTTTAATGTCATTATAATACAAAAACACACCTCCTGGTCTGAAGCTACCCACCCCTAAGGCAAACCAAGCCTCGGGCACCCCTTTGTGGGCATGCATTGTAACCTTGCTCGAGAAAGCAGAGATTGGTGACAATCCATGGGCCAGAGGAGAAGCAAGGTGTGTTGCCTGGCATAAAAGATGGCTCCTTAGCAACTGAACTCTGGAGATCTTCCCCACCAAGGATCATGACAATCAGAAAGATCAGCGGGACGCTGCCTGGACCTGGGACCATAGGGATGCCTTGGACCCATGGTGGTAGCTATCATCCTCTTTCCTTTTCTTTTTACTTTACCTTTCCTTCTCTCCCTGTCACTATCACTTGCTGCTTTATGGGCAAACGATAAAATTGTGCAGTTTTATCAAAGCATAACCCCTTGGCGTGGTCACCTTGATTTTTGTGCTTCAAGATCATAGTAAACGAAGCATCACGAGTCCACTGAGTGGACCGTGACACCCCCTAAACAAGAGCCCACAGCAGAACACAAAGTGTGTTCAAAATCCTATGAAAAGATGCCAAAATCCCAAAGGATATGCCAACAAAAGACAAATAGAAATTAGAAAATTAGGCAAATAAAAGTAAAAAAACAACTCTGCAAAGGCATTAAGCATTTAGAAGGTAAGAGAGGCCAGAGTTGAGCTAGCCAGCTGGAAGTGTGGCTGTACGTCCTGCTCTGCCTGGACATGGCCACAAGAGCAGAAGGCAAAAACATGCTGGGAAAAAGGTCTGCTGAGGGCTTGATACCAGCAGGCACAGAAAAAAAGCTGGCAAGCACCGGGATGCTACTGGACTGCCAATAGTCCCAAACTAGTCAAAAGTGGAAGAGTGGAAAAGGAGAAGAGTGTACTTGGCTCAACGAAAAAGCAAACTTTCCAGCATGCCTATAAAATCACTGCTGTAGTAGTATCCAGACACAGTGCTCTCTCCTGTGGTTAATGTCTCCGTGAAGAACAGCTAAGGAAAGGCTGAAAGCTCACCAGGACTGATCACAATTTATTTATTTATTCCAAAAGGTTTTTCATGGATACCATGATTTCAGTAGAATTCATGAAAAATCACTGGAAAAAAAAAGTACTTCTATACTACTATCTACATTTGGATCAAAATCTTTTAAATGGACAGAAGTGACTAATCCACTGGACAGAATCCACAAGTCTTGGAAATAAACTCACTTACACACTTAAATGTACAGAGAAAATGTACTGAAATTACAAGTATTACTACATCAAAGCATGTAATTTTTGCCTTTAGGAATACTGCAGTAGTCTCAAAAAGCACTTTTTTTTTTTAAATAAATGCCTTGATTTTATCTCCTTCTTGATATTTATAGTGTCACTTATCAGGTGTCAGTCATCCTACCTTAGCAGTCTTGGTAGCCTTAATTTTCAGCAGTGTATCAACAAATGCCACTCGTACTTTCTCTGAAGTGTCATGAAGACTGTGTTTGACTGCTGGCAGGAGCTGTTCCAGTAATGGATGACTTAGCTTGTTGTCCAAAATTATCGGTAGGCACTGCAAAATAACAAAATTATGCTTAAAAAAATGTAATTAAAGAGTAGATTTTAAAAAAGATGGACCATGAAACCTCTGAGGTTAAATTAAGTAGGGACAGACACCGTGCATGCGTATTTTTCTTATAATACTCTTAGTAAAAATTGCTGTTATTTCAAATTGCCAGTCAAGTGTATTCAGTAAACTCTTTTCAGTTAATCAGCTTCAGATCTACACTGAGGCCATGGTCTTGCCTTCTACCTGATGGTACAGTGTACTTTTTGTGGTAACACCACCAGCTCCCTACACTCTGTTAATTTCAGATTAAAAATACGTCTTTCTTTGCTAAGTTATTTTTAAACCAGCAATTTAAAACATTTTTAAAATGTCTGCTTACCCAGTATAGACCCCCATGCAGCTACAGTGGGACAAGTGAGGATTAACATGAAAACAGCTCCAGTTTAAGGCTGAATTGACACAAACCCAAAATCTTTAAGTGAAAATACTACTTAGGGAGTTCATTTTTCTGTCCAAGCTATTAGTTATTTACCAGATGCCAGAAAGATGTAGGTGAACTAATCCTACCATATTGAACAATGCATGGAAGGCTGACAATCCCAGAGAAACAGTATGTAGTTATATTCACCCAAACCTCAGAAACACAAAGTGGGGTACGACATTATAATATAACCGTCTTGGGATGGGCATGTCTTGGCATGGCTTAAAACCAGTGACATAGAAACAGCCTGGAACCTGCCTGCATACATTTTCAAGTCTAAACATAATTTCTAACAGCTAAAATAACTTGCATCAGGTCCAAACAATGTATATTAGACTGGAAATACAAAGTGGTTGAGAGTCACAAAGCGAGTCACTATTCTAAAAGGCATTTATTCATTCCAAATGTGCGGCTGTTCTAAAATATGTGTAAGACTTGGGTGTATTAGGAAATTTACTGCCTAAGTCATTTTGCAGAATAAGTCATCTCCTTGACTTAAAGTGGCCTATACTAGAAACCTGTGCATCCAGTAAAATATAAAAATGACATTAATCATTTTTAAATTTAGAAAAAAGGATTTACTTTAAAAACAGAGCATCGGACATCAGCAGATGTTGTATCATATGCCAGCTCTCCAGTTAGTTTTTTTAAAAGATCGGCAAGAATTGCTGCAGGAATCATCTCCCAGTATCTGGATGTTATCTGAGTAACTCCAAGTACCCCCGTAGAGCGGACAACTGGGTGAGGATCTTCTAAGAGACTCTAAAAAAAACCAGAACAACAACAATGTGAGTATATGCATTATTGTGGCCCTGTTGCTGTTTGACATTAACCTATCATGAACAAATAGCATTCCATTACATTTTAATCATTATGCAAATTATCATACTATGAAAGAACTGTAATATTATTAGTTCCTCAAGTCATTTTATTATAAAGCAAACTAGAAAAGTTAAATCAGAAGCAAAATTAAGAAAAACACTGGACATTTTTTTTTAATTGGACTTTTGAAATAAGGTTTGGGTTTTTTAAATAGCTCACATTAAGTCCCGCATCTGTGGCTTAATTAAAAATATTCAGACTTCTATTTACATATGAGTTTACATTGGCCACTGTTCCTATGCAACAATATAAAAATTTTGAAATTCATTCAATTACCCAGTATTTACATTTTAAGGCCATACTCAGGATTTCCCAAACATTTTCTTAATGAAAATACTATGCCCATTTTTACTCATCTAGAGACCAGTAAGGAGTTTTTTTAGTTTTTCTCCATTATACTTTATTTCAGAAGTATTTAGTAATACGGTACTAAACTTCCATTGAATGCTTACACATTAAATACTAAACTTCCATGGAATGCTCACACATTAAATGTAAAGCTCTCTTCACCAGTCCTAGGTTAAGTAAGGACCAAGATTCATTATGCATCTAGTCTTTCAAAAGCTTCTTTCATTCACAGATTAATGGATAACAATACCAAATATTTCATTTTCAAAGCTGAAAATGGTGCATGTCATCTGTTGTCAACATACTACAGGAATTTAAAATATTAGTTTATTTTTATATTTTCTATATTTATATATTTTTTGCATCACAGCCCTGTATTTCCCTATGAGTACTATCCAGAAATTCCATACATTTTGATTGCATCAACAGCTTATTTTTGAGTTAACTTTGGTGGAAGTTTCATTTCTAACATTTTAGTTTCATAAAAACTTACAAAGAGTTCTTCGAACTGCTTCTGAATTTCATTGTCCATCTCTTCAGTGTTAAAACTGGGATTACGAACAGGAAAAGCATCAACAAACAAAAATGCTGCATTTGATCGAACTTCTGAGTTCCTGGCCTGTTCCAATGAAGGAAAAAAATATTTTTTCAGTAAAGTACAGACTGTTAATATCAAAAGGCATAACCTGTCAAATGCTAATCTCCAAACACTTTTAGCAAGTAAGTGTTTTTGATTAAGTAGATTGAAAACATTGATTTTTAAATGCCTGGAAGAGCTTACGGTAACATAATGGAAGAACTTATAGTAACATATGATTTAATTTTTTTTTACCTTACATTTCTGCCCATTCAGTAAACCCCAAGTTATTAGTACAATCAGCTTTCAAAGCATAGCAACTTCAATGACCCTGAAGAGTCATAGTCAGAGCCCTTCTGCTTTCTGTAATGCAGAATAAATCAAAAGCAGTTGGGATTTCTCTTGGTCACCTTAAAGCTCCTCTTCAGAATACATGAATCTTCAATGCAAGGAGATTGAATTAATTAAATTGCCTGTCAAGAGACATGATTTAAATGAAAAGCTCAAGCCTCTTTCTTCAGGAAAACAGTATTTAGAAACTAAGTACCATCAAGCCTGGAGACTAACCTATCCAACATAAACATACTCAGTTCTGCATTTAGGCACATAAGTAATAGGACCATGTTCTGAGCTCCAGGCTGCTCATCAAAAATCTAAGGCAAGCCTCATAACCCTCAGACGTTTTACCATTTGCAATAGTTTTCAGTGTGTTACACTACACATTATACTCATTGCAAATATAAGGAATATAAAGAAATATAAAGAAAAATGAAAGAAGCATATATTTAGACACTCGGTCAGTGAAAAATAGATTGGCCCTGTGGACTCATAAAAGATGGAAAGAGAGAGCAGGCAACGAAATGAAGAAAAAATGAAATTCAAGGTATCTCTGGGAGAAATCTGAAATCTATCCATCAGACTACATTTTATCTATCAAAGCCAGCAGTGAAATTATAAGAACCTGTGCTGACTTCTCTTGGAAGGAACAGGGAAGGAAGAATTGTTCAGATTTTGGGTCCAAGCTAAAACAAGTAAATATATATATGTGTGTGTTTATGAGATTGTGTATGTACAGTGTAATAAAACAAGTAAAGTAGGCTTAATTTTACCAGCAAGATAAGAGACAGTTCAGGGAATCTCCTGATTATTTTAATTTCCAAATTCCAATTTTCTTCTTCCCTTATCATGAGACATTCACATCAAAGGCAGGGAAAAGAAAAGTTAGGATAATCAAGTAAAATTTAGAACTAAGTAAACTAAGGGCAAGTAAAACCAGAAAAATGCAAAAGAGCAACAATTATTTCATTTACGATTTGTTTTGTATTTCCCTTTTTGGCTGATCCTCATACGGTGGGTCCCATCTCTGAGTACAACCAAAAAATTCTAAATTCTTCAAACTAACAAGATTAATAGTAAATCTAAATTTAATGCTATGAAGGCAAACACAGACCATATATTTAGTTCGGGACTTGTGTTCTACTTTATTTATCATGGATAATGCAAAAAGTCTAAAAGTGAAGAGATTATAATTATTAATTGAATCCTATAAAGCTACAGAAAATCCTTTAACTTTGAGCTTGTTTATATTGAAGAATTAATGCATAACAAGTCAATATGTAAATACAGGGTGAAATAAACGCTTCTGTGGTAATACTTCATGTGAAAATTAATTCAAGTGTGGGTTTTTTGCAATAACTTAGACCCCCCCTACCACTGCTATTCCAGAAAGTTAATTTTCATAAACTTTAAGTGCCTTATATGAATTCCATTAGGATCACTATAATTCTGAACTGAGTACCCACAGTTTAAATTCCTGCCTTTAATTAATTGGAATTTATCCCAAATTATTTGCATATTCAAGCTTGTAACAGAGTAAATGTCTTCACAGACGCAGAATGTAAGACTTCAAATTCATATCCTATTTCATTCCACATTGACTTATCCCTGCAAGAGGGGCCTACAGTTATTTAAATGACTTTGTTTCTTTAAACTTGTACTTAAAAAAAACCTGAGGAAGTTTCACAACCTTTTTAAACAATATTATTTTAGTTCAGTTAATTTTCAGAGCTTTCTTTGAAGTTTTATCTAGTCTTACAATCCTGAAATTCACCTCCAATTATTTAAAACACTTTTCCCCCAAGTAAAAGTTAGTTTAAAAGTGGGAGATGTTAAAAAAAAAAAACCCAACCAAACACACCACTTTAAAGGAATCACTTCCTTCAGCAGCTTGAATTCCTGGAGGAGTGGTTCTTGACTTTTTGAGCTTGAAAAGAAATACCTTAATCACTATTTATCTCACAATAAATATCCATATATTTGTCTTGATACAGCTTTTTATACTAATAACCAATAGCTGCACAAATATCTCTGCTATGTTTGCAGGAAACTTACTTTTCATACTGAAGACATGAAAAAAAGATCAAGAAGTTATACAATGGCCTATATTATAAAAACCTAAACTTGCATAAAGGCTTATAAAAGACATGTAGGTAAAAGCCACAAAGGAATCTTGTGTGATCATGGTATTTGCAGAACAAGCAATTTAAGAAGAGAGAGAGAACTATGCATTACCAATATGCATTCTTAGTTTAAGGATTTCAGAGGTGAAATCAAGTCGCTTCAACATGAACAATTCTGGAATCCTTTGTATTCTTACAACTGAAGTGTTTTTCCTTTCTGCAAGAAGGAGGGCTAAAGAGGTCCTTCTATGAATTCCCTTTCTCTTTTGTAACCAGTGTTCTAGAACAAGATTTATTCTTCACTATTAAATTACTGATTTGTACAGTGGCTAAAACAGGAGCACCAAACGGGTTATCTAAAATTAAACTGGTATTTCAAGCTTTGGAGCAGAATCCATACCACTAAGGACAATTATAAGCTTCCCTTCTTAGTTTTGTGTCTTAAACTACTGGTGATTCAGAGTCACAGCAACAGTTATCTTAATAATGCCAGATACTTAGCAGTACTCTACAAAAAAGAAAAATTATCTATACAAAAGCCACACAGCAAGACAGTGGCCTACCCAAAAATAAATTGCCAAATTTTGATGTTCAGTCACATATTTCCTTTCATCAATAACAAATACGGTACTAAATCATTTGGAATTCAGAATCTTTCCTTGCACTCAATCATTAGAGGATTCATATTACTGCTGCATTACTTTTTTTTACAATTCCTCCTTTACCATTCTGAAATCTATGTTCACAACAGTTGGACTGCTTTGCTGTATTAAAACAAATTCTCCATGACCTATTTGATAACGCCTGTTAACATCTAAGCTTGAAGTGCTTAACTACATATGTAGAAACTGTCAAGATAAAAAAACAAAAAAATTCCAAACCCAAGAAAAAACCTCCATCCAACCAAACACCACCAAAACATCCCTAAAATTCAAATTTGTTCTAGCAATGTAACAATTAGTGATGTGCAAATTATGAATAGCTGCAGTTAAAAACTTGAACCACTTCTGGAACTGGGAATTTCTCCCACTGTCTTGCTGCAAATCAATAATTAATCTTTTTTCCTCAAGTCAAACCATTCTGTTACATCTCTCCAAACAAGCCTATGCAGATTTAGTAAGGTTTGACAGAATGTTCCTCCAAAGTACTCTAATCTTGTATTTGAGTTGAGTCCTGGGCTTTGGAAAGTGAAAACTAGCCTTCATTTACAAATAGCAGCTCCCTTAAGAATGGAATACCATGTTTTGCTAAACACCCTGAAATTGTTTCCGAGATGCTAGTCTGGAATTTTGCTATGCTATCAAAAATCAGTTTAAAACCATATTCTTTTTAGAGACAGAAATGTAGAAATTAAAACAAGCCATGCTTTGTAGCTCTTACTCTCTTGCACTGAGAATGTATATATATATATATATATCATCCAGAATGACAGTTGTTTATATTAATTCTAAAGGGATAGGATCCAACCTTTAATGTAAGGCCAAACAAGATATTGGTCTACCAATGAGTCTTTCCACCCTCTCACTTCTACTTGTTTGAAACCAAACAGCTCTCAACTCTTTCCCGTAACTCAAAATTCATTTTAAACAAAGAAAATTGAATGAATGTTTCAAAAGCACTTAATTTGGCTGTAAAAAAAAAAATGTATGTGTATGTTCTAACTAAAGGAATTTCATAACTTCAGACAAAATAAAAGCTGTTCACAAAGAAAGAAGCTTGGCCTATCTTAATCACAGAGTGTAACTGAGCAGGTAAATTGCAGCAGGTACCCTTTCATCTGTGCATGCAATCCACAGGAAGACATACACACTTACCTTAAAAGTACTAGAAGTCAGAAATTTCATTCTGAATGCTTGATTAAAAGCACATCCATAGCATGAATGTCTGTACATACTATTAAACTAGAATAAAATGTTTTCTAAAATACTACTCTAATAAATTAATTGAGCTGTATTCCGAGGCCAGTAATTAACCAGAAGTTGAGACTGAACCATTCTCTGAACGTTTCTGGCTTTGATGGAGTAAAGCACTCATCACTCCATTTCCAAGACCCAAAGATCTTGGAAAACAGAATACAATATTACGCCAAATTCCTGAATTGCGAAGACGACCAGAATACCAGACTTAGTGTTAGTGCTGCTATCTACTGCAGTCCTGGAAAGTACACTGTGTACCTATAAACAGAACTGAATTTCAGAAGTAAATTATATTAACAAATTAGAATATTTTTCTGCAAGCTATGCCTAATTACAATTTGCGAAGTTACTCTGCTACAGCCGAGATGCTAAACACACAGATTTTTTTTGCCATAGCCATTTTGTTGTAAAAGCAATTATTAAAAACAGAACTTGTGGCAGGACCTCAAGATGTAGTAGTTTGAGAAAGACAGTCCTATTTTCTGAAAAGTATAATTACCTTCAGTGCTCTCCAGAGGATAGGTTGATACAATCTGTAGAGCATTTCTTCAACTCCTTCACGAACTTTACTTTGTTTATGAAAATAACTCAGCATCTGAGAAAAACAAACCAACCAATCTCAAAACCCGTTTTTAACAGTACTTTCTACATTCAAGAAATGTCATAGTTGCATCATTTTATCATTTATAAAAGACCAAAGCCATTCCCATACTACACAAAAAAACCCCCAAACTAGATGTATTAATAGACCCTGTAATTTATTTCATTCTCAAAAATCATAAAATAGATCTAATAAATATCACATTTTATACCTTTATGGATTCAATAAATCTATATATAGTTCTTCAACTTAGAAATGAAGTCATGGCTATAGAGTGAGTTTCACAGCACACACTCATTTTTGTTACAGTAAAAACCTACTCAATGTACCTGGCAGAAATATTTCAAAACCATGTAATTATGAACTACAGGTAAATAAGCCATTGCTCTGTTACAAACAAAGAAACATTATTTGGTAACTGGAGTTATCCAAATAAAAATCTACAAATTTAATGTATTTTGTATGCATTGATGAAAAGCAAGTATCAGCACTGTTTGTGACTCAGAACCGTGCTTAGTTAGATAAAGTCCCTTTTACTTTTGTTTCTGAATTAAGCAGATGAAAAAGGAAAGTAGAAGACCATAAGAAAGGACATCATGTAACTTCTCAAGAAGTAATTCCTCCACCCAAAACACTGATCTTTGCAAAGAAGTTGACCCTCTAGTAATCAATACTTCAGATATTCACAACTACAGCTAGACAGGGAAGCCTGTGAATAGCATCTAAGGAAGCAATGCTATAGTGGAAGAATCCCTTTTCTCTTTTTGAAATATACTGAAGTAAAGACATTGTATTATTTGTAAGAGACTATGTAGCTCTTATTTCTACATGAAAATACTGATTTGTCATTAACTGCGGGTTAGATCCATCACTGTTTTGTAATAGATGATATTAGAACAGCGAGTATCAGATACTGGCAAAATGGACAAAGGTTTTATAATCAGAACTCTGAATTCAGAAGGGAGAGGTATATGTGTTGCTTTCCCCTCTCTCCCCACTCTTTCAATAAAATATCTCAAACTTTGCTCAGGTGACTGGGGTTGGTTACTCTAAGTGCTATAGGAACTTCTCAATTCTAAAGGACCATTTAAAATCAAATTCTTGCATACTGAAAAACAATGCATCATTCAAATTTATTCTGAGAGTCATTCTCTTCACAACTCAAAGACAGATTTATTTCTATCACTGTCCTCTTTCAAGATCATGAGCTTCTGAACCTGAAAAAGATGAAATGCTGTGTCAGAAACCTACTCCATCAATCAGGAATCACATGACACGGGAACACTACAGGTATGAGAATCTATTTACATTTGATTAAAAACAAACCAAAACCTAAAAAACCAAACTAAAATAAAACCAATCACGGATCGTATACTGATATAATGAGGTATACCTTTCATATACTATACACTCCAGCATCTACATTTGGGAGAAAGCACCGGAGGTGAAGGGGCATAGATCAAATACAAATGCCTTGTCTTAAAAAAGGTTTATGCACTTACTCTGCTTCACATTCTGCTCATGAATAAAAGCCACAGATAGAAAACTAGAATCCGTAACTGAATCAAAGCTTGTCCCTATAAACATATATACAACCCACCCATATATAATAAAAAGAAAAAAACACGTTTAGTTCCAGACCCATCTATTAAATTTGCCTTAAGGAGCTTATGACTTTTCATCCCTGTGATCAGCTATGGAAAGGTCAGTTCTCTAGGTAAAAAAAAGCTTAGCAACGGACTGCAAAAGCTATTTCCAGCACTCTGGAAAAATCCCCTTTTATTTCTACTTTTGAGCACCAAAGCTAAAATTGGTGCAAAACTATAAGCAGGTTCCTCCTTAAATTTGTTCTAATACTGTTTCTCTGAATATGCTGTTTTTCAGTATTTGTGGTGAGTTGGCCCTAGTCACCAGCTAAGCACCACGCAGCCACTCACCAATTCCCCTCCTGGTGGAGTAGGGGAGAGAAGCTGAAGAAAACAAGAAAACTCATGGGTTTAGGATGGATAGTTTAATAAGTAAATAAAACCAAAACAAGTGATGCAAATGCAATCACTCCGCACCTCCGACAAGTACACCAATGCCCAGCCAGTCTCCAAGCAATGGCTACCTCCCCAAAATCCACTTCTCAGTTTTTATTGCTGAGCATGATGTTATATGGCATGTAATAAGCCTTTAGTCAGTTTGGGTCAGCTGTCTCCGACCCTCCCAACTTCTTGCTCATCCCCAGCCTATTCCCTATGGAAACAGAGTGGAGAAGAGAAAATCATGGAAGTACTGCTGACCAATAGCCAAAACATTGGTGTGCTACCTACACTGTTTTAGTCAACAAATCCAAACCACTGCACCATACAGGCTGCTTTGAAGAAAATAATTCCATTCCAGGCAGATCTAGTATAGTATTTTAGTATGAAATGGAAGTTTTCCTCTTTATAGTAACTGATCTGATTTTGATGCTACTAGTTCACATCATGCTTTACAGGAGCTTACCTCTCTAACTTTAGAATGAACAGAAGAACTTTTGGGAAGATGAATACCATGATGCATGAAATCTTGAATGCAGTTATGTTCAAGTTCCTGCAGTACAAACACACACATGCTACTGTGAAAACAATAATAAGTACAGGAGACTGGGCAACATCTTACATTTTTCCCTAAAACAAACAACTGAAAATAGTTTTTTATACTATTTCTTACTTGGCTTCTGCTTGGCCCAATTTCTCCATGCTAGGGGCCTCTGTCTGCTTAAATTTATTTTCAAAGTTTCACAATACGCAATTAATCCAATTCTCAGAACCAAGTTTGGAATTCAACAGCAACTCTGTGTGATAAATAAGAGTTACTTGGTATCTGAAATTTAGCTGTAGTATTGTTATGATGCTGTAATTATGCTTTTAATCACCTCCATGGAAATCCACAAAACCTAGATAAATACATAAGCTATCAATTATATAGACTTGCACATACTGAATGAAAGCTTCAGTAAGTCAGATAACTAGTGTTTACAAAAAACATTGTTTATATGCATAGTTGTGCAAACCAATATTTCAGCAGCAGAATTAGAGGTGTTTAAATGCAGCAAAGCTGATCACAGTGGGCAAACTTTCAAAGTATGACATGCTGTTATTCTTTGACGGCACTGAAGAGGCCCTTTCTTAGGAAAATCATTCCTTGATGCTTGCTTACGAACATTTCTGAGGTTGAAAAGTCATGTATCTTCTCCACCTTGAAATTCAAAACAATCCAAATGAAATTTCAAGCACAGTATTACCTCTATGAATTCTCCTGACACCTTCTTCCAGGCCCTGAAGTAAACTTCTGAAATGTATTCCGTCAAGTATCTGTATTAACATATGGGAAACATTTTCAAGCAAGCATCCTAACTTTATGAATTGTACGTAGATAGGGTTAACAACATGACATTTTTTGTAAGTACCAATATTATTATTATTAATTCTGTGCGTCAACATTATTTTTAGAAGAAATTATCTTTAAAGTCTACACTGATTATTATAGACAAAGTTAACTGTTAGTTAATGAACCCAAGCACTATTAAAAAAAAAGTTAATATCTCTTATGGTGGGAAAGTCAAAATATCAGCACAGATATTTTATCATTATTCTCATAATGAATGCCTTTATAATTATAATGATGTACAAGTATACATTATTCTAACTGAAAGCATTTAGAAAACCTGTTTTTAGTATGAAGAATTACTTCTGTTATAAGCATATTTTTCATCTGTCAGTCAAGTTCTTAGGCTATGATCCTGCAAGTCACTTGTTATTTAGAATGTCTCTAGAATCTTACTGAATTAAATTAGAGGTTGCTCATAGGAAAAAACAACAACACCTTAGAGAAGGAGAAATGGACATGCAATTCTCATACAAACACTGCAAGTAAGGCAGCACAGTTCATATGAAATTCATTGGCTTTAGTTAATGCTAAATAAGCATTTTGATACACCTATAATTGTACACATAGGCATGTGCAGAGCAACTATTAAATGAAGTTGCTGAAACAATTCAGTAGTTACATTCAGCAGATTTGAAGGTCTGTGGATTCTGATATATTTTATCATATACTAGGTACTTTAGAGTGCGAGATAAACAAGATTTTAGCCAAGCTCTTAACGATCATTAAGAACTTTAGCTATGATGCATACCTTGGAAAGAACTGTAATTGGTTTTTAACAGTTCCATGTATCATTTTAATGAAGTTTATATTCCAGCTAAATAAAAAGCTCAAGAATCTTCTTCCCTGTTAGAAGGGGAAAAAAGGAATAATAAAAAAAAAAGTCAAACTCCATTAGAATACACAATTTAAAAGCCACCTCAAAAATCAGTAAATACAGAGCTTAAAGATTAAAAGAAATTACACCTTTAATTTTAAAAAGCACAGATAAAATTGTTGCAGAAAAAAAGAGATTCTCAATTTTTAAACAGAATTCAAGCATTACTGTTATTTATACTGTAGAGAAAACGCAAAACAAATGAACATGTGGATTATATATCTGCCTGCGTTTTTTTCAACATCCATTCTGCTTTGGTGTGACTTTAAGTAGCATTCCATAATGACATGGGACTGTGCAACTCAGGACCCTCATCAAGGCTGCATCATCAGAGCTCTGTGAAGGTACAATATCATTCCAGGATGACACTGTATTAATGGTGATGGTACAAATAAAATAGCATGACAACTCTGCCAGCATTGGCTATGGAAACATTTTTGAACAAAGCCACAGAAAACAGCTGGGCCACCAAGTACAATAAATATTCTGATTAGCAAGGACAATTCCTTTCCTACTGCCTTATGAAAGGTAATATTGCAAACCTCCTGGAGGGAGCTGCTCCAGTTCATGAAAACAGAGGAAAAAAAAAAAAAAAAAAAAAGTTTTCCTGAATCAGTTTTCTTCCATTTTAGCAAGCCAGAAATAGAGATGACAAATCTGATAAGCAACAGATTTTTTTGCAAGAAAAGGCAGGGGAAGGTTGTGGATGGAAGAAATAAACCATTGCTCTTCTGGAATCAGCAAGATCTGCCCATGGAATTAGAGCCTTACGCAGTATCTGTACAGACAGCCTCACTCTGGCTCATCTTACAGATGAAGTAAAGGCATCCACCTTCTGAGACTTTGAAAAGTTTGATCACACAAGGATAAGTCAGTCAATTGTAAGGGTCCTTTGTACCCGTTAGCTTTCTAGCCAAAAATAAGTCAGGAAAATTAATAAGGAACTGCAATAATAAAGAACACATTGGCAGAAGTTCAAAAGGTGCACTGAACAACTAGCAGAGCTTCAAAGGCACTTCCATCAAGAGCTGCACCTATGACAAAATAGAGAAAATACGGCTAAGAACACCAGACACTTTGAGCTAGGATATCATAGAGCAGGGGTAGAGGGAAGGAAGCATATACAGGTAGACACTGCCCTTTAATGGAACTGATAGCTTTAATGCCTTCATGTCAAGAAGAAATTCAGAAGATCTGAAAAAAATCAAGACCTAAAGGCAAAATACAACGTCAAGATCCTTGTCTACAGGTGTGATGGAATCCTTCCTGTTGTCAATGAGAGCTTCTTCTATCAAGAAAGAAAAAATTGAATGCAGTCAGTTATCTCCAACTTTGGTGGCATAATATGTACGTTGGAGTGCCAGTGGTGCACTCTTCCATCAACATCCCTAACAAACCAAAAGGTCAATGGAGTCTTGAACTACAGCCCCTCCCTCAGCAAAGTAAAGATGAGAACAAATGCAAACTCATCACTTCTACAGTCCCAACAGCAAGGCAGATGAAGAAAAGTCACAAATTTAGGCAAAAAAGAATTCATGAAAGCTAGATTTCAGCAGATTGACCCTGAAAATTATAGTAAGTGCCTCTGATTTAATCAGCTGCTTATAATCACTGGATCTGAAATGATTAGTTATCAACATTCTCAGTATCATGAAAGGTAAACTGGCGACAAGTGAATAAGATTACAAACTTGTCATCTTTAGGGTTAATGCATTAACAGTGTTTATTATCCAGTACTGCTGTGCTGTGGACATAGGACCTGTGACTGTCAGCTGTACACACACTCTGACATTAGCAAGGAAGAAGAGAGAACAGGCTTACCTCTAAAACACAATAAGATATGCTTTGCAGGGCTCTCCAGCTGTTTGATTGGAAACCCCATCTGAACAAGAATGTTTCCATAAATCACAGAGACACATAAATTCAGAGGATCACTCTGCTAATGCGCCCTGAAAATAAGCCTCTGAGAAATATTACTCTGTGTTGAATGGCATCATCTGGGAAGGCAGAAAACCTGAACTCCCTGAACTTGCAATGAGACTTCAATGTGAAATTCTGTACCAGTTTAATCTGATCTAGAACCAGAAAACCACATTCCTCCCTTCCCTTCATCCTTGTATACAATGAACCAGCCCAGGCAGTTAATCTGGCTGAAAAATAATCTTACTATGAAAAACACTTGGTCAGCTACCTCCTTTAATCAATCCATGACACAGCTGCTTGAGCATTCATACTGCAGAAAGGAAAATAGGAATGCTAGCCCTTGGCAACACAGGATCACTGCAACCCGGAGTTACATCAGCTTAAGCTGCTATGGAGCTACACTCCGAAATGTGTACTCTGAAAATAATTATGTATGCTTTTCTTAGGAACTGTAGAACAAACCTGCAGGCATTAAAGGGAATATTAGCCCTGATATATAGGAGTTTGTTTTCATCTCAAGGCAATTCATACATCACGTTAACAATTGGTACAGCTATTAGCATTTTAGAAATAGACACAGAATGTGAAAAAAAGGTCCAGCAGAAATACTGGGGGCATGTCAGACACATTGCTACAAGAAATCTACCATAAGTGAAATGAGCCAGGCAGGGAAACTAGACAACACACAAGGTAGGTTGTCACAAAAACTAAACCCCCTCAAAATGCAAAATCCCATGCAGGACTTGCAACAGAAGTGCAATGGTCTTATAGCAACAGGAAAATCGTTTGAATACTTTGAATTTCAAGGCACAAGCTCCTATCTGCAGAGCTAGAAACATCCCAGGCAGTTACCATTCTGGATCTGTACTGGCAATTCACATATCGAAGCTGGATTTCACCTCACAAACTGAGACATCTAAATTTGGATATTTAAGTCCCTAGAATGTTTTCCAGAAGGCAGAGATTGCAATAGATCCTGTGTTTTATGTGCCAGCCCCATGTGGATGTCTGAAGCAACTTAGGTCGTTCACTTATACTTAAGCAATTAAAGCTTTCCCAGGACCTGTACTGATTAGGCTCCTGCGTAGATGGATAAATTGGTTTCAGACACCTAATGTAACTGAATCCTATCCTGGGGTCTTTCCAGAATGGGTTGTGGTTCCCCTTTTATTTTGAACTAGTTTCCTCAAAGATGTAAAGCGACTTGTGTATTCAGTTTGTGTAGGAAGGTTTTGGTAGGGGGGGAACTACAGGGGTGGCTTCTGTGAGAAGCTGCTAGAAGTGTCCCCCATGTCTGACAGCCAATGCCAGCTGGCTCCAAGAGAGACCTGCTGCTGGCTGGGCCTCTGGGGTAATGTATTTAAGAAAAGGGGAAAACTGCTGTGCAACAGCAGCTGGAGAGAGAAGCGAGAGCCTGTGAGACAACTCTGCAGCCATGCAGGCCAGTGCAGGAGGAGCTCGGCTCCAGGCACTGGAGCAGAGATTCCCAGCAGCCAGCAGCCTGTGGTAAAGCCCATGGTGAGGCAGGCTGTGCCCCTGCAGCCCAAAGAGGTTCACAGTGGAACAGATATCCACCTTAAGACACCACCCTGGAGGAGGGGGATGCACCTCAAGGTTGCTATGACCCCACAGAAAGCCTGGACTAGAGCAGGCTCCTGGCAGGACCTGTGGAGACAGAGGAGCCCTGAGTGGAGCAGATTTGCTGGCAGGACCTTTGGCCCCCCAGAGGACCCATGCCAGACCAGTCTGTTCCTGTAGGGCTGCACCCCGTGGAAAGGATACACGCTGGAGCAGTGTGTGAAGAACTG
The DNA here is from genome assembly GCF_023634155.1 of Falco peregrinus. Classification (NCBI taxonomy): domain Eukaryota; kingdom Metazoa; phylum Chordata; class Aves; order Falconiformes; family Falconidae; genus Falco; species Falco peregrinus. Next base: position 53,838,612 of record NC_073725.1, on the reverse strand, counting down.
CAGCCCGTGGGAAAGACTCATGTTGGAAAAGTTTGTGAAGGACTGTCTTCCATGGGTGGAACCCCACACTGGAGCAGTGGAAGAGTGTGAGGAGGGAGGAACTGAAGAGAATATGTAATAAACTGACCATAAACCCCCATTCCCCATCCCCTGCACTGCTCAGGGGAGAAGGAGATAGAGAACCCCTGAGTGAAGCTGAGCCTGGGCAGAAGGGAGGAGTGGCAAGAAGGTGTTTTATTAACTCCACCCCAGCTGAAACCAGAACAGTAGTTAAATGTAAAAAATGGATAAGACTGGACATAATAAATGAGAGCCTATACTTACAAACAGTGGTCTAGATCTTTCACTATTATCAGAAAGGAATGGATGGACTAACAGAATGCAAATTCAACTCCCAGCCAGGAGCTGTTACTTTCAGTCAATTCTTCTAGCTACAAAGCTAAGGATTCAAGATTAAGGATTTAAACCACTAATGATCACATGCCAGAGCAAAGAGTGTAGTAAGGCACTCTCTGTATCTGCCTAGAAAGAGACAGGCATACAAAACTGAAAATGTGACAAAATGTCAAGAGACCAGAAGTCACCGGGAGGAAGGAAGAACAAAAGCTTAGGCAGAAAAGTAAATGTGCAAATTGTGACCAAATCTGCATATACTTGTGGGGCAAAGGGGATGTGTTTTGATATGCCAGGAGAAAGATTCAGTACCAAGTCCTATTATTACTGCTTTCCCCCCCCCCCCCAAAAAAAGGGAAAAAAACCAACCAAAGAAACAAAAAGCCAAAGGAGTACAAACTCTCTTTAGAAAAATCAGTGGGGTAATTACTATGTGATGTATTAAAAATCTCACAAGACATGGAAGAAAAAGATAACTACAAGAAGTTTTTTCTGAAGCCTAGCAGCAGTTTCCTTTAACATATATAGTTCCCAAATATTTACTGTGTCTATAGGATTATGAAATATTAAAGCAATGCAGTAGATTCAAATAAAACAGAAGAAAATAATTAATACAGAATGAAATACAGCAAGACATTTCAAGTGCTGTACCAATGAACGCACACAGGTACAAACAAAAGTTCCCTTCCCAACTCTCACATTGCCTTAGTACATCCCAATTTTAGTCAAAACTAAAACATCTTAAGATACAATGCATAAGTAACAAAAAAAAACCCCAAAACTTAGTGTCAAGTATCCAAAGCCTGGTCTATGAAACATTTCACCTAATTTGTTTGCTACCACCATTTTTAAAATGCTGTATCTCCATGCCACCATAAGCATACAGCAATCTCAGAGCTCATTTTATGATAAAAGTTCATATACTACAAGAAAAAGAATATATATAGTTAAACAGGCAAGAAGTTAGAACTTCAGAGCCAATGTCAGGTTGTCTTGTCAACTACTCAGTAAAAAAAAGCTTGGATACTACTATCTTGGTGCAGAGGCACAAATTAGAAGCTACAATACAGCAATTCTTCACTGAGAAATGTAGCTAGTCAAAATAATTCCTATTTTGCTGTAAAGTTGCATTCTTCTTATGCTACTTTTAAAATTGACTATGGAAATGCAATCTTCTAAATGGAATCACTTAGAAGGGAAATTATTTTGCTACAAATTTCTGTCTCCAGTAAAAGAAAAACCGCTATAAAAGAATAGAATTATACCAGGGAATGGTTTTAAGTATTGAGGTACATGCAATGGAGCAAAGCACTTAGTTCTTATTACCTCAGGATACAAGAACTTGAATGATTATTTTGACATATAGTTTTACACTTCAGTCTGGAATAGGAATAAAGGGTTTTCCAGATGAAACAGAATATCAGCCATTTATAGCATGAGTCAGAGCTGATTTGTCTCATATTGCTACCTACCATACTGTGAAAAAAAGGCTTAATGTAAAACCATTAAACATAAACAAAGACCACTCAAATGAAATCACAGTAAAAGTTTGCTTACCTCTTCTTTTTTAATGTGTTTTACACTCATAAAACACTGAAGCAACAAGTCCTTGACTTCATTACTCTCCTCTGAATCATAATCAAAACAAAGTAACGTCTGATGTAAATTCCATAGACGAACTACATCCGCACCCTGACAGGAAGAAAAAAAAAAAAAAAAGCCCACACTACAGTGAAGTAGGTATAGCTTTTAATGCAAATCATTATTTAAGAGATTTTAAATAATGAATTTGGAATGCACTGTCAGACAGAAGATTTTCAGATTTTAAAATTCTGAACATTATTTTACTTTCACCACAGCATTGGGAAAAATTACAAAAATATGAGTAACTGCAGAAATACTAATTTCCAACATCTGAAGACATGCTCAAGTATATTCATGCAAAATAGATGAAAACTGTATTACCTGAAACATTATACAATGAAAGCAGTTAACAGGGAAAAATAAAAGAAAACAATAAGTAAAGGAGAAATTTATTGGGTTAGTGCAAAAGTAGTATGCAAAAAGCTAACTTACACATTTAAGAAAAGAATTTCAGTCCATTAATAGAGACATAAGTTATTTGTAGACAGATACAGAGTAACATAAAATTAAGCTTCCCACATAAAAAGTCTCTATGAGTACCTGAACATAGTGCTTAAAACCCAAATTAATCAAAAGAGTTGCTATTGAAGCATTGGTCACTGAACTTTTCAAATGGGTGAAGGAAAACAGAGGCAAAAAAACCCCCAACTGACTCCTGAAATTGACTCCAAAAATCTTTAGTTTATTCTAGAGAAGGCAACATTGTAACATGTTGCTTATGCAAACAATAACACCAAAAAAAAGACTTTGTAAACACATATGCTAGGTTTCATTAACTGAGAAGCATTAGGACATTGAAAACAAGCTAACTCGAAATAAAAGGTATTTTTGAGGGATAATCTTGGAATATTCAGTAATAATCTAAAAGTTCATATAGCTTCAGCATACCGTAGCTGCTTTATTCAGGCTTTTTCTTAGAAGAATGATAAATAGTGTCTTCCCTAGCTGCTCCTTCCCTTCCAGTCCTTTCTCCCACCACATTTCAAACACACGTTGGATAGCACCCTGTAGGGTTTTTTCAGATTCAGGTAATGCAGGAAGAATACCTATAACAGTAATAAAATAATTATTTACTGCAATGAACCAAGTTATTCCTATAGAACACCACTCTGCTAGTACACTATTTACACTTCACAATGTTTACACATCTTAATAGGTTATTCTCACTATAGAGTTAACAAAGCTACCTAAATACCTAAGGGTCTAGCCAAGTTTTTGGATCAGTAATAACAGAATCTTAAGTTTTGCCTTAAAAATAATATAATCCACAGCATAAGGAAGGTTATCTATCATTGGGTGAACAGCTGGGAGAAAGAAATCTATCCAGCTTCTAGATTAAGTGATTTTTAAATAAATGCTCCCTTAATTTCGTGTCATAAAGAAAAACTCACATCAATACCAACTTCTCTCCTGTAGATTCTGTTCCACAGGCCAGTCAGGTCAACAAAAAGCCTAGTATACTCATCTGCTAAAAAGAAGCAGTATAATTCTATATTCTGCAAGAGGTAAATACACACCGTTTAATATAAAAACACATTCTAGAAGAGCTTCGTAGTTTACGGTTTCATCCACTGCAGGTATGGAAGCAGTAACTACAGCTGTCACTCCCTGGATCACAGCTACAGTTTGTTTCTGAAAGAAAGCAATGTTTAGGAAACAATTCTGCAGTTTATTTTATGTTCAGAAGATAATTATGACAAGAAATAAACATTAGCAACAGACACCAAAGCTGAATCGCTATTACGCTTCCATTCTGAAGAAAGGGTATACAGGCACCCAAAACCCATGAAATAAGAGCCAAAAGCATATATTTTTAAAGTACATCTGTTTCAAAAGGTTTGGAATGGGTTTTCAGCTCCAGCTAACTCCGTGACTGTACAAGTGTATCCATCCCTCCATTAAAAACTTCATCCGCAACAAAACCACTCAAAAAGACCCTAATGAGCAGGGTTTGTGCAACTCAAAAACACATAGATTGGTCACTTTAGAGCCAGTTATGTGATACTATAGGCCTCTGTATGTATGACTGATTTTCTACAAACCTCTAGGTGTCCCCAATGAATTCCCCACTGCATTTCTTTCTTTCTTCCAAAATGAAATAATCTTTTCCCCCAACAGTCTCAAGACTATGTAGACTACAGTGCAGAAGGCAGTATGTAAGGGTCTGAGTCAGAGAAATTCTGTGTTAAGCTAAATTTGTGGGAGGGGCAATCAAATCTAGACTTCATGATCTTCATTCAATAAAATGATATAATAAAACAGGTAGTGAATTTCTTATAGTATATGCCAGATAACTAAGGAACATCTGAGATATCAAGATTTATTTACTGAAATAAGACATATGAGAAGCCCACTCAACTAGTGAAAAAACTAAATCTGATCTTTCATAATTAAAATTTCAGCAGAGGTAATATTTTATAGTATAGACCAGTAATGAGTTCACCTTAACCCAAGCAGGACAGTTACAAGGTCAGTTAAGACTGGTGCAGGGAGGTGAAGTTTAGAATTGATGTTGTTTGATAACCCTTGCATGTTTTCAGATGCTATGAAAACATTCCACTTCCCAGAAAATATGAAATACTCATCACATTTTTATTTTACAAAATGTTTACCATTTCTGGAACTAACTCAACTTCCATGTCATCATCACTTTCATTATCTTCACACTTCTGCCATCTTTCCACTGGGTTCTCCATCAAGCTGTCTGTCAACAGCTGCGTCAGTCTCTCCCATAGCACTACTTTTTGCTTTCTTGATAATTCTTGAAGTAGTTCATTCAAGTCAAAACGATCAAATTTATTTTTCTGTGAATGGACAGAAGATATCACACAATTCCACATCAGTGAGGTAGCTTATATTTCATCATCATACTTCCCAAGATTAAAGCTTTTTTTTGCATTAAGAATTGACTTCCATTCCTCTGCAGCGATAGAGATAAAATACCTTCTGGAAATTGTGTTTCTTTCAAAAATAGCATGAAAAAATCCTGCTGCTTAACTCTTCATTGTGAAACAAGAGTGCTTCTCTTAAGACTAAAGTCGGTAGCCCTTGCCAGCAATACCACTGAATATAAATCACATCCCCATAACATCAACTTCTGTCTCTCACGTGTTCCAAATACTTCATTCCCAACAGAGACAATTCCATACCCTTAGCTAAGAAGTTCAGAACTGCACAGAATTAAAGTCCCTGATCATATCTTTGCTATCTTAAATATAGATTGATGACGGCTGTTAAAAGAAAATCTTTACACAAGGACTAGAAATGCAAGTCAGTACAGCCCTAGGGGCAGCACTACAGATTTTGGCATACAATCTGCACAGAACAGTGCTCTGTACATGGCACTATTGTACTCCGGACTTAGGGGTGATGAGGGAGTTACATTAAGCCCACGCTTCCCTCTTATGCTTTACTGAATGGGAAGCCACTGTTAGTCTCTGTAACAGACTTCACTAAAAGACAGATCTGAACCATTTCCTCAGAAGAACCTTACCAGAAAAATTTACCTCAGAGACACAAAGAGCCTGTTAGCATCAAAGAAGGGTTGGCAACCTGCTAGGAAAGGGAATGTGCAGAGAAAAGAACAGAAGGAAAAACAGACACAGCCAAGAGGAAGTACAGATAATTTTTGAGATTTAATTTGCAATACTGAAGACCTACTTGATCAAAACCACTTTGGAGGAAAGAGGGAGAATGTCCATGATCTTGAAATAAAAATATTTTTAGTTTGCAGATACACTCAAAAACAGGAACCAAAAAGAAAAAGAAAGTTGAAGGGAAAAATAAAAATAGAAAAATAATGAAAGAAGCAGCACTAAGTATTAGAAGGCTCACAGAAGGGCATGAGAAGAAAGATCCTGTTACATATTTATAACAGAACTTCTATCCTATTCTACAGCTAGAAACAAATATAATAAACCAAAGGCCACACAGGGAGTACTGCAGACCTCTACTTCAAACAAACCCAAAAGACAGGATATTAAGATTGTATGGTTTTGAACAAAAAGAATGAATTCATAATAAGACTAGAGCTTTCTGATCTTCCTTTGGCATGATATGGTATAGAATTATTCCAAAACCTATGAGAGATAAGGATGTCACTGAATGATAGTCGTATCTGCGATTTCTGTTTTCCTATGAAATAATGTATTTTCTTGAATTGGAATGGATTTAGTGGAAAAATTTAACACCACCTGATAAAGACCTCAAAGAGCAACACCACAATACTGTAACATTTTTAAAAGATTACAAAGAAAGGTGAAAAGTCCAAGGCAAATCTTGAAGGAAAACTAGCAAAACCCCTAGATATAAATGAAGCAAAACATTGAGAGAAGAGAAAAGGAAAATTAATGGGGCGTGGAGAGGTGGAAATGAGAGACATTCAAAGAAGTAGCAGAGCTAAGAACAGAACTTTAAGAAAAGTTAAAATGGAAAATTCTGTGGCTAGAGCACAAAATAGGTAGAAAAAGTAGGGCATAAATAGAATATGAGAACTAAGGAAAGCAGTGAGGCTGTAACCACACTTTCCTCTTCTTTCTACATTTATATATCTACTTCTAAAGGACAGGAATACAATACCACAGTCTCCTCCAGAAAAACAATCAAGAATTATTCAAAGGAGATCTTAAAATGAGGATCTTCATCCTAAGATAAGACCTATCAGGGAGGGTTTAAAAGGAAATGAATAAAATAACTCAGGTCTCTCAGACAATCAAAAAGTAATTTGGATATTCAAGATCCCTTCCTATGAAGGCATGAAGACAGTTTTAATCAATATACTCATTATAGCTGGTAACATACTGTTTCCAGAGGTATTGGCAACAGCTGAAAACTGTTTTAAGACAAGTCATGTGAACTGGTGATGAAAACCCCATTTTTAATCCAAATAGACCAAGATATGTTAAAACAGATTACTTAGATGAAGATGGCAGAAACAACATGACCAAATTAATTGAAAAGGAAATGCTGCAAGTACTGTATGTTATCCTAAACAGAATAGCTTTTTGTTAAAGTGTTTATATTTGGGTGAAAATGGGACAAAGACTTCAAGCAAAGGCAATTTGGTAATAAAGTTGTCATCTATAATTACATACAGGAGTGCAAACGAAAAACCTAGCAAATTTATTGGGATAAAGAGATTCAGTGACGTTTATGAGACAAACATTTCGAAGCTTACTACACAGAACATGATCCCTGTCACAGAAATTATAGGTTTAATACTTTTGTTACTTTAGAAAATTAAGTTATGCCTCTGTAGACATAAGAAGTCAACTGATCCGCTTCTTTTATCCTGATACAGGTAATATTAGGATAATACTGATTAGAAAGCTTAAGAAACTAACCTGACAATACCATTTATTGAGGCTATCAGAGGATGTTGAGGAGAAACTGCGTATATCTTAATACCACATAGACTGAAACTTAGTAGAAAAAACAACAATCTAAATTATATCCGATTACCGTGCAATATCATATATACAACATGAGAATGAACTTTGCATTAGTAGATTTTGATGGATTTGTTTTGTTCCTCCTGCTTCTCTCCACACTAAATTTAGAGAGAGCACGCTATCCCCATCCCTAAAACATTCAGTGATAAAAGAACTATCAACTACAATTACACAAGGACTAAAGAATAAGTGGACAGCCTAAACGATTTAAAAGAATTAACAAATACTAGTGAAACATCCTTCTGCTATGTTTGTGTATTCAATTACACAGCAATAACTCTTTCATAAGTTGAAATATTAAAAAAAACCCAATACTTTGACATTACATTAATACTTTTTTTTCCCCAGTATTACCATGGTACTACCATTTGTTCTTAAAAGACATAAGCTGTATATACAACAACCAAATGTTAAAAAATTAGTTGGTTTATAAATAGCAACATTTCAGATTCTACAACTTTCTCGACTGTGTTCCCTTAACTTGTTTTCTACAGCAATTATTCTAGCACATCTGCAGGTACCAGAGAAATAGTTTCTGTCTCTACACCACAAAATTTCTGCTCTAATAACAGACTTACAATTTCATTAGTTACACATGTATCTTGTCTTACTTACAGAATTCTGAGTATAACACAAGAAGCCTTCAATTGACTCTTTAGACACAACTTGTAAAAATGCTTCACGTTTCATGGTGGTCTTGTTTTTCCTTGCTTTGTGAATGAAATAAGACAAAACGTTAGAGAAAGTACTGTCTCTCAAAACAAGATCACAATTGGCCTCAATGAAGAGCATATGAGCTTAGATTCATCTACATGGTTACAAATAAATGATGTTTCCCCTCCAAAATACTTTTGAATCAGCACTTAGATTTGTAACAGCACTAGGCTGCAGTACTGGGACATTTTGGTTTTAGTTCACTTTCCAAGTCTTAAAACAAGAACTTCTAATGGTTACTTCGATTTTTAAAACTAACAGTGTATCCAGCACACACCGCCCATTTAGCTAGCCATCACTCCCAGTGACAGCATTTACTTACACGAAAAGCAAAACACTCGGTCCTTTTCCCTCTTGCCAAGGAGGGCTCTGACAGACGGGCAAGGCCGCTTTCCGGCACCGAGCGCTGACTATGTCCCCAAGCACTCCTTCCAGCCAGGCCCTTCCCGCACCTGCCACCCAGGAGCCCGCCGCACCCGGCCTCCGCTGCGTGCGGGGCGGCAGCAGAGACAGGCCGGCTGGGGGGCCCGTCCCGGAGCAGCCGGGCGCTGGCTACTGCCCCGCCGCCGGGCAGGGCCCCACAGCCCGCCGGGTGCGCCCGAAGCGGCAGGAGGCTGAGGCCGGGCGGGCCGCTTACCTGGCGCTGCCTCAGGAGGGAACCCCCGCGGAGCTGCGGGCCCCGTTTCTCAGCGGCCGGGGCTGCCCGCACCGGAGGACACCGAACGGCGGCGGCGCGGACGGGACGCGGCAGGGCTGTAGCCCGCCCAGGAGGAGCCGCGGGTGCGCCCAGGGCCGCGTCGCAGCCCGCCCAACCCCACGCGCCGCTGCCCGCGCTGACGCTTTCAAATCCTCGCGCGGCGGCCGTTGGGCGCGGGCGGGATCCGTCGAGCGCGCGTCTCGCGAGAGCTGGGCTGCGGCGCGCGGCGCCACCGAGGGGAGGGCGGGGCGCGCGCGGTCGCGGCCGTTAGAGCGGGGCCGGGGCCGCGTCCCAGGAACGGGCCGGGCCTTCCCGCCCCCGCCCGGGTGGGAGCTGCGGAGCCGCCTCCCGCCGGGGCCGGCGTTGGTCCCGTCCCGCGGGGCACCTGCTCTGGCGGGGGGGACTGCAGGGCAGGCGGCCGAAGGACTGAGGAGCCGGGGCCCGGCTGCCTTGCGGGTGGCCTGGCTGCCGGGGGGGGCCGGCTGCCTGGGGTGCAGACCCAGCTGCGGGCATGCCTGGGCATCCACAGCCCGGGCGTGGGCCGCGGTGCAGTGCGGTGCAGGCTGTGCTGCTCTGTTTGGGATTTGGGAGCCCTGAAGCGCTTCTCCACCGCTTCCCCTCAGCAGTGAAGGCTGGCTGGCCTGCACGGCATTCCGTGGAGGAGCATCCAGGTGCTGCTGACAGGGAGTAAACCTGCGTACCAGTTACTGTTACCTTTCTGTGGCTACTTCTGAAGTCTGGGTGACTTCAAACAGGGATAAGACGGCTTTAGTTAAATTCATGTATAGGCTTAAGGAACAGTGTGCTGCCTTCCATGGATCTCGGGGAAGGTGGACACACTCTTCTGCTGTGGTTTGACCCCGGCCAGCAGTCAAGCCCCACGCAACCACTGGCTCAGTCCCCCCATCACAGGATGGGGGAAGAGGGTCAGAAGAGTAAAAGTGAGAAAACTTGTGGGTCAAGGTAAAGACAGTTTAATAGGTGGAGCAAAAGCCACACATGCAAGCAAAGCAAAACCAGGCATTCATTCACCGCTTCCCATGGGCAGGCAGGTGTTCATCCCAGGAAAGCTGGGCCCCATCATACATAACAGCTACTTGGGAAGACAAATGCCATAATGCTGAATGTTCCCCCCCCTTCCTTCTTCCCCCGGCCTTTATACTCAGCATGACATCATACGGTATGGAATATCCCTTTGGATAGTTCAGGTCAGCTGTCCTAGTTGTGTCCTCTTCCAGTCTGTTGTGCCCCTCCAGTCTTCTCACTAGCAGGGCCTGAGAAACTGAAAAGTCCTTGACTTGGTATAAACACTACCTATCAACACCTAAAACCATCAATGTGCTATCAACTTCGCCCTCACACCTAATACAAAACAGCCCTGCACCAGCTACTAAGAAGAAAATGAATTCTATCCCAGCTGAAACCAGGACATATTCTTACAAAGCATTTATGCTAGCTCACAGAGCCTGCATCATACATTGCATTACACCAGTGACTTTCTTTCTCCAAGAATGCTTTTGTTGCTAGCGTTTGACAGCTGCGCATTTAACCTCAGCCATGGTGAATGCTACGTTATGCGCTCTTCATTCAAAATGATGAGAGCTCAACAGGCTGCTCACCAGATTTTATAGGAGATTGTGTAATAGGAGACTATGTGAGCCTGATGATACTTACACTTTGATAACTAAGGACTTCTTAATATATCAGGAAATGCTGCTTTCTGTTTCTTCTCAATCCTTAATTTGCAGTGTTCGGAAATAGCTGGACTCAGTTCCTTGAATGAAGCATAATCAGCTTTCAAATTCTGTACTATTCCCCATTCCATTTGTCTGAGCTCTTCTGCAAACCAAAACCAGTCAGTATGTCTTGTGGAGGGCTTTATTTATATCTTTTGATTTTGCATCTGCGGTAGCGTATTTCTCAGTATTTCTCAGCGCTGTTGGCTGTTCAGAAGAGGTAGGTGCTTGACTGAAATAGTTTACTTTCGGTCTGTGATAGCAGTACAGCATTTGCTAGTTTACTATGCAAACAAACAGAAGACCAACAATAATTTCCATAAAGTTCTCATATCTGATTGGACTTTTGTGGATTGCAATTTTTAACCACACGATGTAATTCAGATTTTATTTAATATTATATGTAAAAATTCACTACTTTTTAAAGTAGTATTTATGTCTTCTGCTAATATTTTAATTTTTAACATAGACTCTAATCACCTGACCTCTCACAGTGGTGGTTTATATTCAAAATTAAAACTTGTCTCATTTTCTGCCAGATATATATTTGACTTACAGACTTTTCCTGGTTTATTGTTAAAGTTCTTGAGTAAACTGTTCTGTTTACCTCTTTTCTTACACGGTTTGAAGACTATAGGATGAAAAATAGTTTATTATATGCTTATCCTATATAAATAATGCTATTCTGTATTGCTTTAATAATGTACATAACAGATGACTAATGTTACTGAAAACAAAAATAAAAACTTTCAATTCCTGCATCATCAACAGAGGCCACATGAAACTTCTGAAATAACTGGATTTTAAAACATGTGCCACATAGAAAGTACCACAGGCACGGCAGGAGAATGGGTTCCATTACTTACAAGTTGTAATAGAGATAGCCGCATACCCAAGGCAGGGGCATTATAGCAGGAGTCAGAAGCCATAAACTCATCTTGCTGGGCAACATAACGAGGTACCGGTAGTTCAGTGTCACTCCTTGGCCCTACCTGAAGCACCCCCCCCCCCCCCCCCCCCACACACACACACACATACCTCACGTTGTATTTTCACCTAGAATAAGGCCTGTCTCCTCTGAAGCGTGAAACAGGTAATCCAGCAGTTACCAGCATCCACCTACCAGCAACCATGGAGGAAGGTCCCAGGAGAGATGCACCCCTGGACAATCGCTTGAAACAGCATCTGTCCTCCAGCCCTAACCCCCACACTGTGACAGCCGGCAGGCATCGACTTCCAGAAGCAGACTGCCCAAAGGAGGGAGCATTTTGCTGCTTTACACTAAAGAAGGATGAAGAATTAGGGTTGTTTCCGATCCCATGGACCTTTTTAATTTCTAAAGTTAGATGATCAGCTAAGTGCAAGAAGCCTGTGAAACAGTTTGTTTGAAGTAAGTTGTGTGAGCAATCATCACGCTCATAAAAGAGTAAAATCAAAGAAAAAAATATGAAAACTGACTTTAATACATTGTGCTAACATCTTCCCTTTCTGCATATATCAAAAATCTTTGACATTTTAGGTCCAAACTGATGGATTTATTTTTCATGTCCTGTGTGGACTATTTCATTAATATGTTGATTAGTCTTTTAATTAGATACTACATTAGTCACCTGGTTACTGTTTATTTAGTCGGGCACATACCCATTTAGCAAACATACTAAAACATATTTTAGCTCATGATTTATGTTGCATAGCAACCACAGAATGATTTTTTCATAGTATTGAAACTACGAGTTGACACAGATAACAACAGACTGAATAATGCCAAATGATTCATTTTAAAGGACCACATCGAGAAACCAGAGAGGTAGAATAGTGTTTTGCAGGTTTTTTCAGGAATTGTGCATGAACTGCAAGCTAGTAATGAAGCTACAACTCTATTTTCAGTTTCTCCAATGTTCTCCCTTTCAAAAGTACCCAATTACATGCCTCTTTTTGACATATCTGTTCATCTGCTCAAAATAATCTATACCCTGTGATAATAATCTCATATTTATTATCATTTTCCTGTCAAGTCACGTTAAGGCAAAAATGAAAAATGGGCCTTCCACACATGGTTGCTGAGCAACAGCAAATAAAGATTTGCTTTCGTGCTACCGCTTCATAAACTAGTCTTTATTCTTGTTGGTGGCCTGTATAAGAGATCTCAATTGCAAACGTCTCCCACAAGAATATTGTAGTTTCGACAATGGCAAGTCCTCTGTTTTAACCTATATGATACAACATTATAAATACTGTAAAAAATAAACAAGTAATTCCCTGAACATCAGATGTTTTCTTGACACATTTTTTTCATATTTACAATGATATTTTCTAGATAATCATTTCTGATGAGATCATTGTACGCATTATCTACCAACATGTTAGAATTGTTACTCCCATTTCTTTTCATTTGAATATGTAATAAAATTTGTTATAGTTAATACGGGATCCACGAAATCTGCTCATCCTCTGAGGCAGGCTGTTAATAATTTACATGCATTAATTTCCCTTGATTTTTTTTTTTTTTTTTGATCCTCACATACTTTGATAAATAATCCGAACAGCATGGGAGAAAGATGAAGTTTCACACTATTCCACTTCTCCAGATCCCCCCTTGCCTGAAGGTAATACTGCCAATCATGCCAGCCTTTATTCAGAGGCAACTGTCAGTTTTCAGTGGTGGTGTGATTAGACTGTGAAACTGCTTATTTCCCTTAAATTATTAATATTAACACGAAACAATTTCAGAGTTTAAGAGATTAAGTAGGAAAAAAACCCATTCACCACAGAAGAAAAAAAATTATCCTTGTTAAGTCGGAAAAAAAATCAGGAAATAAAATGTGCAGAGGGAATGCAAAAGCTTTTCTGAAGGGGCACTGCCCAGAGGGGCTGCGGATGCTGGTGAAGTCCTGAAGTGCCGCTGCGTGGGCGCTCACCAGTACTGCTGGGTGCCTCGCATGCTGGGCACACTGATGGAAGGCATGGGAACAGTGCAACTTTATTCATTTTGGTTTATTATTATGCTTTATTATAAAATATTCACTTATTCTATCATGAAGATGACCAGAGGGCTGAAGCACCTCTCCCATGTGAGGACAGGCTGAGACAGTTGGGGTTGTTCAGCCTGGGGAAGAGAGAAGGCTCCGGGGAGACCTTCCAGTACCTAAAGGGGCCTGCAAGAAAGCTGGAGAAGGGCGTTTTACAAGGACAAGTAGCAATAGGACAAGGTGGGGGTGGCTTTAAACTGAAAGAGGGCAGGTTTAGATTAGATACAAGGAAGAAATTCTTCTCTCTGAGGGCAGTGAGACACTGGCGCAGGCTGCCCAGGGAAGCTGTGGATGCCCCATCCCTGGCAGTGCCCAAGGCCAGGCTGGACGGGGCTTGGGGCAACCTGGGCTGGTGGCAGGTGTCCCTGCCCATGGCAGGGGGGTGGGAACTAGGTGATCTTTAAGGAATCCTCCAACCCAAACCATTCTGTAACTCTATTATTTGCTTTATCATTATGCTCTTACTGTTATCGGTGTTTCCTTACAGGCAGTGTTGTTATAAATCACAGTAATTTTTCTCTGCTCACTGGTAGTACCATGAAAATTGAAAGATGTCTGAAATGCTATAAAATGCCTACAAAAAGAAATTACAATAACAATATTTGCATAGCTAAATCCATCCCACTGTAAATAAAAGAAGCATCACTACAGCAAACATTTTCTAGTATAAAGTTATTGACATCTTTTGGAATACTATGTATCAATGAGTAGATCTATAGTACTAGTTTGTAATTTAATTTGTTTCAGACATAAACACTCCAGTTATATCTGCCATGTCCAGATTACTGTAACCCTGTTCAATTTAACATTCTGAATTATTAGAGATTTACAGCTCTTGTAAGTGTTCTGCCTCCTCTCAGATCTCACACTATCTTACTCTTTATGGACAAAGAGAAGAATTGTTTCTAAAGTACAAAAATACTGTTATTAATTTTACAAGTGCTCTTAAAGGTTTAATTACGATAGACATGCATCGTCTAGACATGACACCATCTCTGTTCCATCTAATATGAAACATGCAAATACTGTATAAATATCAGAATGGACATGATTGGCTTATCCATATTAGTTTATATATATAGGGGGTGGGGGTGGGGGTGTACATGTACATCTGTACAGAAACACACAACAAACTACATTGCCTGGAGAATGTACCACCATTTACTTGTTTCTCACATCAGTGTTGGCTTTGTCAAGGCTGAGACGTGGGTGTTCCCCCTGTTGCCGATCCGGACCAGGAACCTAACCTAAGCCCATCATGCTTTTCTTAAGGGCTGCATGTCCAGCTTCCCTCATGCAAAACTAACACATCGGGAACCGAGCGAGCACAGTGCTTGCTCCGCGCAGTGTCAGAGTGGGGGGATACATCTGGACTCAGGCACTTGAAAGTTCTCACACATTCACTAGTTTAGACATACCTGTCAGTTATTACTGTTCTGTGCATCAGTTTGACTATCACAAGACCTTGCAACAGTGTGATTTGGCAGACAATTTCTGATCGTGTTCTTAACGAAGGAAATTGTTGTGTGAGGTATTTTTTCTAGTAGAATTTGATCTTTGCTCCTTTTCCCCACCCTGTGTTTATTGTGCTGCTCCATGATGTATTTCACTGTTGCTAGATATCCCAAGTTTCCAGCCTCATGCTTGAGCCAACAGTAGAAATAAATACTTAAAGCATGATGATGTTTCAAATGAACTTAGAACCTTAATCTTCCAGAAGTTTCATGTTTCCTTGAATCATGGACCAGCTGTGTATTTCCTGCTGCCTCATGACTAAATGCTTTCACAAAAACATTTTGGTAAATTGAATCCAGATATTCTTAACCTCCATTATGAAACTCCATTCTTTTAGTATCACCTGTGCCTCAGAGCAAAGGGGGAGAGTGGAGTGCCCTGGGGACCATGCCTGTTTTTCGCTTCTTTTAAGCTAGGATGACTTCCAGCTCCACTCCCAAAGATGCCTAGAATCCAGATCGCTTCATTATTGTACAAGAAAAAAATGTGCACAGGCAGCAAAAAAGGCTTCACAATAGTCTGCACTACCATCTAGTGGCATGTAATGGTGTATTCAGAAAACAAAAATTGTGCAGTAATGAATACAAATGCTAAAACTTTAAAGTCTCATTGCAAAAGATATGAGAAGCAAAAACGCTTTATAAAAAAACGTTACAAATGAAGCATTTTTTTACACTTCCAATAATCTGAATTTGAAAAAGCATATTAAATAAAAAAATGACCTAGAACAAATGACTAAAACTAAGATTTACACCTCTTTTTAGCAAGCTGATCTTAGTATTTTAAACCTTCAATTCCAACTTATTTTACATGCAAAATAATGATTTACCAAATAAAACACAAAGAACTGGCATTGCTACAAACACCCTTCTACAAGTCCCAAACAGCCATTTCCATTAACTCATTTTCATTAGCTTTCATTTCATTTCCATCACCTGTACGCATGGCAGGTCTAGGGACAATCCCAGTTCTTTGGATGCTGTTGTCACAGTTTGTCAAATTTATCCAACTGTGCTCAAAGCTGAAGGTTACTAACAGAGCACCTACTCAGTGGTTAGCATATTACCTTTAGCTCTGAGAACGTTCCATGATTCATGCAAAACCAGATAAAGGTTCCTATAAATTCTAGGATTGAAAAAATTCAACACAGTAACCTCAACTGAACTTCCAGATAGCAACAAAACCCCATGCAAAATATGCCAGGGATTTCAGCCTATGAGTTGAAGTGTTTCTCCCATGTTGAAGTCTGCTTGGAACTGTCTTGCAGAATACTCTTTATTAAATCATTAATATTTGTGAAATGCTCAGTAAGCTCCACTTGGCAGTCTCTGAGAGTTTGCAGAACACCACACTGGCTTGCAAATCCAACTGAGGATTAAAAAACCTTATTTGAAATTCCATGCTGGAAAGAACTGCCATTAAATGCGTGCACTGTTTTTTGTTTTAGTGATCTCATCACAGCGATCTGGTGAAATTAATGACCTTCATTCAGCACCTACAGATAATTATTGCTTTGCTAGCATTATCTACATGGCTACTCAAGTTCTTTGCATAGATTAATGTATTTTTAATCGCTACACAATTTTTGCATCCTGACTTAACAAAGCTTGCAACTTCCTGCTCTATGCCTCCCTGGTTTTGCCCAGCCAGAGCTGCCACGTGTCCAGCCCTGACAGCTTGGGGTCAGGCAGCAAAATGCCCAGCAGGACCTACTGCACGGGCCAAGAGTTTCAGGAGATTTACTGATTTTACTTTAACCTTTAGAAAAATATACTTGAGACTCACAGAATAATTCCGGTAAGAAGGGACCTCAGCACGTCGTCTAGTCCAACCTCCTGCTGAAAGGAACTACATTGCTTAGAAAATAAGTAAAATCGATCGTCAGTCACACATGGGATTCTTGCCAGACAGCTGATGGATGAAGTCACAGCCCAGTCGGGGTGCTGGGACATCACAGCTTTTTTCTGCGTGTCATCCCTTGCACGGAGGCTGAGATGCTGCATGCCCGGCTCTGAGGGCAGCTGGATTATCCAGTCCTGGCAGGAACAGACCCCGCGGTCCCCAAGCCACGAACCAGCCCTACCACAGCCTGAGCGTGAAAGGTTGGAATCTTGCCTAGCTTCCTCTGTCCCCGAACCTGTGCGGATCTTAAAGGGAAGAGTGATCGCCATTAGCCCTTAATTCCTTTGCAATCAAGTTTACACCTACCGAGGACTCAAAGAAACAGGGGAAGACAGGCTGGCTTCGCTTTGGTAGCATCCGAGGGAACAGATACGGGGTAGTCAGCTCAATGGATTCTACTGTAGGTGACAGGCAAGCAATAGCCCCTGCAGGCAGCGAGAACAGAGAGCATCACCCCCGTCACGTGAACACAGGTTAGAGAACTTGCCTCCCAGAGCTGCCACCTTACCTAGCCGCTAAATTCACTGCGTTACACTGAAAGGAATACAAGCAGATTTTTTTTTACTTTAGCTGCTTTGCCTTTTTCAAATAATGTATTTCAAAAGGTGGCTGAGAATGTTGAGCCTGATGGCCTTAGAAGAGCATGCAATGACAAAGTTAGACACTTTGTTAAGATATATAAAACCACTATTTGTGATTAAATCGCCTGACTCCTGCAGCAACAGCCACAAATAGGTCTGGGACTGTCTGAAGTTTTGGTTCATTTTACCAAATACCAAAGGTACCATCCAACAATCGGAGTTTGTTTGGGGGCAAATATAAACTGATTAAACCAGAAACCTCATAGGAAACCAATTTTTATATTTAGCTCTTAGCTGAGAAATTACCTAAATTAACCCTACTGGTAACTGTTGGCAAACTGCTCTTCAGCGGAGACTGGATGAACTAAGTGACGGCCCATTTAAACAGTTTAAATGTTTAAACTGTTTAAACAGTACAGCAAACATTAAGAAAGTCTAGGCTTGGCTGAGCCTATGGAATTAATACCAAATCCATCTGGAGGAGTGTCTTGCACAATTCTTCCTGCTCTCTAACAAGATCTTGTGAATATATAAGCAGCATTTTTTTTGCAGGTGCTGATCCAGTTACCACCTGCCTTACAGGACTGAATGGGAGGTTTGATTTTGATCCAAGTCTGAAAAATGCAAACACTTGATCAGCACCGGCACTGCCAGAAAGTGTGCCATCCCGAAACACCCTGCCATGAGGGAGTTAGGCGGGCACGCGTTCTACTTGGCTTTAGCTGCCTTCCCATTGATTAGCAGAAGCCCTTTAGTCCATTAAAAAAGGCAGATATCTCCCCTAGGAAAAAAAACAACCAACCAACTGAACATAATTTTGTAGTTAACATCAATAAAGATTATCCAGTGGGGTTCCTTCTAAACATGATAGCAACTGGGTGATGAACTTCTGCAGCTTTTATTTATAGCTGATGAAAGCTAAGTATTAATAATTCAGACAAGCTGTAGCTGTTTAAGGGAAGATGTATCATAATTAATTATGTTATAATTAATTATAAATTAGTGTTTAATGCAAACAGCGTAATTTCTATGGCTGTTTTTCTGTAATAGAGAACCCAATACCCCTTTTCTTATTTACGCAGTACGCAGTTGTATGTTCTATCAGTATCTGCCTTGCCAAGCAGGTGGAAGTACAGGAAAGAACGCCACATGCAGAAATCCACTGGTTCTAAATCTAAAAGGCAATTACATGCAGTTCTAGGTCCTTTTGAAAACATAATTAATGACAATTGATTAGTCAGTGCTTGATTGGTGGCAATTTGTTCAACTGATCATTTTAAGAGGAAAAAAACCACCTAGATACTTAAGTTGAACAAAGGACCTACTCATTCTTACACGTGAATCTGTTCCAGACGGAACAGATGCACAGCCATGGAACTCCCCAGTGAAGTGACTGCACTTCTCATGTAAAATGCAAAAATCTGCCTACACACCTTACAGCAAGGCTACCTAGGCTAGAGTAGTCAACATACATGACTATTTTTAAAATTCACCTCATCGTATTACCAATTAGGACAGGGATATGCAAAGGAGAGGAAAAGGGAGTGTGTGTGTAGAGGGAAGCAACACACTGACTTCCATATGAACCATTTATTGAATAAATACATGCATCATAATGTAGAATTACATGAGCAAAAAAAGGCAATCTGTACAAAATTGATTACCCTTTGTTCTCATTTCAACTCTCACCATTTGCTGCAGCTCTGATAAAGGATTCAAGACAGAAAATTAAAACTCTTTTAATCCCAATCCAAGTGAGATGCATGCGGATTTGAGTTTGGGTTATAATACTGCTATAATTAAGAAAGCTGGTTTTCTTGTCAGTGAAGCAGAGTAATTCTAAAAACAGTTTCAACAGTAGAGAACATGTGTTGGTACATACAGGTAACAAAGCTTGGGTTTAGCCATTTCTTAAACATTTGTTCATATTTTAAGGCACAGAATAAACAAGAACTACATAAAAAGCTATCAGTTGATATTGAATATATTGACTTCATAATGAGGTGCAATTTTTGTCCAGAGGAAAAATGATGTTCGGCCTTCCTACTTCCATATGAACAGAACAATCAGAATTTGTTAACTATGATACAGAGGTTTGTTTCCGTTATAAAAAGAATCAGTCTCATCTAGGCAGTCATATTCTGATCCAAACTCAGGAGAATGTTTCTAAAGAGTTTGGCATCCAGGACCGATTACAGTCAACAGGAATTACTGTTGCTGAATTATAGTAATTCAGTTTCTTCATTTTAGATTCCTAGATGGGAACCAGGCTCTTTTAAGAATCTATCCTTAATTTTAGGTTGTGAGCTACTTTGGAAACCTGTCCTATATACTTTATTCATTTATTCACTTCATGTTATTGTCTCACATTTACCCAAACACAGCATTATTTTCCCCCTTGAGACTTCAGATGACAGAATATGCACTTTTAAGTGCAAAGTCTTCTAAAATCTTAAGACTTGAAACACCGTATCAGTTTAACAGCCCATTTGTTAGCTACAGATCAAACTCTGGGGAGTCACTAGCTGAGATGTACAGCAAAAAGCCCTTCAACCTCAGGCTGAACCAAGGCAAAATAAAATTATGCTAAACTGCTGCTCTTAGACTTGATTTATATCAGCTTTCACCTTCTGCATTTTCATTGCATTAACAGTAATTCTCTGCCTTTCCATTCTTAACATTTTAATGAAGAACTAGTAAAGGAAATATGTATTTCATAATATATTACATTTTATATGAATAGATGAGTGTATATATATATAGATACTAATACATTCCAATATAGAGCAAAGCCTTCAAACGGAAATATTTTCTTACAAAGAACCTCTCTATTGCCCAGTCCATCAGAAAGTTACAGCAGCAAAATTTACAATGCAAAAGTTTGTTTGTTAAAATTGTCTTGAATAAATGTGGCAATAAGAAGGCCATCACTGTACAGAGGTGTATGCATGCATGTCACACACATCCGTGACAAATGTTCATGTTAAACTGAATTTAGACAAACTGAAATGAGTCAATTCTTAAACTTGAAAAAGACAAAAAGCTACATCTATGGTAGGCACTTTGGTACATCTAGTAATGTAGGCATATTCTACATCTAGAATTAAGGTTCTGTCAGTAATTTACAATAAAGCTAATTTTAGGAGTTTATTCTTCTGCTTTAAAATTCTTTCTTGGCTGAGACATCATGCCAGAATCTTAGCTAAATAATATACTTTGTCTAATTGCATACTTATCCAAGAATGAGGGCGTTGGCTCTGAAAGAGCTGAACTGTTCTCTTGGATACTTAACGCACGTTTTTATAACAGTCTGAGAAAACTTACCAGAAAAGGAAAAATCGGCTCTGAATACAAAAAAGTATTCCTCCAAATTCATAAAATTAAGAGTTACGAGCTCAGCTGTTCAGGCTGATACTCTCCCTTCAGCTCTCAACTGCCTACTTTTATCAGTTTGTGCTAAGTGTATCACTGCTGTAGTCTTGCAGTAGACTATGGCAATGCTTCAGTAGAATGCCATTATTTCTCAAGAAAGCTGTGTGGACCACTGCAGTGCATTTCTTTCATGCACCAAGCACACCAAGTTGCAATGAAGCAACTGCAAAGACAGTCAGTTTCAACTCAGTTCCACACTTCCTTATTTGGTGTTCCATTTTAGTATTACAGAAGGTATAGCATATCACACTATTTAAGCACAGTATTGTATAATAAAAATAACATATGTCTTGTACATATGCCTACTATATGAACTTACATTGCAAGCTGATTTGGATACCTTATAAATCAGTGAAAATGGCAGTAAGGACAGTTTTATGTGGTTATAGATACTATTGGTTTTTTTTATAATACAGAAAAATCCATGTTCTCATACCTTCAGAAGGTCACATGTCTAGTACTATAGAGTACAGGAATAAAAAAAAAATCCAAGTGAATCTGTAAAATAAAACTGTACTGTTTGTTATGTTTATTCCATTAAATGAAAACTCAGATTTAGAAACTGTGATTCATGGACCTCACCCTCTATGTATACAGAATGTATAGAATTCTCATTTTTATTTATAATATTCTATAGCTTGACTTTTGAATAATACATTTATATATAAATATTAAAATGTTAATGTTTTGTACATTTTAAGCTAGCCACACTGGGCCAGAAACACAATACAGTAAAAATGTTTTTCTGCAGTTGTTTTTGAAGAATATCACAAAATGATTAAGACCATTGTGCTGCAAAGACGAAAGAGATTCATCTGAAGAAATAACATGCATTTAAGAAGAAAATATCTATATCCTTTATCTAATTTTCTTCTGAATTCAAACCAGCATGAAAGAATTATAAAAAAATAGTATATATTTACATGGTACACTATACCTTGGTGAGATATAAAACGAGGCAGGAAAACAGCAGAACATAACCTTTTCACTTTCTAATAGGTACAGTCGTCATAAAGATCAATTTAAACACAAAAGTTACTTTACTGTACTATTGCACATTACAGTAACACATACAATCGTTTAGCAAATTAAAATACAAAGTTTGACAATGGGAAAGGCTATGTCTACATAAAATGACCAAGTGTTACAAATTTATTAGGGATGTGTCTAAGAACTAAATCAGTAAAGCTATAAAAATAATATTGGTACATCTGTGAGAAGAACGCTTCAAAAAATATATAAAGGTTGGCAAAATTATGCATGGGGAATTCCTGGTATCCATGGGCCTAACTTGCACCATGTGGCCTTGTACCATCTTCTGTTAAATCATACCTGAAAATGAAAAAAACAAAGGAAATGTTTTTTACATTTAGCATGTATTATTAAAACTCTTATTAACACAGTATGTGTTATTATTAGTATGCAGTAGTATTATTAATAAAGGAAATAATATACTTACCACTGGGTCCAGCCTTTAGCAAGTTCTTCAGATGCCAGAGGTATTAATAACTGTGGAAAGTTAAATGAGCAATCAATGCACTGTGTGTGTCTTTCATTCTATGTCTTTTAAAGATCAAATCTCACAATCCTGTAAACTACAGTACCAGTAATGCCCTTAGTAAACAATTTATTTTACATCCTTGACATCACAGCTATCTGCTGTTTGACTTGTAGTAAAGTTTCAAGTTGTTGGTTTTGACCTAAAAATCTATATACCCTTTAGCGATACAGTCCCAGAGCACCTCACAGCCTTAAATTCTGAACATGGCTTATCTCAGCAATGGCAGTCAGCTGATGTGTTTATGCTAACAGCCTTCCTAATAAACAGGAAAATTAAGAACACCGCTCACCATGGACTGACCATGATTCTGGTATCTCTCATGCTTTACAGAGCTCAAACACATCAATTTGCAAGGATGCAGGAATTTACTGTTCCTTTTTGCATGCTCCAAATCATATGTGTAGGAAATAGAATGATTTAATGAGTGCCTACAGAGCAGAGAAGTGAATTCAATAGCTGGTTTTGGCATTGGGTACATCTCTAGTAGCAGTTCTTTCTCCTGGATTCTACAATCTGGAATTATAACTACTAAACACACATTTGTTCCGTGTGTTTCTCTAAGTACTCTTGCTTGCCTTTCCAGTTTTGTTTGAACATTTTCTGAGATACCACCTGTTTTCTACTGGTTATTTTGTTTCTCTGACTGTATGACTACTAAGTCTGACATGCAGGTTTGTTTTGTTACTGCAAGCCTCAGAACTTACAGTTCTCTGGAAGATGCCTCATGTTTTTATACCTGTCTCTGCAGTTTGTTCCTTTCTTACTGAAGCTTAACATCTAACCAATCTATAATTTTTAAAAGCTTTGCACGTGAATCAGGTGCTTCAGTCAACACTAACAAGCTCATATCACAAGAGGGTTTTAGTCTTAATATAATAATAACATGCTGCATTAACAGAATTTGCTTGTTGTCAACTTACTTTGCCAAGCAGCCCTTTATCTTTGGACAAGAAGCCACCACTGTTCTTCACTGCTACATCTAGTGTTCTTCTCTGTACTTCAGGCAGGGAAACACTGAAATCAAATCTGACAGGCAAAGTGATGCTTTAGAGAAAATTTTGTACCTGAAGTGCAAGTTCAGTTCCTACAGCTAAATAACAATTCAAATCATAACCAACCACCCCCCTCCCAAAACAAAAAAGAAGGTCTGAGATAATGGAGAAAAAGATCCCAATGTTTTTGACTAAAATTTTTCTTCAATGATATTGATCAGTACCAACATCCAATGTTTGAGACTTTGTTACCTTTAGTCTCTAGAAGCCACTGGTAAAAGCAAACAACACAAAACTAAACAAAGAGTCAGCCACTGACTCTACAGAGTGCAGAATGAGGAATCCTACTATACTGCCAGCTCAGTATTGCTATTCTCCAAAATGGAAAGGCTGGTTAGTCTTACTGATCCTCAGTCCTTCATAACCAGAGCTCATTTTCTTTCCTGGCACACCAAGGAAACCCATCAGCTTTTAAGGAAGAATGCATTTTGTTTCTAGGTCAGAAACTTACAGAAAGTGAGGGCAAGACCATACCACAATCTACATCTATTTGTCATTACAGTTCTTCAGCAGCTTTATTGCTTTGCAGTACATTTTACTTGGAAAGGCACAGTAAAACTGACTGGCTTTCAGCTGGGATAGAGTTAATTTTCTTCTTAGTAGCTGGTGCAGGGCTGTGTTTTGGATTTGGTGTGAGAATAAGACTGATAATAGATATTTTTAGTTGTTGGTAACTAATGTTTATACTAAGTCGAAGACTTTTCAGTGTCTCAGGCCCTGTCAGTGAGAAGGCTGGAGGGGCACAGGCAAGGAGCAGAGCCAGGACAGCTGACCTGAGCTAGCCAAAGGGCTGTTCCATGCCACAGAATGCCACTCTCAGTATAAAACCTGGGGGGAGCTGGCAGGGCCTGCCTATTGCTGCTCAGGGACTGGCTGGGCACTACTCAGCAGGTGGTGAGCAATGGCATTGTGCATCACTGGGTTTTTAATCCCTTCCCTATGGATTTTATTCCTCTCCCCTTCTCCCTCCTTTTCATTATAACTGTTACTATTATTATTAGGGGTTTTTTTTCCTATTTTAATTATTAAATTGTTCTTATCTCAACCCTTGAGTTTTACATTACTTCCCCGATTCTCCTCCCCATCCCTTGGGCAGGGCGTGGGGGTGAGCAAGTGGCTGCATGGTACTTAAGTTACTGGCTGGGGTTAAACCATGACAAAACCAAGTCTATTATCTGTAATAAACAGGAAAGCGCTGTACCATCAGGAAAACCTCCCAGAGCCTCTAACCAATGATTTACAGATTCCCCCTGGACAGAATGGACTGAAGCGTGTTTTCCCCAGTTTAACTGTCTGTAGAGAAAGGTCACCTTTATTGAAAAGTGATGGGTACAAGTGTGAGGGGAAACTACCATGAAAAAGCTGACTACAAAGATAAGGATTTTTTATGCAGCACAATCTTGCACAACTTCCAACCTGTGGGCAAGTTATATTTCTATAGGTTATATCTAACCTACAAAGAAAATTCCTGAGTCCCTGGGTGCTGAGAGGTGCTACTGGGTTGATCAACTGAACAATTCAATCACGAACAGACACTGGCTGGCCAGTCCTGCCAAGGAGGCAGCATCTATCAGCCAGGCAATCAGCCAGTCAGACAACATGCTTTCTGTCAGTAAGGGATACCAACAGCACCCGCCAGCTGCAAGCACTGATGTTCTGACCACCTGCCAGAAGGTGCACACTGCTTTTTAGCTACCAGCCCAAAGGGGATGCAACTGACATAGGATAAGGCAAAAAAGAAGAAAGAACTGGTGAAAGAGTGAGAAGGTCTACAGTCATAACAGGGAATAGAAAGATGGGAAGAGCTATTATAGCAGGAGAGAAAGGTATGACAAGTCTGGTGACAACTAGAGGTTTCAACAGCTCATCCGTTCAGGTAAACAGAAGCGTTGATTCAGCAGCATTGCAATTACATGATATAAACCTACTACCCATAGTTTAAAACATACATTTGATCAAACACTGGGTTTAATGTCTTCTTTGATACATGTGTTTTTCTTCTTCCTGATCGTCGCTTATCAGGCAATAAATACATTCGCACATATGGATCGGATCCTTCTTCTGAAAACGCTATTAGATTTCTGTGACCAGCAAAAAACAAGGAGAACCACTTAGAAAATGAATGAGACATCGCTGAATATAAGCGTCTACATTACTATCATTTAATTTAGTACACGAATCAATTATGGGATATCCTGCACAAAGTATGATGCACAGGACAGAGCACACAGATAAACAGCAGTGGAAAAGAAAAATTGGAAAAAGTGCCAAGCAGTGACTTGTACAAAATCAAATAAACGTTGTATTCCTAGCTCTGCTGTCTGCCCATGATTTCTTAAATTCCAACTCAAATCTAGATTGAGCTTTCCAAAAATTCTGTCTGTCATCCCAGGAAAAATTCAGCCTGTTCACGATGTTTTAGACACTACTGATAAAAATCTACATGCCTTTTTCATTTAAAATCTGACAGAGTATTCAGACAAAAATCACAGCAAAATCTTCAATGAAGTTTTTACTGATTCTGAGCATAGCTCTGTATATTTTTGTATTTACACATACTTACAATCTCTATGTTGTTTTAAAAATGACAAAGATCATCCAGACAACGAATTCAGGAAGGTAAGTCAAGATATCACAAAGTTTACAAAGAAATATGCACAGAAATGAAATTTGTTATTTTCTGCTTACCTGCAGGAATGCACTACCACAATCAGTTTGTTTCTTTGTGAACTATGACGAATTGTTAGCTGAATCTGTCCTAGTGGAGACTGCCCCAGAGTTGTTCCACTGCAGGAAAAAGTAGAATGTTACGCTTAGTATTTACAATGCAGATTTGAAGTAAGACCTAACTGAAATACATGCCAAAAAGTTTTTCCAGAAGTCATGTATTACCCATTTAAGTTTTTACTAGACCAACATGGAAGAGAGCACACATCAGTGTATGAGTGTATCTTCATCAGTTTCTGGTACTTCAGTTCCTTGTGCAACACCTCTACTCTCCAAAATAAGCTAGGTGTTCTTATCAGCTTAGAGATCATCTGTTCTTCAGTACTTTGAAAACCACTACTATTAAAGAACTTGCTTACTCCAAAATAAACTTTAAAGCAGTATCTAGGAGACTGGAAAGAATAATCATGCAAACTGCAATGAAAAACTCAGACACGGACCACTCTTACTTATGGCTAGGAACCAATTAGAAGGCCAGCTCATTCTTTTCTAAATCCCCTAATGTAGAAATATAGATATTCTTGGGATTAAAATAGTGATATTTAAACGCACTTACTGTCTTAAAAGCTCAAATCACGGTATAAACACAGCCATTTCACTTTTCTGTAGCGCATGCCACATCAAAAAGAAGAGTAGAATCAATTTACACTTATAAATACAGGCCATGCTTAAATAAAAAGCAAGCACTGTGTTTAAGAATTTCTGTTTTAAAGAATGGCCAATATTTGCAGAGTTCCCTCATCTCTAGGAAATGCTTGTTTTAGTTTGTGTATACTGACTGCAAGTGTTTTCCATTCCATACAAGACAGTATATGGAAGTTTAGCATTTCTCAGATACCTGAAGGATATCTTTACTTCAAGGGAGTGTGGGCATCTTTTGTGAACAGCTACTAAAAAGTGATTGCTCCATTAAAATTCTCAAGTCATTCACTTTAAAAACTAGAATGAAGTGCTTCACGTCCAGTATTTTCTTGGTTAAAATAAAAATATCTAAAAAAATCAAGAGCACCCAAAAACATGGGGCTGCAATAAAGGATCTCCTTAGCTGTAGCTTTACCATTCTAACCAAATGAGAAAGTATGAAATTTTGTGGTTTAAATAAGGAGCAGTATTTCAACGTTTATCAAAATTATCAATCTAACACAGTTTTGGGCTGGAAGAGAGACATGGGAGATTGGAGCACATAAGCAGATGGTAAAGGAAATGGGTTTGTACAAATTGAAGAGACTGCCAAGAGCAGATTCAGTTGCAGTGATTCACTACTTAAAACAGACATTATTGAGAAGACTGAGACAGACACCTCGTGTATGTGCACAGTAAAAGAACAAGAGGCTGCAGTCAAGTTGTAGCAAGATAAATTCCAGTCGGAAATAAGGAAATATCGTCATGGTGGAGTGGTTAAGCAGTGGAATTGCTGAGAAAGTTTATAGAATCTAGTACCCTTAGAGATATTCAAAACTTGTATGGACAAGGCCCAGGAAACCTGATCTAACATTGAGGTAGGATTTGCTTTGAGCAGAGGGCTGACTGACCTCCAGAAGTTCCTTCCAAGCTGTATGACACTATTGATTCTATGAACTCTGACAGAGAAAGAGATGAATCACTTCAGTCCCTCACAAATAAAAAATTGAAATCTTTCTACTTAGATTCACAGAGAACTACATGAATAGGGAATTAATGGTTACCATTCTCCTATTCAGAGCAGACTGGCTGCTCAGCTATCTTTACTGGTGAGTATAGCTGCCCACTGAGGCAAGTAAAAACCAAAAATTAATAGAGAATTTAAGAAAGCATAGCTGCAGCAATCCTTATTAATTAAGTAGTAACTGACTTTCATTTAACATTCTTTATAGTCAACTATACCTCTAATTTAAAAAGACCAGCTGTATTCAGCTCAATTGCCTTATTATTAATGCTAACAGGATTCAGTGGTGAAACAGGCAACTATTGCCATGAAAGTTATTAATATTGTATCGAAAAATATCCTTCCCTCTTACCATCCCACTCTTTTTAGCACTACAGCAGTTTAGTTATGAAAACAAGGTGGACTAAATCTTGCAGATTATTGCAATGGTAAAGTAACTTCTTATTGCAAGATCTATCTAACTGAGGTACCGTGAGGAAACAGAAAATCACGACTGATTTTCAAATGCTAGGCTCAGACTGCAGTAGTAAAAAATATTACTGAAATGCAAACTAAGCACTCTTTGGCTGCACTGATGGCATTTTTTATAAATTAACTTAGATGTATTACAAAACGAAGCAATGTACACCATACTTTTCAAGCTGTCGTAGTCTTTGCCGTAGCTCCTGTGTGGCGATAGGCAGAGATATGTCTGAGGCTATGCTAGGAGTGGGTTCTTTGACTGAGAGGTGGCTGGGAGAATAAGAAAAGTTAGAGGCGTGAAGACTGGAGGAACTTCGGCTGAGATCTGTTGGCCAGTGAGGGCTGGCATTGGGAGGCTGACTTTTTTCAGCTGTATCAGTCTTTTTGTCACTATCAGTCACTGGGGAAGCTGGAACAGGTTTGTTTGAATCAGGTGGTGGTGAGACAGGAACCTGAGGCTTAAAAGATGATTTTCTTGCATCTTTGGAAAGAGATGGCCTTTTTACTTGGGCTGAGTGTTGATGATCTGGAGATCTTGCTTGCTTTTCAAGAGAAAGGACCTAGATACCATAAAAATACATATAGTATTAACTATTTTCCAGTATAATAAAACAGGAAAAAAATTGTTTCTACAAGAGTACTGGTTGGTGACAAATTAAGTTCAGACACTATCATTCCCTCTATAACAGGAAACCTTCTGCACAGCAAAACATAGCCCCATCTTTTTTGTGGCAACTGCAGTTAACTATAAAAAAAAATGTGAAATTCTCCATTCAGAATTAGTCTCCTCATTATTCCCTTTCCACACTCTACACATTTCTGGTGCAAGTGCTATTTATTTTGCAGCTCTAGCCACCTGGAAAGCTATGCTATGATCTTTTTCTTCTAATTTTTTGAAATTTAATCTTACATCACATGTTTTTACTCATTATCCTTACTTTCTCTTTTATACTTTACTTTGATTTATTAACAACAAGTAAGCAAGAAAGTGCTGTAGAAAAGAACAAATAACAAAGTTAACATATGTTTGACAGTGTCTGCAAAGAGATATACTATCTTAACCCAAATTATTTTGCTGGGGAAAAAGACAAACCAACTTTCAGGTATCAATTTTTGTCTTCAAATCTCCAATTTGCTTGAAAGTTGGACCGAATTTTTCTACTACTAGGACGGTACTTTCTTTCCCTATAAACTTTATTCTTTTTAAACCATCAGGACTCAGTTCCATTTCTAGAAAAGATAAAGGTGATTTCAGATCACTAGCCTTATGAACCCAAGGGAATGTACTATCTTTTTCATAAAGCTAGAAGACCAGAAGTCACAACAGTCTTAAGTATGCTTTCAGATATTTACAATGGGAAAAGCTTTAGAGTACCCTGAGTGCAATCTTCATGTTTATAGTGCTGTTCGGACCGGAGTTGCTCAGGTGGAACCGTTGATGCATAGTTAAATCTTCACTCTCTAGCAACTGGCTTAGAGGCAGTTTGAAGTTCCCCAAAGAACACTGGTGTTGCTCATCCCTCACCTGAAGGAACACAGAAGCTAAGTCATTTTATATCATCTGCTTTGTAAGAATTCAGAGAAAGAAAAGGAGATTACAGTTTTATTTAAGAACAAAAAAACAAAACAATATTGATTGTAGTTTGTTCTTCAACAAAATTTCCCTGATCATAAGACAACTTTACGTTGAAGAAGGAAACAGCAAGTATATGGAATGCCGAGTTTCTTCATCCCTGTCTTCTACAGCATAAGCAAGACAGGAAACTAACCATCACATCTACATCTACCTGACCCTTGATCAAAATAACTACACAGTTTCCAAACGGTCTGTGTTAAAAATGAATTCCCACAACTGTTAGAGGAATAGTAACTAGAACAGTCCTCATTTACACTTCAGTCTGTCTGAACTAGGTAAAGGTATGGTAAATGTCATCAGTGTAAAGGGATACAGTATCTGGGCAAAGCAAAGACTTCCTTGGGATGAGAAAGGAAACAAACCAGCCATACATAACAGTATTTTCTGCTATCAGTTAAGACTGTTAAGGTTTGAAACAGGTATCAAAACATACTTTTTTTATCTTTTAAGACAACAATCAACTATATTCTTCTGGTGACTGATTGGTTATAGTCTTTCTTCCTTTTAGACGTCAATGCAAATGAACATTTCATAGCCTCATCTTAAAAAACACTAAGCATAATTTTATGGTGTTCACAACATATTCAGTCTCATTTTGTAACAGCCTGTAATGTTTGAATGTTAATACTGCAGCGTCTTAGAAAATAAAGGTATCTAAAGAGAGTGAGACAACATACCTCAACTTCCAGATCCTGCCTTTTGGGATTGTGTACAAAGAAAGTAAAGTTTTCCTCCCATACTGGTTCATTGGTCTTGTATCGAATCTAAAGTTTGAAAACAGGAAGCATACAATTATAAAACAGTTTTGTCTAATAAAGCCAGTATCAAGAGTTGAGTACATTTTTCATTTTGGCTTTGCAAAATTTATGTCTGAAGCCTGACATATTTAAACAAAGGCCAAGTGGGATCTACCCGAGGCATATATAATATGACATATAAAACTATACCCAGGACATGTAATAGGGTATGTTTTGCATTGAAGTTGCTGTATGTAAAGTAAAACGCCTCCTAAAGAACTGTTACTTCACACCAGTCTATGAACAAACACAGTGTCTTCAGACTGGCACATTCTCTCTTCTCGTACTTTTCCAAAGGGCTCAACTAAATCAATAAAACTCCTAGAAACTCGTATTTTCCCCTCTAATCTCCAAATAGCCATGCCAAATTCACTACTTTCAGCAAGCCATTAATGGAGGGGAAGGTGGGGGGAGAGAGAAGAAAAGCACTACCTCCAGGAACAAAGGACTTGAATTTCTATCTCCGTTCTCTAATAGGTATCAAAATTAAGACTGTATCATCTGGTTTAGGCTTTTTGACAACTTTTGACAATGTACGAAAAAGTAAAATTAGATGTCCTCTCCTTTTCGCTCACTGACACTTTTACTTAAAAAACAAACAAACAAAACACCCATATTGTATATATCTACCTATATAGGTATCGCTTCACTATAGCTATTTTATTTTAAAGAGCTGTTTGAATGCACAGAGGCTAGTAATAGACAAGATGACAGGCATGTTGAATGCCTTACATCAGAATCAGAGGGAACACCATCAAGATCGACCTCCTGATAAGCATCTGTTACAGACCACCCGATTAGGAGAGAGATGACTGACAACTCAAAGCTGTTTTCAGGTCTGCAGAACCAGGTTCTCACCAAGAGCTTCAACTACGCTAATGTTTTCTAGGAAAGCAGCAGAACGGTGCACAAGCAATTCAGGAGTCTGTGAGGAACTTGGATCTCAAGTTCTGAGAGCTATACAGCACTGGCTAATCTAATGCCCTGCTTTAAGTGGAAGGTTCAAGCAGATGATCTTCAGCAGCCCTTTTCAACCTTGGCATTTCTCTAACACTGTGATTCTGTAAGTTTTCAAAATACTGATCAAGATTTGAAGCCTGCTGTTTGCCCACACTATTATTTGTATAATCACCACTGTAGGAATCCCAGCTGCAGATCAGAACATCTACAAATAGTTAAAACTTGACCTCTACTCACAGTTTAGACTGATTAAGCACCCATTTGATCCTTGGCTTCTTGTTGGCAATTTCAGTTCTGGTGGTAACTTTTAGTGCAGTGTATACACTCAAAGGCTTGAAAGCCAATGCCAAGCCACAGAACCACCAAATGTTTGTAAACAGAGTATAAAGAGTAGGAACTTACCTTACTTTCCTGCGCCTTGTGTCCAACTGACAGCAAAACAAGTGGGTTGGGATTGCTGTTTATTTTCTTTCCTGACTGATGAAGAAAAAGCAAAAACTTTGCCTTCAGAATAAAGCAAAACCTCTCTCTGCTGAAATTTAAGTGTCTGCATCTTAAAAATACAAATCATATGCATTCTACTATGTGCTTATATTATCCTCAGTATTTTATTCATTTTCATTCAGACTTCAATAGCAGACTGGCTACTAACTGGTGAACACATTTAACATGAAGGCATCCAACTACCCTAAATATGCTGAAGCAAAATGCTATAAAGAGGCATGAGTTTTAGAGTCCTTTCCATCTTCTTTGAATTAAATTGCTGAGGTGCAAATTCTTAGCCTTTAATGAGCATTACAACCCCCAAAGCTAATGAAGCATAGTTAAAAGTGCAAAATGAATATTGCATGCAGATGGGAGATATGGAGAAAGCACAAACTCAGGAAGCTTACTTTATTTACATTGCAGTAGTATTATTAAACTGCATGTAATATCAGAACATTGATATTCCCCACTTTTCAGTTTGGGGAAAAAGAAGATGCACTGTAATGTACCTGATGTGTATTTCTACAGTTTACCAAATTCTCTTTATTAGAGAATCAACCATCTGCCATATCTGAGCCTTGCTCACCAACTGTATATCATTACATCAAACTGTGAAAATAAACATCAGTTTAGAAACACATTATATACACAAAAGGAACATTCCCAACTACATGTTTCTTTCACAAATGTTAAACTAACCTAACAATAATTTAAGTCTGAAAGAAAAGATAGACATGAAAGTTAATCATCTCAAGCAAGTGTTAATGCAGTTTAAAAGGCCTAGAAAATATCGTATACATGGTTAATAATATACTTTGAATTCTACCATGTAGGAAATTGTACAGATCAGGTATGTAAACAGGAAGTTAGTTAAAATCTACTTAATGCATGTAAGGTCACAATTACAACCAAGTGATTCAAATATTTTACATTTTTAAATTAAGAATGTGCATATTTTAGATAGTTTTGGATCTGAACTTATATTTTGGACATCATACTTTCACTAATATTACCTGACTTTTATGTGACACACTGCTTATAACCATAATTTACTTTAGAAAAAACACTGTTAAGAAAGCACTCCTTTCTTGGATGAATGCCGCATTTTTTTCATTATTTCTAATCCAAAATATTTAGCTTTCAAAGACAACAGAATACAAACGTTTAGGGAAGAGAAAGTGAGATTACACTCCAGCTGATGGTGTTTAAAAATGCTAGGTGACATATGTTTTATTTTGTCCATAAAAAGGTGCCCAAAACTCCCTTTTCTTCATAAAATGATGAAACCACAGAAGTTGACAAAAAGACTCTGTTGCCTATGCTGATACATAAATATAAGTAATTCTAATTCATGCTAAATAGGCAGCAATATTTACACACACAACGCACCTCTTAACACCTGCTGCTGACAGATTTGCTGTTGACAGTCTATTAGAGACTGCCTCTTGTCCAAGTTCTTCCAGCTGAGAACTTGGCTTATGCCTTCCAAGTTTGCCTCCCAACTCTACGTCTTCCATATCAAAAAGCTGGACTAAATTTATTTAGCATCTATATAAAAGATGTAAATCCTTCTGGAAACATCTAACAGAAATAAGATTATTTCAAAACATGTCAAAGATTTATTTTATTGGTTAGTCATTCAGAGTTGACTAATAAAGTATCACTCAGTATGTAAAGATGTCTTAGCTTTCATGTCAGCCTTGTTCTTTAAGTCACTACTTCAAATTAACTCTCAGGACTACTTTTTCCCCCCAGTCTTCAAAAACAGTCTATACTCCACTCAGCTGATCTACAACTGAAGTCACCACAGTATTTTACCAATGTCCCGATTGCTTCTTGAAACCAAATTTAAGTAAAACGGAATTGCACTAAATAGATACCTGGCAACAGAAATTCCATCCACTGTTGTAAAAGAAGTGTTGCAGGCATTTGTGCATTTCCAATTACTTTTGTGACCTTAAATGGACAACTATATTAGTTTTACCTTCAGGGCTTTCTGAACAGCAGCCTTCTTCAAGCCATCAGGGTTAAATTCTAATGGATTATGCTTTTAAGTCAGGAAAGAATGAACATAGGCAGGGTTAATAAGTCATGCAATGAAGAAATCTCACTAGGTTAATTATGACATGACAATATAGGGCAAAGCAGGAAAAAAAATCAACCTAAAAACCCCCAAAAATCTTTAAAACAAAACAATGAAGGAACCACAACAACAAAAAAAAGTCTGACAGAGCTTTCTTTTTCTTCCTCTTGTCGTCTCTGAATGTTTGTATTCTGCTTTAAAACTCATATACTCACTTTCAGTCCACTTATATTTCCCTTACCAGTGTTTTTTTAACCATAATAAAGAAAATTCACAAAACTGGTTTTATTGAATGCCTGATGTCCTATGGACTGCCCTCTGAATGAACCTTTATAAAATTTGGTCTATTTTCGCAACATAGAAGCTTCTCTGATGGTAAGTCAAGTAATTATGCGAAGGAGTCCTCTTATGGGAGAAATTACAATGCTGAAAGTACTGACAGGACTTAGATCATTATAAAAGTCAAAGTCATTCGAGCCTCTTCAGCAGATGAGTGATACAAACAGCACGCTAACTAGAATGAAGGTCTACTGCTTTACTTGAATGAAGACAAGCAAATAAACTAACAGAAATTTGAACTGATTTAGCAGGACAGAACTCCTGACTACTTTCCATTAAAATAAAATAGAAAAAACTGCTTAAGAATAACACATTGTTCTTCAAGTGATACATATAAAGTACGAAAATGTTACATAAAATTTTCATTCAAGTCGTAAGAAATAATTTCAGAGAACAGAATTTTGAAATAAAACAGATTTCAAGTTACTATACTTATAGCTGTTTTTTTCTTTAAGCACAAAGTTTTGTTTCAAGGGAGAATTCTACTTTAAAAGCTGTAGCGTGTGGCAACAGAAAAAATTGCATAATGGCCTTTTAAAATATGCTGGTTTATGAACAGGAACTGGTATTATCAGTGCTCTGCCAAAAGAAATACCTTTCTGAAATTCAAATCCAAAAGCGACTATAATTTGAAGAGAGATGTAACCTTTATGCAGAAATACTTTTTTATGTTTTCTTTTGGAATGTCCATATCCTCAAGTTGTCCAATATACATGGCAAGATTCCCAGCATTTAGCTTAAAAATTTCTGTCTCAGGACAAATACTTCATGGTGAAACTGATAAAAATCAGAAATAAGTTTTGGCTGGTTTTATGGGATTTTTTAAATAATTATTTGTCTTAAAATAAAATTAAGGAATATTCCACAGCTATTTACCTGTATTGTACTTAAAGACCTTCCAAGATGGAGACTGGACAATATCCCTAGACAGATCAATCCTAATGTTTAAATATCCTTCTCATTAGAAACATTTTTAATGCCCAATGGGTTTGTTCCTTGCTGGAGTTTAAGCACTGTTTCTTGTTTTCTGACAAACATGAAAAAGCCACTTTGTTTGCAGCAGCCTTGTATCATTTCCATCCCCATCGTTACCTCATAATGCTAAATTCTCTTCCTCTGCTAGTCACATTTTCTGGCTTTCTTACTATCATTACGGCTGTCCGCCATACCTTAAATTGCTGCAGCCAAAATCGGGGCCTAGTAACGGCTAAGTAGACCAGAAGGGTGAGTCCATACATCTTAGAGGCTGCATTCCTCTCTTCTATATACAGGAGGGTGTTTGTCTTTCATAGCAATATGATACAGCATGATCTGTCGCTGTTGGGCTATCCATCGGACAACTATTTCCATCCCATATTTATATGGATGCAATGACTGTACTCTATGGAAAAGTACCTTATTTTTCTAGATCATATCTGTAATTCATCAAGATAATTTTGAATCCTAAACTGCCCCTTAACTTACTGGCCATGTTTCCTTCATGTCTGCACCTGTATATTCAGTACACGGTTTTCCCCCCCTATATTATTATTTCAAATAATTTTAAAAGTCAAAAACAAACCTATGTGATCAATTACAAAGGCAGACAACCAATGATTCCTGGATAATGAACATGTCTCAGTTCCTCTGGAATCATAGCAAGGATAGGCCAAGAGGGACATCAGCTGGGGCAAATATGTTTAAGCCAGACTTGAGGTTTCAAGGGAAGGAGCTTCAGGTCCATGAGGATGGTGGCTGAAAGGCTGGGCAGGAGGAGACTAGGAGAAGAAAAGGGAGTATTCAATATAAAAAGCCAAGAAAAGGTCTTCCCCTGGGTGACAGAATTGTCTTCCTATGGTTTTGTGTGTGTCTGCAGTCACAGGAAAAGGGAATAGGTATCCAAGAACTACACTGATAGCTGACACAGTGGAATAAACCAGATTTCAGGTTAGCATTCTGTAACAGCCAGTGACATTTGCAGTGAACACTAGTAACAAACCAATAAATTACACCAACAAACAAGCTGTTTCCTTATTAAGCTAGGTCCTAATTCAATAAGCTTTGGAGTACAACTCATTACTTCTGTTGACTCACTAAGTCTTGCTTGGGATTGAAATGGGGCTTTAGAAGTTTCTAAATCTGTGAGCGTGCCCTCAATTGATAACCAGAAGACAATCACTTATCTGTAAGAGCTGATTTAAAATTTGGATAATTTATATATTATATAGACAACAAATTAGAAGAAAAATGTTATGAATACATCAAAATGTATGATTAAACATAACACATAATAAAACTAGTGCTACTCACTTTCAGAAATTATACTAAGAACACTATTCATACTCCTTAACTGCAGATAAATCAATTTAGATGGGTAAATGTCTGAATTAGGTGTCATGAACCTAGGTTCCCAGGAGTCAATAAAACTGTCTAGAAAGGAAGAGAGCACTCAGGGCACTGGATTTTCCTCTCTCCATATAAAGTGAACCCTCTTTTAAATACTTCCCACCCCCCTCAAGTAACTCATGTCACAGTCTCAGTAGATATCTGAACTTGCAGGTGTGAATGTTTGCTTAATACCTCATGTTTAAAGATGCCCTGAAAACAAGATGGAGTTTTATAACTGCTGAAGTTACCTCTGGGCTACTACGCTTCTCTCCTCACTCCTGGCCTCCAGCCAAATCTCATCCTCTTGCTTGTTGCAGGACTAGCACCCATGCAACTGCAGAGCAAGGCAGTTAAGAGTGCTGTTACCTGGCTATCCTGAAATGGTTGCTGTTCCACTCTGACTCGCAGATCGCTTCAGGGATTTTGAAAGTTTTGTTCAATGTATAAATAGATGTTATTATATGCAGATGACATGCACTAATGCAAAGACCCTAAAGACCAACAAAAACATCAGGGCTACACTCTTTAACAAGAATTTTTTTTAATTATTATTATTTTTAGGATGTATCTAGTATTTTTACAACTTAAAGAAACAGCAACTACATATCAGTATAATACCAAGATAACTGAACTATAGTTTGTGAACTGCACTATTTACTAAATTTTAACAAATTTTGGTAATGGATGTAACTTTTCCATACTTTTAACTTCTACACAGAAACAACTGAAAGAACCACAGAAAAGAGATTTGGGAGGGAGGCAGAGGGGAAGGTTTTTTTAAATCCAGGTTTATGTTATCAGCCAAAAGTAGCTAGCCAGCAACAAATTTATCTGCACAGTCTACAACGGCATACCCATGTCTCTGTGGCAAAGGAGTTCTCATTCTGAACAAATTCTCATCCTTATTGAGGATACCAAGGTTGTGTTTACAGATTGAAGACATTCAGATGCTCATTAGCTTGTAATAATCTTGTAACATTAAATTCAAGCAAAATATATTAATTGATGGTTCTGCCTAGCCTGGATTTTCTTAACTACAGACTAATTTGAAAAAAAGAAAAGGAGCTTGGGAATTTGCAAAACAAGGAGCACCATGGAGTGAAACAGAATTTACAAGGGAATTTATAGTTTGGGGAGCACAAAGAACCACACCCATTTTTAAAGCAGTACTTGAACCACTGTGGAGGGGTTGCAAGTTCTTACAAACATTGAGTGCATCACCTTTTAAAGCAACTACAAGGATGTTGGTTGTAAGATTTATTATTTTCATTTCTTTGCAATAAAAGCCAACAATTCACCAGCATACAGTGTGCTAATATAATATGCATTTTATAGTATGCATTTCATTTCTCAATGAATCAGCAATTTAGGTTAAATGTAAAAGCTTTTGCAACAAAGTCATCTTGGGTTTTTATCATAAAAAGTTATTTACTTACCCAATGATATGCTGATCAATGAAACTTAAGTAGCCTTTAAAATGCAATAAAAATAGCACAAAAACAATGCACACTTGTTGAAACCATGCAGCAAAACAAATTGCATGCTCTCATTCCACTAGAGTGAGTGGCTTTAGTAGCGCTAATCCACACTCTGGCAGATAAAAGGTACAATACAAATAATACCAGAGAACTCACAAATAGTGCTCTATAGAGTGAGGTAGTGTTTTCACAAAAGACTAGTCCCGATGCTCTCCTCTCTTTTAAGTATCCACACCCAAAGTTTCCCTCGTAGATACTCTTAGGAAGATGGAAATGGAAGGAGAAAGCAGAGTGATGGGATTGTGGCAGAATGAATGCATAAGCAGCTTTACTACACAAAAAAGTTAAGGAAAACAGTCAAAAGATTCCAGAGAAAACAGCAGATAACAAAAAGTAAGTAAATATTTGCCATTTCAAATAGTTTTATCTGTTAAAATTACTTTCAGTAGTGCAGCAAGGTGAAAAGGGGTTTTTTGTTTTTATTTATATTCAAAGATATTTACCCACTTTCCAAGTTTACTCTTGGTAGTTAAGATTTATATGGCAGATCCAACTAAGCAGATTTAGAGACCAGCCTTCTACACTGTTTCTATTTCACTTGAAATACATGTCAGATAAATCATCCTAGTGTCTCAGAAACCCACAAATAGGATACATCTGTGCGAAAGAAATCCCTGTGCTGGGGATTATCCACTATAACTCAAACAAAACAAGGCTGATGACAAGATCTACAGTGTACCAGTGATAAGCATTAACTTAAGAAATCCATTTTGAAGGTAATAAAAAGTACTTATTCATCTAGGAAATATTTCAGCTGTAACATTAAAAGTTGTAGACAAAAGTCTTCAAAACTATTAATAAAGGTCAGTGTAATTTTACTATTTCATTCTCTTTGAACTTTTTGTTCCCCATAAACACAAGCAATCTTGAAGAGCAATTACTTTTGCTGTTATGCTACATGACCCCAGCAGTGAATATGACACAACATGAGAAGCCAGATGACTTTCATGTTTAGTCCTGTGAATGTTGTTCCATATTAGAATCAAATGGACAAAGTTGTACTTGCTATAATTCACTGCAGTTTGTCTAGCAGCTCCATGACATTATCTAAGCGTTGTCTTTGTAGAATCTATAGGAATCTCTTCAGTCCTCCTGCATGAAGAAGTCTTCCCGTGATATTTCCCCCCCCACCTAACTGTGAAGCTTTTTTGTATCTGGTTTTGGACAACCTGAATTTAACACAGTACTGTATTATTTTACTGTTGTAAATTTGTAAATGGAATTTTCAATTGTTCAGTGTTACTGTCTATCATATTCTTGACAACACGCTTCTGGAAAGAAAATGACTTGCAGTTAAATACTGAGTCATTTGCAGCAACTGCTTTTCTGGGCTTTTAGAGCAAGGAGGGAAAAAAAAAAAAAAGAGGGTTAAATAAGTCCTACACTATGACCATCCTTATTTTCAATCCACTCCGGCAATCTTGTACTGTAGAGAGAACAGCTGACACAGCAATAAGAAATTCGGGATCCTGTTCCCAAATTTCTTAACTGGTCAGCTTTGTGCAAGGAAC
The DNA here is from genome assembly GCF_023634155.1 of Falco peregrinus. Taxonomy (NCBI): domain Eukaryota; kingdom Metazoa; phylum Chordata; class Aves; order Falconiformes; family Falconidae; genus Falco; species Falco peregrinus. Next base: position 53,798,355 of record NC_073725.1, on the reverse strand, counting down.
TTCCCCTTTCTGTGCCCTAGAGTTTAGAGATCTACTGATCAGAGTACTGATTAAGACAGTGAAATTAAAATACTGTCCCCAAAAGTAGGCGTAACTCAAGACTTGCAGCCTAACCTTTCTGAAGGAGGGAGACAATGTTACAGAATGTTTGTTTAAAACTCGAATGGAAAAACCTACTCTTATGACAAAGCCTCTATTTGTTGCAAAAGCTAATCTAATACAAAGAAGCAGAGTTGTATGGAAAAAAATTGGAAACTGTGGATGACAGAACTTTAAATTATCCATGTTAAGTAGGATACTTTAGTGTATTTTAACTGATATATTCAACTTGTAACAGTTTGCATAAAATCCAGTAGTTGAACAAGAAAATACAGAAATGGGTTCAAATTAATCTAGTTCACAAAACAGATGGCAGACAGACTTTTCCTGTGTGTTGCAGTATTCTGAAACTGATGTTAAGCACACCATAATTCTATTCTCTATCTGCTTACTCTGTACTACAGTAATTCTACTCTTTTTCTGCCAAGTTACAGACTTCTACTGAATTCAGTACAGTGAAGTTAAAAAGATGATGCAGGACTATTCCAAATGAGCTGCATCTTTTTAGCTTTTAAGATAACCTATAAATATTACTTCCAAACACTCAAACACTGTTCTGTACACCCTGGAACAGACATGAAATCACTAATCAGTGATGTAAATTGTTTAGGCTATTAAAGTTTCATTTGTTACCACTCTGATGCAGTGTTTTAACTGACATTTAAGATGAGGGGACAAATTTGCAAAATGCATGCAAAAAAATTTGAGGCTTGAAAACTTTATTCTATGATATGTATTTTAGTCATCACTTCCAGAATTTCTCATCTAATAGCAATGCCGAAAAACAACAAAACTCAGTGTTATGCTTCAAATATCTATTTGTGGTAGGGTTTAATTTATTACTGTTACCATTTACAACCAGGAACAGTACTAACCTGAAATAAACTACAAAACAGTCTGTGCTTGTCATAAACAAGCTATTTCACAGTCCCATAATAGAATCCATATAATGACAGAACCATCTTTTTTTTGTTGTTTTGTATTTTGCACAAGCAAATAAACAATACTCCAAACGACAACTTCACAGAAATCTCTGACAAGTATTCTGCCACTGATAAACACCAACTGCACAGTATTGATTTCATGATGAGAACTTCAGTACCTTCAAGTCTACCTACCACAGATACCCTAAACCAAAGCAAGCAGGTTTACCTTAACTCAAGGAAGTGGGCCTTTTCCCAGTTAGTTCCTTAAAAATGCTCATGCTAGTCCCATACTATTTATGGAAAACACTGTGTAATAAAACCATGCAGCCTTTCAAGTCCAGGAAAGGAGCATTCTTTTAAGAAAAAACACACTGATTAAAGGGTAATGTTTTATTAAAGATACCTCTGTAATACTATACTACTAAAAATGTGGACCTTACATTACACGTTTTGAAATAAGAAAAAGTATAAAAAACATGACATAATGTGTGTTAGTAGAGCAGCGTGCCATACTACCAAGCAAGACATGCTGGAAGTACACAAGAGAGACCCATGACAAAAGAGTATCTAGCAGAATATAACTTACAGGCAGGTTTCTTGCTGAGTCCAAATAGAGAATAAGCAATGCAGAAGAAAGCCCATCATTGGCTTGGTCTTTATCAGCTCTAATGCTTGTTAGCACCTAAACCAAAAACATACTGTAAGCCTTTCTGAAAAATCAAATAATGTTATTATTTCTTTCCCATTCCTGAAAAATATTTTTAAAACGTCTCCCAAAATGCAAACATTCACAAATGCACACTATGAAGCATACAACCAAAGTTTTCAAAATTCACATATATGTATTTCAAACCCAATTCCTAATTATTTTTTTTTAGACTGGACAGATTATGATATGATATTTCACTTCATCTCTCAGGCTAATGAGCCATTAGCTAATACTCTCAAACCTAACATTAAGAGAAGAGGACGACAAAAGCATTTTAAAATCCCTTGGCCACAAGAGTACATTGGCAGTCATGACTGGTTTGAGATTTCTAAAGATAAATAGCTTGGAATAAAGTTACAGGTTTATACAATTTCACAACTAAAGAATTATACTAGTTAACAACAATAACAAAAAAAGACCCAACACCAAACAAAACAAAACCCCCACACAACAAAAAACACCCCACAACAATCAAGATTAGGATAAAAGTAATGTGTTCCTTTAATACCTTGTCTAGATTTTCAGCAGTTGGCATCAATGTGAGCCATTCCAGTTTTAAGTGCAATTTTCCTTTGGACACTTCATCCAAAGTAAACCACTGAAAGTTAAGCAAAGTAATGTGAAATAAACTGAAACCAGACAGATACACAACTGCAATTGCAGCTCAGAACATTTAAGGAAATGCTAACTCCACTAGAAATCGCATAGAGCTGAAGTCTGCATAACCTGAAAAGATCTGATTGTTTAAACTGTCCTATTTCACACTAAATATAACAACACAGAATAACAAAAACTGCCATGCAAACCTCTATGTTATATTGTAAAATGTTTTTTTTTAACTATGGAGAGAATTCTTAAAGTTCTGTAAACATGTTCTGGAAATACAAACCCTGCATAACGTTACTATAAAATCTCTCTTCCCTTACATACAGGATGAAAATTAGTCTGTTAAGTCCGATAATAATTAAACCAAACAATTAACTATCTCCTGCAAGAAAGAGCTCTCACCAAATACATAGATTACTGGTTTTTGCATTTATCAACTAGTAATCTTAAAATCCGAAGACAGAATAATGGCATTATTCTTCAGATTTCACCAATTCAGGTATCTCTTAAACCACTGTACCGATCATCAGCAAATCTATTTCTATAGCATTAAGGTTATTCACGTATATACAGGAACTATCCCCGGAAAATAGTACAATAACTACATATACAACATATGGGCTTTTTAAAACCAAAGCTTACTGAACACTTACCTCATCTAGAAGACGCTCCTTTTCAACTTCAATTAAATCGATCATCAAACTAGAAAAAAAAAAAAAGAATACGTATTTTAGCCAAGAAGCAAAAAACCTAACACAGAACTCAAACCCCACCCTGTGCTTGCTGAGTCTCCAGGCTTCCACTGAGATCAAAAGAGCAGAATACTATTCTTTTAGCTCCTAAGAGAGGAATAAGTAGGGAATGAAATGGCTGAACAAAGATGAATGCAGGGTAACAGAAAATATGCCTATACTAGAGAACATTTTGTAGCTACGAGGGCAACTGGCACAGTACGGCTCCCATACACCTGGCCAAACTCTCAAAATGGCGACTACATCCAAACTACCCACTGGAAATAGCCCCTGGACGTATGCTGTGACCAAATTCATGCCTTGGCATTGTCTGGGAGAGAGCTTGTTCACACAAGCTAAAAATGTATCAGGGAATCTGCTAAAAATTAAACAAGGCAGACAACTGCATGCCACAGCATGAACATTTGTCGTGGCTTTTTATTTTATCAGTACTGATGTACACGCTATGCCACTTCCTCCCCCCAACCACTTCAGTGTAAGATTACAGAAGTGCAAAGAAAAGAAGCCTTTGTACTACCTACTTCTTTATTTTAATGAGAAGAGAAGTAGGTACTGTTGCTCCTGTTAAGAGAGAAGGAGCTGGAAAGATAAGGGAGTTCTACTCTGTATGGAAAGCAACAATGAGAAGCTCCAAAACTCTGCAAGAAATAAAGGTGACAAATTACTGGAGAAAGAAGCTGACTAAAACCCTGAAACGTTTATGGGTAAACACTTAGTTTACCAACTAAGTTTACTACCTTTAAGGTAGGCCTATGGAATTTAAGAGTGAGTAATGTTTGCAAAAGCATTACAGTAAATTTTTTTCTTTAATCTAATAGTTAACATCAGCTTTTAGAGAAAAATAAACTGCAAGATAGCTATTTAAAAACTATGAAGATGAGGAAGATACACAGTTTTACAATTTACAACTCTGCCTGAAGAAATAATTAAGACTTAGTGTTAGCTTACCAACATCAAAGCAGGTAGGGCACAATCCCTAACGAAAAAAAAAATCCCCCTAAACCCAAACAAAACAAAAAAAAAACCCAATCTTTTTTTTTTCTGGGTACCCACAATACTTACCATATTTTTAAAAAAATATGTGAACATACAGATGTGTATATATACACACAAGCACATTTTTATCTACATATATGAAGCAATTAGGGAACTACTTACTGCCATAATTTTGATAATACAGTAATTTAGCAGAACTGCAACTGCGATAATAAAGACTAGATGAAAATATTCCACCTCTTTTAATACCTACAAACATATTATCCATGACATTCCTTTATGTTATGTAACAAATATCCATTACCTTCCCAGGAAGTCATCTTTATCTGGGTCTTCATCAAAGAGCTCAATCTCCAGCTCCTGTCCTGGATGTTCATATACTAAGGCCTGGAAGTACAGTAAGATGGCACTGTCAACAGTAAAACTAATCAGCTTTGTTAAATGGCATAGTAACAGTAAAACATCGAACTGCAGTGTACTTGTGTATTAAAACTTATCAATGAGCAAATGCTTTAAAAAGATGCAATTAATGAGTAGAGCAAGCATAAGAGCTTTTTTGATGTGATTTGCTAATGTTGGCTTTAATAGACTAGACTGCTCTTCAGAATTACTGATGCTTAGTCTAGACAAAAGCACGTATACATCAATGGAGAATTTCTGTTTTGTTACAGAACTTTGGGCTTTTAGAGGGAAATATCATGAAGCTCCTCGAGGAAGTCCCCAGAGTATCACCTTCAACAAAAGAAACTCTAGAAGACAACTTTACAGAATGCAAAAAAAGATATTTTTATTGGTTATACCTCATAAACTTCATTCCATTTTGGATTCAGATTTTCTTTTATGACTTTGCTTTGGAAAATCTGGTTGCCCACACGGATGATTCCATAAGGATCTGACTTTCCCTTGACAATCCCTTTTAGGTAAGTATCTTTCCCCTCCAGGTCCTGAGCTTCTATAAAGTGTATCCTTAGAACACCCTGAAAAAGGAAAAGGTAAGTTTAGGTAGCAATTTGAAAGCTTCTGTGTCATCACAATTTATGCAATATGTGTCTTATCATTTCCATTGTGATTTCCTTAACATGAAAATTAGTTTGGATACACTGTAAATGGAGAGATATCAATGATGATCCACATACACAGCAGACCTAGCATGCAAGATATTCCTGAAAACAAGATTTCATCAACAAGCAGAAACATGCCAGTTATATCAAGAAATGCCATGCTACCCGAAGTGAGTAACAATAAATAGTAACAACTGTCAAGTGAAAAGCACTAACAATGATTTACAGCGATAATATAAAACTTATGCTACTTATTTTTTAGTTTATACAGTTGAACTAGATTTTAGCAAGTAATATGTTTAAGATTCTAACAAACTAAAAAAAATCCTTCTTGGCGTTATTATGAAACATTAACTCAACAGAAATTATTTATAAATTAATTATTTTAAGTGACTGGATTCATGATAACTTGTACTACTGCAGTAACTCTAGAAATTCACACAGATGTACATATCTTTAGCGGTTACTACTACACAAAAAGCTAAATATGAAATTCTTAGTATTAAATGAAACATGCTTACCTTTGGTATAGGAAACCGCAGTTGAGCAATCTGCACTTCACTGACAAGTGGGACTGTAATTCTATTTGGAAGGACCAAGTAGTTGGATATTATATCCAATATTATTGTATCTGATAAACCACTGTTGGAGAAAATAACCCTCAGTTACTTCATAAGAATTAACCATGTTACATCACACTAATATACTCCTTTTGCTGCTTAACAACCTAAATGGAGAATATATTTGTCGTTTTAGGGGGGTAAAGACACACCTGTTTTTTGAACACTTCTTTTAAAATAACGGATTCTTGCAAAATGGCCACCAGGTGGAAGCAGCTGACACAGAATAGCAGAAACCACAGAGATGACTATAAAGTTCTCATTTCCTTGCCACCACCAAGTTCTCCCCTCACCCTCGCCTTTTAAAGCCACCCAGGGCAAAAGGCTATTGCATAAGTTTTCTTGCCTGCATTGCATATAACCAAGCAGATGTTAACTGTTAATCTACTTTTGTATTTCAATAATGATTTAACTGTCTCTGAAAGTCTGGCTAACCATTCCTGTATTGTTATGAAACAAGTTGTCCTCTTGAGCTGGGAGGACCACCATTTAAAACAGAAAAACAAAAGAAAACATGCTCCGAATAAAATATAGCCTAGGGAAGCAAAACAGGTTTTGTTCTGGCAAAAAGGGAGTGGCAGTACAATCACACTGGTAATGAATCATTTAAAAAACCCAACCCCACAGTCCTCCAGAAACACAGAAGAGAGAAAGATTTCCTAAGCAACGAGTTCACCCAGTTGGGTCTGAACTGACAACAAAGCAGTACGCTGTCAGACCAATACAACAGTTACACATATTGCCTACACTGGCAAAAAGGCTGAGCTGCAGCGATACAATTCGCTATAGGAGACAAGTATCCAGGAAGATTTTAGGGTTATGCACAAAGGTTCAGAAAGAAAATTACAAAAATACTTGAACTGCTTGTGCACTCTTGCTAAAGCTGGTGGAGCTGCTTCAGGGATGAACGATTTCTCCTCCTAAATACACTTTATGATTCTCCATTTACAGTTATGAAATTAAAATGCAAATAATATTTGATTACTTAGAACATTTTTCAGAGGAAGCACATGTGTGTAATCACCTTGAGAAGTTTTTCTAAGACTGGATAAGTAGTTGCAAGTAGCTCTGACTCAGCAGTTAGCATATTTATAAAAACACAAAAGCTGCAATGAAATGTAATAAATATATATACTATATATATGTGTATATATACACACACACACACACTTTCATTTGGGGAGAAAATTTCACAGTGAGCAATGAAGGTATTATGGTGGAGATGGGTAACAGAATTAAATACAATCTGGCCCACTGATTCACACCAATATTTCATGCCAGTACAGCCTGCAACCCCTTGGCTGCCCACTTCCACAGAAAATATAGATGAACTACAATACACGACAGAACATGGTTGACTTTTTAACGTCATCCAGTAAGATAGAACAGAAGAAACTCAAGGCTGCATCAAGATCAATGGACAGGTCTGTGCAAACCCCTCTATTCTCTGAAAGAAGCAACAGTGGACAATGTTAAGATACTGCTCAGGGGAAAAATTTCCTCTCCACTTCTGTGAATTAATTCACATCTGTCCTAAAGAGGAGTCTTCATTCCCCGTCCTTGCTTGCAGAGCTCATCCAATCATATTAACAAAGACTTTCATTCTAAATGAACACTGAACCCTACAAATGTAGTTTCAGTAATTAAGACAACTACTATAAGAAGATAATCATGTTATTTGAAAATAAGTAGCTTCCTTTAGTCATCACTGTAACATGTTTTTCAAACTTTTTCAGTTCCATGTTGGTAATCATAGTTTTCAACTTGTGTATACTAAAAGTTTCTCTAAAATTAGCCAAGAAAATAGACCCCATTGTTTTGTTAGAATTGACTTAAAATTTTAAAATAAACGTCTCCACCAGTCTAACATTACAAGGAAAATAATAAAAAGCTGAGGTGATAGTAACTACACAAGCAACAACCACACTTTTCAAAATACAAATCTGACAACAAATCTCCAGTAGGTAAGTTTGCTTTGTTCCTGCTTTTGTTAAGTGTCCCTACCTGGCAAGAAGAGAAAGCTTTGCCGTTATGCTCAATACAGCACATGCCTTAAGAACAGATGATTAATGGAAAAAACTAACTGACCTAGGTCAGAGAAAGCATATGAGCAATGCAGGACAGGCAATGGTACCAGAGCTGCCTTGAAAGAAAGGTTATTGTGCTCTTAGTTAAGATCACATACATTATGAAATAAGCTACAGGCATAAACAAACCTATCCTGGAGTAGCAAAAGGTTCAGAGATTGACTAATGTTCAAATGGTGCTAGAGCAGATTTCCTTAAATAAAAGAAAGAGCCTGAAGCACTACACAGTCCAGTCACTGGGAGGATTCACAATCCTCTCTGTTAAGATGAAACCCCAACTCTGTGATTCCAAAGGTCAGCCTCACAATTTTACATCAATATAAATGCTTGAATGTCACTAAAATATCCCAGAAATTAATATGAAGAATGAGCTAGCATTAATGGAATTTCACACAAAGAAACTGGACTCATAGGAGGCAGCAGATACTCCCTAGCTAAGTAATGAATTAAATTAATTCTAAAAACAACATGACACTTTCAAGCTGTTTAAAATGTATCGAACCAAATATTAGCCAACTGGGATGCTCCCAGGTGGAAAGTATTCTTCAGGAATACACGGCAAAAGTAACAACCTTTTGCCATTATGTTATTAAACTAAGAGGTCTGATCTATGGAAAACAGAGACAAATCACTGATCAAGCTACAGAGAAAGATGTATCAATTTAAACCCTTACATTGATGCATCACCAATAAACAGTTTCTTAAGACTGTAAAACTCTTAAGTCATTGATGATAAGCACAATTATTTTCTCAGTTCTCACAAATGACAAGTGCAAAATGTTTCACGTATTTTACATGTCTTCAAGAGCTCAATTTCATTGCAGGAAAATAACTGTCAGGTACCTACTCTTTGCTATTTAGTTCTACTTATTTTTTAGTGACAGAATAAGCAGCTATGTATTTTTCTTGCATCATCTTTATTTACACTGCAGAGACAGCACATCTCAGACTACATAAAGTGTTTTTACTGTATCTCAAGCAACTATAATATAATTCATCTTCCCATCATCCACATACCTTCCTGACAGCACTTTAGTATTCTCACAGCCTGGCTCCTCCTTACACAGAGATTTTAATTCCACTCCACTGTAAGCTATACTAATGATGGAACATGAATTACTTGTATGTCCTTCTCCTTGTGGAGTCATATACTAAGAGCAACAGAAGTTGTTAACAGCTCACAGGGAAGCTTCTAGCAGCAAATGCAGAATTTCATTTAATAGAAGGCATTTGCAAACAGAGTACAAGCAAGTATTTTTGCGTGCAGGCAACAGCAGTAAGATAAAAAAGGTACCTGTGGCAGCAACAATCTCTTCATTGTTCAGCACTGTTTACTACAATATGTCAAGTTACCCTACCAAACCATACAATCTATCTATATAGATAAGAAAAACAAATTCAGCACTGAAGAAATGTCTTGGCAAAACAGAACATGAGTCACCTCGGTTACAGTTTCTATAGAAACTATACCACATCTAGATGGCATGATTTTATGCATGTGTGGCCAAGCTTGGTTGCTCTGGAAACCATAAAATTGAGATACTTAGCTAGAATTTGTTTACATCTGAGGTTTTGTGTTTGCAGTCAGCCAAACATGTAGTGTGGTATAAATCTCAGGAGCCTAGTAAGCTTAGGTACTAAATGTGAGTTTATTAGTGTTATGTCAAAAAAGCAAATTATTACTCGGTACTTGTATTTTGGAAGCCCTTTTCTCACTCATCAAGAAAATCTCTTTCCTTGGAGGCAGCCTTAAGCAGGCTTGAAAGATAAGCAATTCTTGCAGCCATTAACCTACTTAATGCAAGTTCTAATTTTGAACTGTTCAACTGGGATTCCGTGCAATGGTTTCACACGTCTAAGCAAAGCAAGATCTGTTTCAGTCACGCAAGTGAGCAGTAAAGGATTAATACCTAAATTCAAACTCATTTTTAAACAATAAAAAAGTAATTCTGGAGTCAGCCAGCTCTTGAGAGTACGGGATCCAATAAAAGGACTAGTCACAAAATCCAAGTGTGTATCAGATCCACCCTTACTCCCTTAGCCATAGTTTCAATATTAAAAAGACCCTGGGTAACTATTACAACTAGATAATTATGAATATACTAATGGATTTAACCTCATCAGGATTGCAATGATTCAAAGCAGCTTCGTTTTTACCTCTACTCCTGCTTTTTTCTTTGGGGTTTTATCATGTACTATTTTGACAAGCTCTGCATAAACCAAGCATTTTTTCTAGCTATATATGGTCAATATTTTTGCTACTCCATTTGATCTTCACATAATAAACTGAAAGCTTTAAAAAGTAAGTACTTGAAGAGATTAGGAAGTTTAATTTAATTAGTGTCTTAAGTATTTCTAACTACCTTTATGCAAGCAACTAGAGAAATATCAGCATACAAAGCCATGAGCCAAGATGTCGTGAACCCACTGACATGAAAAATAAGGCTCTCTGTCTTTCTGCTGCCATATGAGATAGCAGATAGGAAATTCACAAGATTCTGGAAATCTGGAAAGGCTGAGAACACTAAAAAAAGCAGATTAAAATTTTTTTTCGAAATGTTTTTAACAAGTTCCATAGCTGTAAGTTTGTGCATTTTTACTTGTAGTGAAATCACTACCTTCTGCACGTCGAGCAATTTAATGTAATTCTAAATCATGAGATAACTACTCGGAATAATTTAACCTAAAATTATTTAGCTGATGGTCTTCAGATTTTCTGGGGTGTACTTGGGTGGAAGAATATCAAACACTGCTTTACATATACTCACTTCAGTCCCGGAACATCCAGAAGATTGGTCAGTCCTGTCCAGTTAATTTCCAAAAGCTGTGAATTACAGAGAAGGGGTTGGGGGGGGTGGGGGGGGGGTGGGGAGAGAAAAGCAACTTAGAATTCACAACACTGAAGAAATAAACCTGATCACTATAAATTCTGATCAGTGGAGGGTTAATAACCAGTTTCCAGGATTTTCTTAAACAGAAACCCAAACTTCTTCCATTCTAAATAATTTTTATCCAATTATAACTTTTAAAGTTATAAAAACAACTCACCATCTTCTTACCTACCCTTCCACACGTACATACAAATACACACATGCACACCCCAATCTACATGTGTACATAGTATTTACTACATACAACCAGTATCAAGTAATGATATGTGATCCTATTTTCTGGAGGAATATATTCATATTCACCATTGACCTGTTATAGATGGACAACTAACCTACATGAATTTGCAGAGTATAATAAACTGATGAAGAATCCCATCTGAGACCAGGAAAATAAGAGATCTAGAAGGCATGACTACAGAAAGAAAAAAAGACTGGGATTAAGAAGGTGGAAGGAGGACACGACAACAGCTTGCAAACAGAGGAGGCTGTTTTTAATGACAAAGAGAAATTAACTCCACCATGGATGCAGTAAAGAAGAAAGGTATCAACAGGATTAAGTATCAAAGTTAGAAAAATCCTCAGAAATAATTAATAGGGATAATTCATTACTAGATCATATGTACTTCCTTCACTGAAATTTTTTACAGAATGTTAGATGTACAAGTGCTGTTTCAGGGCTGCCGGCATTAATAACTAATTCCCCATATTCTTTTCAATCATATAATATTATTCTAGATAACAAAACTAACAAAAAAACCCTAAGTTTCCTTATCTCCCTTCTCACTGAAAACTTTTTATTAACTGCATAGAAGTACACTGAATATAAGTAGCAAACAAATTCAAACCCATCCAACTACCACCACGCTTCCAAATCCACCTAACCTAATCCACCTAAGAATAGCTGCATGAAAAAGTTAGAGATATTGAGATCCCTCAGATAATAAACTAATCGTGGTGGTTCAGTTAAATGCTGAAACAAACCAACAAATCTTTACAAGAACCCATGTTGCATCTTTCCACAAACAGGCAAGAATGATCACCCTACATACATTTGCTATTAAAAGAAACAACCCTAGCAAATACCATTCTTTTTAAAAGGATCTATTAATAGTTTAGTTAGTGATTTCCTTTGTGAATACTTTTGACTAAAGATAACACACACTACATTTACTTACATAAGGAGCACTATTACTTAATATACTTTTGTAATAGTGGCAAACTATTTCAACGTTACCTGTGAAGCACCTAGCCTATCTGTAACAAACAATCAAGCAGAAAAAAAAATCATTATCCTTTCAATGGAAAAGGTAGCAAGATTTAATAACTAAATATTCCAAAACAAAAGGCAAGACGTATCATGGGACATACTGCAAGAATCTACATAAGCCAGCAACATGGCCCTTGCCACAAAGAAGGCTAACACTATCCTGGGCTGCATTAAGAAAACCATTGCCAATGGGATGAGGGAGGTGATCCTTTCCCTCCACTGACCAGCGGTGAGGCCACACCTGAGTGCTCTGTCCAGTTTGGGCTCCTCAGTACATGGACATACTGGACAGAGGTCCAAAAAAGGGCCATGAGGATGACTAAGGGACAGGAGCATCTCTCCTATGAGGAAAGGCTCAAAGAGCTAGGGCTGTTTACCCCACAGAACAGAAGGCTCGGGGGGGATACATGTCCATAAATGCCTGAAGGGAAGGTGCAAAGAAAACTAAGCCGGGTTCTTCTCAGTGGTGCCCAGTGACAAGACCAGAGGCAAAGGGCACAAACTGAAAAACAGGAGGTTCTGAACAGCAGGAAACATTTATTTCCTGTGAAGATGATAGAGCATTGGCACAGGCTGCCCAGAGAGGTTGTGGAGTCTCTGCCTTTGGAGACATTAAAAAAGCCATCTGGATATGGGCCTAGGCAACCTGCCCTAGATGGGCCTGCTTGAGGAAGGGGTTAGACTAGATGACTTCCAGAGGTCCCTACCAACTTCAGCTATTCTATGAGTCTGTGAACATACTAGAACAGAAAACAAACATTTGGTCCTACCCAGTGAGTAAGATTAGCGTCTTCCTAACTATGCTATTCAGAAGGGTGATTAAACCTACAGACTTCAAGAGAATGCTTAAAATTTAGCACTTTCCCTGCTGATACCCATTCAGCAAATTGCTACAGGATTTTTCTTCACCTCCTTTTACTGTATTACACTCCTATGCCTTTGTATAGTCAGGAGAGCAGCAGACACAGAGACTCCTCTAATAAGGCAATCTAACAAACTCTGGTGGACGACTGAAAGAAGCTTGCTTTCTAACTCCATCAACCAAAAGGAGCCCAACAGAGATCTGCTATGTTTCAACATTAAGAAACCCCAACACACTTAGAACAAAAGAATTATAAATTCATACAGATCATTATAGTCTATCCATTTGCTTCTCCTAAATGCAATTTCCTAAACTCTTCAGGATATTCATGTTTCCCAGACTCTGAAAGAATGAATGAAAGTCAAAACAATTTTTCGTTCTGTCATTACAGCATAAGGAAGACAACAATAACTCTCAGAATAAGCTAAACATCATGATTTAGTTAAATTCATTTTCTTACTTCACATAATTTTATACTGTGTGGGTTAAAATGCAGTAAACAAATTTCTGCCAGTTGTATGTATTTTACTATATTTAATTATACCTTTGCATGCACACTTTTCCCCTCGCCAATTACAGAGTACTTCCTTTATGCATCCATTTCATGTACTCATTTTTGTCCAGGAATTATATTCAATATCTCAACAGATACAATAATGATGACATTATGATAGCAGGGGGAAAAAAAAAAAAAATCAATCAACATTTTTATTGTTCTGCTCTAACCCTTAAAAAGCACTTTCCCAAAGTATCCCCAATAAAGCGGTAGCAGTACAGAGAACTGGAATGTAAAGCTTTAGACCCTTCACTGAACTATGAGTAATATGATTCCTGTAAGCTTAATTCTGCAGCTTTAGAAATAACAAGAGCTTTCTGACAAGATACTGCAGAACTGACGCTACTGTAAAAACACAGGCTGATTTTTAAGAGGTTTCCAAAATCATATTTTCCTTCCCATTTTCCTTTACATATTCCTTTGCTGAACTTCATGAGACTCCTATTGGCCCATTTTTCCGGCTTGTCAAGGTCCCTCTGAATAGTAGCACAACTATCTGCTGCATCAACCACTTCTTCCAGTTTCAAGCAAGTAAACTTGCTGTGGCTCCAGTGGTGTCTCCAGAAGGTCAGAGGTCCTGTTTCAGATGTCCCGTCTACAGAGAATCACACTAGATGCATATGTGAGGGTAACTAAATTCAGCCTAAGCCACTACTTGTTCATATACATTAGTCACATCTGAAACAGACTATCAGAATCTAAAGTGAAACATCCTATCATTAGCAGCTATACAGAGCCCAGTACAGAGACTGCTGACTTTCATCATTCTTCACGTGAAAGTGTGAAGATATCGTTGGTCCAGTACTATCTTGTATTCAATGTCTTTCTAAAGATATCTCACTATAAACTAGTTTTGCCCACTTTCTGTTACAGTACTAGCAGGATTATTTTTAGTGAGAAAAGGCTAACCTACCTTACACAAGAAAAAGTATGTATTTGAGCAAATCATATGGAGGAACCAAAAGCTGTGGAATTTGCATCATCACTTACCACGCTGTTATCTGACTATGCATTCAGATTCTAACAAACACATTGAAGATTCAACTAGTACATGTGAAACTTTCCTATACTTCTGAAAACACTAATTTTTAGAAAATGCTTTTGAAAGACTTAGGTTATCAGACTCATTTTCTAACGGACAAAAAGAAGGTTAAACCCACTCATTTAGTTTGCTCTAGTCAGTGTTTACACAAAAATTCTGCCTTTCTTCCTTCAAATTTATCTTCCATTAGCATACAAGGCCTCTATCAACTATAGATCAGGCTGTCAGCCAAGCACTTACAAGAAGTTGTGCACAAGAGATGAACACACATTAGGAAAACAGTTTTGTAATTAGCATTTTCAGCAAAGGAACGCACAGTTAACAACTGGATTGGAAAAGATCTTCAGGTAGGTGGGAGGCTCAGTTTTCTAAGGCACATCTATTTATGGAATGCTAGCAAGGCTAAGTAGCAGTAAGACCTTCCAGAAGTGGATGAGATCTTACTAAAAACTCATACAGTCTGAACACTGAACAGCCTTTTTCTTCTTCCTATTTTTGGGGTTTTTTTAAAGTGTTATGATTTCTTTTCTACATGAATGTAAATTTAAAGCTATCAGGTTTTTAATTAGCAAATGCAAACTGTTAGAAATTATTTGTTGTAAAATGGGTTATTTTACATTGGTATGTAAGCTTTACTTGTACACTTAGTTCTACAATAACAAACGATGAGCTAGAAAACACAGAACAAATATATAAGAAAGCTGAAGGTAATTTCAGTGTATTCTTCTTTGAAAATTAACGGTGCAAATTATACGTTCTTCAAATCTCATGCTCATCTTAACTCTGAAAAAAAGTTAAGAAATAAATAACTGAACTAGGATGTAAAGTCCAATTTAGCACAAGTAACTTCAGTTTTGTACTACTTCCTCAATCCTGCAAACCCACAAATGTTTAAGTAATGTAACATACAAATAGCTTGGTAGCAGCTGATAAAATTAATGACAACTTGTGTTTTCACACTGGTTGTCATGTTCTAATCACAAGTTTTGGCATTATATTATATGACACTTCAAAAATCTATGCAGACTACTGAGGCTCTGGAATAAGTAATTTTATAGTGTTTTAAGACAAAGAATCCATTTTATTGGATGATTTATTCCCTTTTTCCTTATTCATAGGTGAATTAGAAGGCAAATACACCCCACAAATACCTCAAAAAATTGGTCCTTATCCTAAGGTGTTCATACCTGCATCCCATATTTAACATTTTTACATACTAATGTTTTCAGAGTAAACAGAAAATGAGAAAATATTTGCATTTCCTTTTGATTTTTTCATTCTTTGTTGTTTAGTATATTGCATACAGCAATTAACATGGCAGAGTCCTGTGCTGCCTCCTAAATTGATTTAACCACATTAAATGAATCGGGCAACATAATGCACATTAAAATTCAGCATGAAAAAACACCATCTACACTAGACTTAAACATGTATTGTAGTGGTTTCTATATTAACTGCTACAACCCAAAACAAAACAAAGAACAACCTATGAGATAGCACAGAGAGCTGCAAGGTTTTTCAATTTATGTGACCAAAAAGCATTTCAGAAGGTTGCAGCACAGCATGCAGACCACATACACTGCTTGTGACCACTCACTATCAATACTTTGATTATTACACACCTCTTCTCAAAAACAAGGCTACATTGATTCATTCTGTCATCAGTCCTCAGACCATGAGGCATGTAAAAAATAATCACACAAAGTTACTGAAAAAAAATAGTGTTACTAAGAGTGGCCCATTTAGACAAGAAACGCAATTAGTATGCAATTAGTACATATAACATCAGAAACTTTATTCATCTATTTATTGTACAGGAATAAACACAAATACAGAGGTCAATTTCAGAAGTGCTAAAGACAAATCCTTTTCAATTCAAAGTTGGAGTTAAGAAATTAAAAATCATTACCAAGGCTAAGCATGTTACCGGATTATTAGAAAAGCTTTGCAAATAAACCTTAAGCCATGAAACGTTTTGGAAGGAATACAAGCCTTCAAACTCCTGGCATAAATCAAGCTTTTGCTATTTGCACTTTGAAGGTAAGCTCTCCTCACATAACAAGTTTTGCTATGTTCACCCACCATTGTGCTTCCTTTCCAGTTCTACCAGAAGAGCCCAACAGTAATGAAGCATTGATATTGATATCACTGCAGGAATACACACTCTAATCTTAGCCTACAGATATAATGACAAATGCTTTTTTCTTTTTATGTTGGGGGTTTTTTTTGTTCATAGTCCAGCCAAACACAGATTTTCATTCTACATTTTGTGCATTACCATGCCATGATTTGCAAGCACCCCACCCCCGCAACAGGTAGTTCTCTCAGTAAGTTAAAGCAACGTCACCATCCTAAAAAACTCAAAAGGCCTATGGAGAAAAAGGGAGCAAGCAAAAGACTGCCAGCTGATGAATCATTTTATGAAGTACTGAATAGAAAAAAATTTCCATACTTTAAGGAAAGTTTTGGCCTATAAATCTCCAAAATAGCTTAACAATATTATTTCCTTCTTCATCACAGCTTTGAGCAATGCAAAATTCTCTTAGTTCAGCTAAATTCAGGGAATGCCAACTGGTTCTCTACAGCAGAACTAACAGGGCACTGGAAAGATTGTGTTCAGTATTTGTCACCAAGTGAAACTCTGCCAAGAGCCAAAAACAATGTGGTCTCTTTATACAACACAGTGCAACTGAGAGAGGTGATATGCCTTGCAGAGACTTCTTACCAGCCAGCTCACTGGCCTGGAGTGGGCGGGATTTCAGACACCAGTGAGACTTTCCAATGAAGTAGTATGTGTGTCAAGTTACTCAAAGCTCTTTCAATTCTTCCTCTGCTCACAGTAGTGAAAACAGATTACGTTTCCTCCCTGAAAACCAAGAAATGTGTGTCTTCTCAAGGCTCTGTACTGAGAACGAATGAACACTTACACTGAGTTTTAAAAAAAATATATATATATATCTCCCTGTGGCCTGTAAGAAAAGGTAGGCTAAAAACTGATGAGCGTTTTTACGCATTTGGTGTTCTCCATACCCTAGATGTGTTAGGATGCAAAAGGGAAAAGAATGTACTGGGACACAGAACACACAGGCCACAACTGAAGTTCACAGCAGCACAAAAGGCAGCCTCTAAACACTGCCAGTCTTGTGGCTTCATTTGGCTGCCATAAACACTACTAATTCTCAGAAGCGAAGCCACAAAGTATTTTAAAATGCTAACGAACAACTTCCTGCTAATCAAGTTATGGAAGTATGAGTCTTCTGCAAGACCCACTACAGGGCATGATGATACAATTCCATGGGATAAGTTGTGTTTCTTCTCAGAATTTTTTTATAAGAAGGGGACTAACATGCCCTCTTCTCCTTACTCCTGAACGGTCATGCAGAAACAGTACAACCTGTTAGTAGAGCACAACCCATTACCACTGCAATGCTAAAGTGCTAACATTACTGTAATTATTTAATAAATAACATTATCGAGTGTATTTCCCCAGTAAACATATAATAAACTCAGCTTCTCAAGCAAGGCTTGACTATACAATACCATAGAAGGTAGCAATGACACTGTTTTTCATCATTCCTGAAGGAAACACACCATATCTCTGCATGGGAGCCACGTTTAACAGTGCTGTTTTTCAGCTGTAACTGTCCAAAGATTTAAATGACAAATGCTGAAGATGGAAGATGTATAGTTGTGGAGGTAAGAGACAGAACAGGCAAATTTTTGAGTTAAGGTGACCAGAAGAAGGACCACAGTTAGTCTTGTAAAAATCCTGTGCACCTCACTATTCTCCACAGTGTCAACTATTCAAAGTTTCATTTCAAGCCAATTCTCTCTACTTTCTACCCTTCTACCAGTTCCACATTTTGGTTCGCACCCTCATATGAGTACTGACACTCTCCTGCCTCCTTAGCGAGCCAGCCCAAGATGCTGAAATACATCTGAAGGACAGGAAATTAGTCACTTCTTGATGTGTTTAATATTTTGCCAGCTTAGGTCCCAAAACCGGTTTCCTTTAGGAGGAGAAGCTTCAACACTGGTATGAAAGAGACAATAACACTGAATGGGAGGGCACAGGGAGAGAAGAATATGGTACAGTGGAAGCATCAACTGTAATGGCCCTAAAAACATCCCATAAGCTATCAAAATTAAAATATAAAAATTTTAAGTTATAGAAAATTATAAGTACACAAAGTAACAGTGCAAATCACTCTCATCTTGTAAGCAATAACACTAATTCTTAACAAATATAACCGTAAATTCAGAATTTATCCACATGTTCCACAAACCCCTTTAAAAGAGATTAAAAAAAATTGAAGCAAACATAGCAACAGTCTCATACATTCTGACGCATTTTTGACCAACTAAAAGCAAACCAAAACAACATTCTTCTGCATTCCACATAATGACTTTTTTTTTTTCCCCCAGCCATTTCACTAGGACTCATTCTTGGTGCAAGTGCTCCTTTTGAGTCTAATTTTCATCAGTACTCATAATTTTTAAAGTGACATTCAGCGCTGAATTTTCCAAAGGCAGCCAATATTAAATGAAACTAAATCAGTATCAAATAAAGCAAAACTACAGAACAGAACAAATCTGTAAAGTGAGTAGAGGACAAAACTGTGAATATAGAAATTGCAGCTCTGCAAGAGTTGCCCACTTTTCCTGGAAGGCATCCTGTTTTCCAGCCATGGTTTTTTTAGAATAGTATAGGCATTTTCATATGTCTATTTTGTTGTTTTTGTTTTAAACAAGAGAAAAGGGTTGGGTTAAGAAACGCCTTCAATATTAAGTATGCCACTAAACAAGCTTTTGAAAATTACTAATCTGCAGTACAGCTGTAAGCCATATACACTTCTGTAACTAATCAAAAATCAAAATCATTAACTATGTGGTGTTTTGTTCTAAAAGGAAAAGATAACTTCACTTAGAGAAACAGAATATATATGGTAAATATACATAATGTTAACATAGTGAGAAGTAATACAAAAAAACCTACACATCCTATTTACACAGTGCTAACCTTTCCAGCATTGAAGCTCAGAGATCTAAAAGACTACTTCAAAACATTAGAACGCACATATTTCTCCCTTGAAGTCTCTTACATATTCAGACATATTTTTTAAGCTGATGAAACTTTCAGCACCTTCTTCACAATAGTAACAACAAAATACAGTATTTAAAAAGTTTCATATAACATAAGAACTCTTGCAGTATCAAAAACTTCATGCATTACTCAGAAACTGGAGACCGGTAAACTCATTAAACAAGTATGTTCAGAACTATCAATTTAGGCAGCGTTGCCTTATATAGTCATTAAAGCCAGCAAACAGACGATACAGAGCAAGAGGAATTGTTGCCAGTTACTTTGGACTGGAAAGTATGAGAACAAAACCTAATGCTAGCTGCCAACTAATTCCTCTTCCCTTCTAACAAAAATATTGAAGAAAAGCTTTCCTTGGCTGCAGCCACTTGCTCTCTAGTAAGTGGACAGAATTTGGTTATTGCTATAATAAGCTTTATTTTACATTTTTCTACAGAGGTTAGAAAAACACCAAGACACAATGCAGTGGGGAGAAAAGTCTGCTTGGAAAAAAATATGAATTAATTATGGAATTATGGAATAATTTGACTCAAAGATATTTTGTGGACAATCAACCCTTAAGTTTGCTTGGACCTTGACCACTAGCTTTTAAATGAAAGGAGGGTGAAAAACACTTTTAATATTTTTGTAACTGAATACTTTTGGGAAGGGTTTGACTTTTTAGTTTTCATTCTCCAGTTTACTTCCTGTCATTTTTTGTCCCACGAAGTCAACCAGACCCCTAATAAAGTGGCATGGGGATAGAAGTAAAGACAACATTACTCTGGACAAAGTCTCTCCCAAAGTTCAGAAAGCTATGACCACAAATGAGAGGTGTTTCATTTGATATACTTCCAGTTTACGATCTCAGGTGCAGATTGACTGAGTTAACCAATTCACAAATGCATGGCACTTAGCATGGATCTGGGACAGAAAGGACTGGCCACAGCTACCAGAGCTAAAAGGTGTCTGGAGAGGTATCTGGAACTACCAGAAATAAAAGGTTCAAACAAATCCTACCAGAGCACAATGCTGGGAAACTGAGGAAGTGTCAGGATCAGCTTACAAGCATGCCTGCTGCTGATCTCTCCCCTGCTATCCCCTACCAGCTTTCCTACCTCTCCCTCAGAAAGCACCAAAGAAGCTGTGGCTGCAGGAGGAACCCCAGGAAAGCAGCCCATATGTGCTGCACTGGGTCATAGCTCCAGCAGAATAGCTTCTGCAGAGGGACAATACACAGGTTTCTTTCTCAGTGAATACAAAACAGAACTGAGAGACAGAACACAAACCACATCTACAACACAAAGATCATGCCTGGGGGTGGGGGGTGGGCGAAAGAAGTAAGGCCTGTGTCCACACAACTAAACCCTTCTCCCTGCGCCTCTAAAATAGTGTTTGCACTTAACTTGTTTACTAGGTGGTCCCTGTAATGAGCTGGGTGCAGTACTGAGTCTGGAAATTGTTTGGAAGAGCACTAAATAGCAAAATAACATCAGAGTATGCTAACAATTACATAGCACAGACCACCATAAGGCAGTGTCCAGCCCGTCACAGCCCTGCTTCATTTGTTAGTATAAATACAAACATTATGTCCTAGACTCATGCTGCTCAGCCAGTGGGTAAAAAGGAGACAACCAGAGATCTCCTAATATTTAGACTCGCTTCAAAATAGTAAGTGGAAATCCAAATTTGGTTCATCTCAATGTACCTCCCCAACCCTTCCCAAATAAGACCAATGATGTTTTATCAGTTTGCACGAATTATTTCACTTTTAGAAAAAAAGTGACTAAACTATCCACAAAACATTTCCAAATTCTTGCACGTTTTACCAAGATTTAAGTTCACATTTGCTTTACACAAAAACACATGGTTTCTCTAGAGAGATGAAACAAGACACATAAATGACACCTTAAGTTTTTCCTAGGCCACACAAACACCCATACAAACCTATCTTTTCAGCAAGTTCACAAAAATTTATCTTAGGACATTTGTTCAAAAGAATTGTTACAAGAATGTGATGTCATTGAAGAAAACAACAACATACCTTCTAAAGCTGTTGAAGTAAAGAATTCACTCCCACCTCCCAAACCTTGAAAACTAGATCAACTCAGCAGATTGCTGAGGAAACCACAACGATCAATCTGAGACTGTTTCAAAGTGCCTAAACCCATGCACTTGTAATTTATGATCTAGCATAATCTGAAACTGTACATCTTAACATCACAAGTTTTACTGTTTAATTAGAACATATCCAAGAAACAAAAGCCTCCAACGGAAAATATACTTCCAAGTAAGAGACAGAATCAATTTCTTCAAAGAAGTCTGTGCAGCACAGACTTCCATGATGTTCTCATTTTTTAAGCTCTCTCACTGATACTTACTACAAACAAACTTCAAATCACTGAAACTGCCTTACACACACACAACATCAAAATATTTTCCAACGTGAAGTGTGCAATTTGTATTATGTTCTCCTTTATATTCGTCTAAAATAAGGTTGTTTGCAACATCTGTGAGCATTTCCTGATGCATCTGCAGATTAAACCAGAAATTTCCTGCAAGTAGTAAAATCTAGAGTAGAATTTCTGTCATATTTGATAATATTTAGTTCAAATAACACTGTAGGTTATTTATTACTCATTTTCAGACAGTGAAAATTACATTTGCTATCTATCCTGTTCTATCAGTGCTGTACCAAGTTAACAGACATACTGGTGCTTGTCAGCCAATCTTACCTGCGAGATTCAGACTACAGCTTTTGAAGTGAAACAATCACCCCAAGGTGCAACAATCCACCATCTATAGTGCAAACTTCAATTACATACATTATCATTTTAACACAGAGGAAACGGTTGAACTGAAATTGTATCACTACACCACCCACGTTCCCAGGTTTCAAAACCTGTGTTACTTTCAAACATTGCACTTAAATATGAACTTTTTAAAATATAGTAAGTTCAACATGAAAAGGCAAGACAGGCATATAAAACAGGTGCTCATAAAAAGTAACTATCGGGTGATTTGTGATAGGCCAGAATTCAGAAAAATTTTTGGCCTTAGAAAACTTTCCTTAACTCATTTTCTACAAATTACTCAGATGCAGAAGTTTTCTTCCTCTTCAGTGAGCTAAGAACCATTCTCCTAATTCAAGAGTACTTAAATAAGTCTGTAACAACTGCAACACTATTGAATCCTGCAAAAATGCACATAACTTTGGTGCCAGTCTCCATGATACAAATTAATATTGGCTAACCCAAATAATCCCCAGGCACTTTCCTTGTTGTTTGGGTAGTAAAGAACAGGGGAACCCTACGAAAGACTTCTAAAGTACATCACAGTTTCATTTAGATAAATGAATCAGTTACTTCAACAAAAAAGGTGGTAAAACGCAGCAGAATCCCATACAAATGCTATAATACCTTGAAACTAATTTCAGTTTGTACATAGTTATATTATTTAAAATTAAAACATTTTTTAATTATTAATTAGTATTTTAACTCTTATTAAGTCAACATCAACCTTTCCAGTTAGAGCATGCCCAGAATCTCACCTTCTACAAGACTCACTAGGTTGGATACAATCTCAAGAGCCCACCTGAGTGAATGGTTCTGGAAAAGCTGTACTTACATCAATACTAACAGATGATGCAGGTCCAATCTGTTCTTAAGAGCCAGCAGAGACAGAGATTCAGTGTCTCAAGGCAGCCTATTGCAGTGCTTCACTACCACTACCATACAGGCTTTCCCTCATCCCTCTTGTCTAGCCTGAATCTTCCTTGCTGTGACTCTTTGTTATCCTATCTGCCATTGATATACAGAATAGATTGCATGTTTCTCTTCCGCAAGAGCCTCTCACATTTTTTAAGACATTTTCTCCTCACTCTAAACTAAACAATTCCCATTCTTTTTGGTCTGTTCTCGAGGGTCAAATTTATTCTTATCTCCCTACTTTGCACATTTTCCAGCTGGTCAGTATCTTTTTTGAAGGGCTGTGCCTAAAACTGAAAGCATTTGTGGGTTATTTTCTTGTTTACACATGTCAGTCTGGGTGTTTCAGTTTCATCCCAGCAAGGCCTTGTTGGCTTAGCTACGTTTCACTAGTATTCCTGTCCAAATGTCTACTTTGCCCTAGCACATATTACAGTTGAATTACATGACACCCTCTCTCCCGCCAACTTCTGCTACTGTCATGATAATTTTGACTTCCAATTCCATCTCACACTGTGCTTCATCCATTTTCATCCTTGGGTCATTGGTAAATATAATGGAAATCGCCTACCTGCTGTTTAGGATAAAAATTTCAATCATCTTAGCAGGTGATCTCAGAACACCCACTCTGATTTTAATTTGTGGTAACATCAGCATGGTTTTCAAAACAACTTTGCATAGATCTTGTGGAATTTTAACTTACACCATGCTCACCTACAGACTGTCATGAAGAATCAGTAACAAGTTTACAAACAACCTAGATGGTATCTATTGATCTTCCTTTATCCAGAAGACTCAAGAAAAATTTGACAGCTTTGACAAAATACACTTCAGAATTCCAAAGTAATTATTATTCATCTTGGTTTCTTCTAGTATTCATAAAATTTGTCCACTATTTTTCCAGGAAAGCTCAACCAAATGGAAGTGATTTCGCAAATTCTTTCCTTTTGCTGCTTAATTCTTCCTCTATCATTTTCTGACTACTGTCATCAGCACTCTAGAAAGAGCAGAAACAGAGATAAAAGTACTTACAGGTTTCCTAAGGAAAAAAAGAGATAGTGCTCCAATTAGGGGCATGTCTCCAATCAGTGGTTCCAGAATAACCCTCATAGTGCCATGGATCTGTGGAAGGGGAGGAAAAAAAGGCAATTAATTTACTTTAGTTCAAGTATTAAATAAAACACATTCACTGGCAATGCTTACACTTCCTAGTTCATTAAATTTTTGATTATGGAAGAATTTCACATATATAGCTTTACCTGTCGCCCAAACCCAAAATATTTAACACAGGCACTAAACAGCTGGGCTTAAAAATTCATTATATTCTTCTACATGATGCTCTGTCATGTTAGTGGTAATTTTGCCAAAATATGAAGCAGATCATCTATACAGCTCAATGTAAACCAGTGTGGCACAAAACAATGCAATGGCATCCACAGACACTAGAACAAAAGTAGGCAAATGCTTATAGGTATGTCAAGATACACCACACACACACACACAAAAAAGCGTACTGTTTTTCCTCATGAGAGAGAGAGATCTGTTACCAGAAAATTAAGGAATTTTGAGAGACAGTATCAGAAGGCAAGGCTACTAATAGTAACTGCATCTGAACTAGTAATTGCATCTCACAGTAAAATATTCAATAAAACAAAATTTTAAGCTCCATGGTCCCTTTACAAACCACATAAACACTGGACTGATGTGCAATTATCTCCATCTTTTTTCATACATATTTAAAACAGCTCTAAATCTAAAAGGA
The DNA here is from genome assembly GCF_023634155.1 of Falco peregrinus. Classification (NCBI taxonomy): domain Eukaryota; kingdom Metazoa; phylum Chordata; class Aves; order Falconiformes; family Falconidae; genus Falco; species Falco peregrinus. Next base: position 53,773,332 of record NC_073725.1, on the reverse strand, counting down.
ATTTACCCTTTCAGCTAAGTCATGTTACTGAAATTATCATGCAGTATCAATATAATGCAACTGAGAAAAAAATAGTAACCAATAAAACTACACCATTACTGGTTCCTTCTTATAAATTTTTTCATTAGAAAATAATGTCTCAGTGATAACTCAATATCAAAATAAAAAAAATTAATTTCACCTGTATACTTTTCACACCAGCTCTGCAAAAGTATCTCTTGATCTCCAAATCAATTTCACAGTTTCCAACAAAACTAAGACAAAAAAGGAAAGTATATATTTAATTTTATGGACTAAACCACAATATACCATTAGTACAATATACCACTATCATGACAGTGATTTCACTCATACATCACAGCTTATAAACAAAAAATGAATGTTAAAACATTGAAGCATATAACAAAGTCAAGATTGTTAAAAAAAATTACATCCACTTCAAAACATCACCACTGTCATTAAAATCACTCCAATACATACATAGGTATGTTATCATCTCCAGAAGCATACATGAGATAAAACATGCAAGTACCCTTACTATTAGGAAATAACGGACACTATTCATACCCCACCTTCAGGAAAGCTCTACGTTGGTATCGACAGTACATGAACCCAAACCCATGTTCATCTAATATAATCATGAGAAGCATTAGACAGAGATGGTTATTTCACTAGAAATCAAAGTTGTCTGAAATATTCAGAGACTTGCAAAGCCAGTCATATTTAGAAATTCCGTAAGCTGAATGGGCCGAGATGGATGATCCACTAACCAAGGGTTATGCCAAAAACAGTCAAGCCCCTTCCAAGGGGAAGGGAGAGAGGAGGTAGTGAGTAAATTAGAAAATAATACATTTAAAACAATGCAATATTTTCCCTGAACAGGTCTTGCATCCCATTTTGGGGGATGCAAGGTCAAGGGCTTGAAATTTTGCAGATGCTGCTCTGTATCCCAGAGAGAGATTTGCACTAGACTGTAAAAAAAGGCCCATTTGTTTTGCCCATGCTACAAGGCTAAAAGATTATTTGAATGCAACTCAAGACTCAGATTTTAGCAGCTGCTTTTCCCAAAGCTCCATGCAGGTCAAGCATGTACCAGCAGAGTTGAAGAGATCTTTTCTAAGAACTGCTGCTGCTGCAAGCCACGTTAAGTCTGAAAACAAACTAATTCTGAGACTCAAAAAGGAATCTAGAAAGAAAGCTTGTGACTAGCAAGGGAACAGGTCAATGATTCTACAGAATAAGAGCTAAAACCAAAAACCAACAGACTGACTTTCAAGCTACAGCTAGGGAGAGACTGGCTAGACAAGGAACCTGGCTGAGAAGATACAGGTTATAACAAAAGGACAAATGAAATCTGAAGAGCTTTCTGAACAAACTACCAGCTAAAAAAAAATAATTAAAAAAATATGGAAAAAAAAGAACTAAGTGGGGAGGAGATAAGGGGCAGCTCAGACTATGCCAGATACTGCTGCGAGCAGGGGAAATTTTCTCCTTTACAAGGCATCCCATTCCAAATTTCGCAGTAGAGCTCAGGCTTCCTCAGATTAGATTCCTCAGACCTAACCTGTACCATGAAAAACTGTTCAGCCAAGTTTAGGAGTTTGATGGAATTTTATTACAGAAATGTCTGGAAAGTTACGGAGAAAATGGAGTTGGCTCTCCTCACAGGTCCATTTTAGGATCAAGTCAAGGTAGAATAAATAACTGTAATAGTAAAAGCAGAACAGCAGGACTCCTGCCCCCTCTCCTCTGACAACTGATGGCCACAAGGTACTTTCAAAAGAAAGCAAAGCTGATGGTTGCTGCATTCAGAATATCCACTATTCAAATCATTTGTAGCCACCTGTACTCTGTGTGATAGTGCTACCTATGGGATTTCAAGAAAACACAAATCTTATCAATCCCTTGAATGAACAATAGTGCTGAGACATTCTTGTAAACATCCAACACTGGAATGTATTTTCAACTATTCAAAAGATAACAATACACAGACTCATTTTGGTACAATGACCAGTTTGGGGAACTGGAAGACAGCAACATGACAAGGGTTTATGTGAAAGGAAAGCGACCACTGCTTTCTCCGGAATGAATGTAGTGTGATTGTACAGTTTAAAAATAGGAATATTTTTTTTTAATGCATCATTTCAAACTATGTAAGTTCTATTTTTACCTATCTAACTATATATATAGAGATAGTAGATATATATATAAATATACACACACATATGTAATTGTGTAACAACATGACACAGGGAAGCAAGGTCAATTAAAACCTGTAACTCAAACCTCAATCTTGGCACTTCGTAGCATCAGAACTATTTGTGTTATGAAGACTGGGAAGCAATATGCTTGTTTGAAAATCCGTAATAACATGATGACAAACTGAAGTAAAAATAGTAACAAACTGCATTTGAGGGTAACAAGTCAACTGCTTTTAACCTTTTAATAAAGTTAAACATGGTTTTATCCCAAGATATTTGGCTGGGTCCATTAACAGTCAGTGCTACAGAATTCCACTGTAACATAACATACAACTTGAAGGCTCATTTAGTAAGTAAATTCTGTACATTCAGATCATAATATCCCAGAAATATTTATGACCCCTGTAATGTACAGAACACTAAGATAGATTACATTTTAATGGGGGCAGTCCCGTAAGAATATAATAGCAGATGTACTCAATCAGATAAAAAGCACAGTATACTGTGGATGGGGTCACTGTACGACCATAAAAGATGCCCAGAAGCAAAACAAACAAAAATAGGACAAACATTTCCCAGATTACAACGATCTGTGATACTGTACTCTGGGCTACCTTCATTATTTTTACAAGATATTTTGACTGCATTTTTACAACTGTCATCTGCCAGTACAATGGTAGTGATTTTTCTCCATTCAAGTATAACACATGAAAAAAAAAAAAATACTTCCACGAGTTTAAATCTGCAGCCTAAAATTTTCTTTTTTTGTGTGTCATGAGACTGTGAAAAACAACTCAGTTGTATGCTATTAACAAGTATTTCCTCAATCTCTCAGTCTTTTTTGGCTTTCTTTACTACAGTTCACATTTAATTTGACAGTTTATCTTGGTTTCTGTTGATCCATAACTTTAAATTTTCCTCAAGTGTTTACTACATTCATGCATTTTAGCAAATGTAAGATTTATATTTATTATCAATTTATTTAGACTATCTTAATTGGCCCAAGTAGTTAAAAGTTTTCCCTCACACATCTGTCAGCAGAAAGTAACTTCTAAATTGTAACATGAGTTTTGACAATTTTTTAAAATAAAGTTCACAGTAAGTAAGAGAAAGGTAAAGTGTTCCCTTTGCAAACATGGTCCTGAAATTGAATCTTTAAATACACTTTCCAATGAATGCTTTGTGGATTATCTAGTCAAGCGGCTTACAAGAGTAAAGTTCCTCACTGTATCCTGAGCAATGCATAGGACCTGTTTCAAAAGGTTCTGAAAAACACTCTGAAGCAATGATCAGAATGCACTTGATACCCCTGCAGAAACAATAAAAACTAAACCAAAACACACTCCTTTTGCAATTAAAAGCAAACCCCCAAAAAAACTCAAAGAAGAGATACTAAAAAAAGAACCCCAAAGCTAAAAAAATAGAAAAAAAAAAAAAAAGAAATGCTAAAGAAGTGTTTTGGAGACACATTGGAACTACTTAAATGTACTGTAAGGAAGGTCCAAAGCCAATACATATACCCAATCACAAACAACTGACAGTAGAAAGGGCTAAAGGATGCCACACTAGTGAAACAGCAGGACAGAAGGTAATTATTACAAGAATGGATGTACTAAAAATTTGAAAATATAAATAAAATAAAATCTTTCCTTCTTTTCCCCCTGCCACCCCCCCAAGGATTTGACTTCATACAGCTATTCTTATGAATGCTTAGAGAGAGACTGTTTTCCTTCTCAAATGTGTTTAGGGAATTAAGGGTTTATAGAAAGCTCCTAACTTTGAAATTAAAAATAAATTAAAATTAAAACAATCTAATTTAACTGGAGATTTAAATCTATAGGGGTAAATACTCCAAAGGACAGACTTTTCTCTAATACTGACCTGTTCTTGATAATCTTACAAAACTGAACTAAAATATCCTAGCAATGGACCCCTCAGGAACATAAACAACAAAACAACAACAAAAAAAATAATCACAGAGTCACACATGATACTGGAGTGCCATCTATTTAAAACTTGTAGAAATAAAAGCCTTTGAAAAAGAGCCCTTACCCAATGAGAAGGTGTCAAGGACAAGTCTTAAATATGAAATGGGACTTCTTTTGATGGTGGTTTTGTTTAAGCCTTAATTGCTAGAAGCTATGACAGTCACTCTCTAGCACTCTTGTTTCCATGCTCCTCCTGCAAGCTTATGCCACTGACAGCAGGGGCAGACTGTTGGGGTAAATGGGCACCTAACTGACTCAGCACTATCATCTTTATTTAAACCACTTCAAGGAATTTATTTCAGTCTTTTAGACTGGACTCTACTCTAGCTGTTACCACTTCTCAAGTAGGTTGCAATGTAATGCATTGAGACATATGGGCCAAGATTTACTTCCAGTCTAAGTAACAGGACATTAATCCTGAAATTTTTGTGCAAATCTTCCGTCCTTTTTACGTTTATCTGTCCCAACCCAGTTCATGAAAATGAGCAGGAGTAAAAACAAAAACAAAACAAAAAAAAAAAAAAAGAAACACTAGATTTACCCTCTCCTCCTGTGGGAGTAATCCTGCTTTAAAGAGAAGAAGTGGTCCTGTGAGACTTGGCCTCTCAAACGCCTGAAAAAACCAGCTTCTCAAAACCAAGTCTTTTACTGTGTCCATAGCGGTCAGACAAGTCTGTTTTCCTGAGGGCTTAAGTCTGAAAAGGTGAGGCTGTTCTCACAGCTGCTCTCCAAAGCAGCAACAAGGAGAAAACAGAAGGAAATTTCTCCATTAGGGCTAACAGCATCCACCCCAGTGAAACACACTTTCAAGACACAATGCTGCTGTATTCTGTCCAGCAACACCAATCCCTGGTTTGGATAGCTGTCTTTTTCCTATAGAAATAAAGTGATTTGATTTAATAAAGATTGGTCCCTGCTCACAGGTGTAGCCCCCCTGAAACCCAGGAAAGAATGCAGCAGCAGCATCTTCTCACTCTGGCACCCAGCTCTGACAAAAAAAAAGCAGTCTTCAACATAGCTGAGATTTACATAAATAATTCAAAATTAAGAATAACCAAGTTCAAACTTTGGAAGTAACTCTGAAAAAGAGAAGTTGAGAGGCCTGATTTCCCTGGCAGTAACCAGCAGGGTAGCAGCAAGAAACACAGAAGGCTGCGGTTTGCTGGATCATCAGTGACTGACAAATCTGGCCTTTCCACAACCTACAAACAAGTGAAAGTAGTCACTTGAACACATATCAATTAAGGCCAAATACAAAACCTTTGCTGGGTTCACTGACTGTACTTTCAAAACTCTGTAACTGCAGACTGTGCAGACTTTGGCAAATGTTGGGTAGATCTATTCATAAACCTATACCAACAGGGTCATAATGAAAGGGGCAAAGAAAACTGAAGCAGCAGACTGCAGTCGCTCTTGCATTATAAAAAACAAATTTAATTTGGTTACATATGAGCACAAGTCCTTTGGTAGCTATCATTCTCTTTTTCTAACACTGTGTTTATAAACAAAAAAATATTTAAGTAACGGAGAAAAATAAAAAAATCCCAAGCATCTTACTGTACCTTAAATTTTAGACTAAACTGCAAGGAAAAGTTTTAATACATGAGAAAAAAATAGTGCTTTAGGCTTTAGAAAGTACTTTTTTATTAACCAACATTAATGATGCAGTCATACTGAGTCAATATGCTATTTCCCTCAGATAAATGCTATTTACAGCATGCAGTTCCTTCCTCCATTCATACACAATTGGAACTAACTACATTTGCATTAATGAAGCAATTATTCTCCTTTCAGGACAACATAATGCTGAATCAAGCAAAGCATATATTATAAGGCATGGACATCATCATAATATAGAAATAAACTTACCTGATTTGAAGATCCAAAATGATCTGCCTTTTGTCCACATTTTCGGTGTACACTTTCACACCATTTATCCGCAGAGGCTGAAACAAAGCAGCAAGTAAAAGTTGCATCTTTCTACTGAACTATATCATATTAAACTCTTAACTTTGAAATAAAGGTGAAAATACACACATTCATGCCTGAAGTTAAGAATTTACTATAAGCATTATTAAAAGGTGTGAAGCAAGGCTACCAATTTAGCTCAAAGTTAAAAATCACCTTGCTAGGATTCACTCAACCATGCTTCTGACAATTACCCTGTGTTTAGGCCACTAGATTTCAAGATTTACAAAAATTTAGTATCAAGCTTTCTCTCTCCCCCATCTGTATGAATGTAAACATCTCATTTCTCTGTACTAGTATATGCCTAACAGCCCCAGACAACTAAAACAACAAGCTAAATTTAATTCACAAAAATTAAGTGGAATTTAGTCAGAATGGATGGAAAAGTACTCATAATCCCCCCAAAAAGTTGTTTCAACCACTGTGCCCTTTATCTAAACTGTTGTACTTGTACTTTCCCTCTCTCTCTCTCTCCTTTCCTCTCCCTCTCACACAGAAACAACAGATATCAATCAAACACTCATCAAACACCAGATGGGAGAAGGATGACCTTACTTAGCATCACCTCCTGTGACATTTTGAGGTTTTATTTTCTGGAAAAATTGCCATACTTCTGTTTATATCTTGTAGTAATTTAAGTAAAATGGAAACCTCATTGCTGTCAGATTCCCATTGTGTGTGTGGCTGTGCACCTCACAGGATGCAACTCAATCAAGGCTGCAATACAAAGTAAGAATAGCTATTTCTCATGTCTGAGATAACACAGTTCACCCGCAGAAGCATAAAGAGCTGTGGAAGCTAATTTAAACCCTACTTAAAATTAGTATGGCTTAAAAGGAATGCAGTTCTACAGCCTGTGTATTAGGTGTATTAGGGCAGGGCAGACCCCTGTGTAAAAGGACTTACAACTTTAAAACAAAACAAAACCAAAAAAACAATCACACAAAAGGTTCTGTAAAGTGTAATGAACTCTTATATACATGAAATAAGAGTCACAAAGAGAAAAATCATTCACCTTCATCTCACCCGAAACTTAATTTCAGTTTTTCTAACATATGGGGAAGGGGGTGGGGGGCACTGATTTTTAAATCCTTACTTTAAATCTCATTTATGACAAGCAAGAGGAACACAAAAGACAACTTTACAAAAAAACAGTTAAGCCGTATCTCAACAGACAAGTTCTGGCTGATACTGGTAACAGTAATCAGTGCCAAACTTATTGCAAGCAGAGGTAACATGCTTAGCTCGGACTGGTCAAACAGGCTCTTCTGCAGCTATGAAAGAGTTATACTTTATGACCCCTTCTTTCAGGGGACCTAATAGAAGATAGACACCTATCTGCTCCTTGATACTGTGTTATGTGCAGTCCTTTGGAAAGCTGAGCCAGCAGCTTTGTCATTGGACTCCGTACATAAGGCGATTAAAAGTTCATCTGTTACAAGAAAGGTAATTGCACTTGCATCATCTGGCAAGAAAGGTATAATGGTCCCTGCTCACTTAATGTACAGCATTACATACTCGGTATTAAAATCATATTGCTATGAGCTCTCCACATGACTAGAGTTACAATACTTTGAGACTTCTCAGTTCTCAGGCAAATTTCCAAAGCAGAGACCCCAGGAAAAACATTAAAAAAAAATAATAATGCACACTCTGCTAAAAAAGCCACACATTTTTATTTTAATGTTACAACAGAAACCAGAATAAGGCTTACCATCAAGTGTTGCGGAGAAATGTTTTTGTGTAGATTTAAACAGGCTACATGAGAATGGCAAGTAAGACAGAGGCTCTTAGAAAACCCTCACCAGACACTGACCTGATGACCAATATCAATCTTTGTAAAACTGAAGGTACTGAGGTGGTTGTTTGCTCCTCTTACTGCTGGTTCTATGGTCTCCCGGAAGAGTTTCTCAATAAATTGGCAAATAAAAGGCCACATCTGTTTTACAGTCTAAGGAAAAAATAAATAAATAATCAATCTACTTGGAACACAACTTTGCACACAACTAAAACCCATTCTTTAAGGCATACGTAAGATTTTTTTGTACAAAATTTTAAACATACAAGTTTTCTATACATTTCATTACAGACATAAGAAGGACCGGCTCCCCTTTTTACATACAGGAAAGCTTTCTGGAATTCTCAATTTGTGTGTTTTGCACATTTGCATAGATTTGAAGCACTGGAGGAGGACAAAAACAGTATGAAGAATTTTCTTTTATCCCACAAATGCCCATGCATTCAGCACTGATGCTGAATGTTGGGGACAAGGGTGAAGAGGGTTAAGTTTATTTGCATGTAAAGAGAGGTAAGAAAAAATGGCTCAAAGGCATTTCTTAAATACATACATAAAGTTTATAAAAGTAAAAAATACAGTATTTTACTGTCATATCTGAAAATTCTATATTCTATTTTTTTTTCTCACTATTCTCTAATTAACTCATGTTCTTCTATGCTCTTTGAATACAAGATATTTTAAAAAATCCCAGGCTACTTAGATCTATACCTTAGATTATCACACATACAAATCAAAACTGCAAAATTTATTTATTTTTAGATTGTAGGTCAGGAACCTACAGTAACCGGAAAGTATCCCAGACAAGCAGAACATAAAAGACTGTGTTTAGAGCTGCTATGACTTCCACACAATTACAGCTGTCCTTATTTTAATGTCACTTCAAGTCATTCTTCAAAACTCACAATTTCAAGACCATGAAAACAGATTTAATCTTTCTTATGACTAAATGGATCAACGACCAGAAGTTCAAGTGTATAAAGTGCAAAGAAAGTTGAAACTCCTCTGATCTCAGATTCCTGCCTCACCATTTTTTCTTTTTTTCACCTCAGATCACCCTCCCCTCCCTTCACATTTAAGAGCAATGTTAATCACTACTCTTACCTTGTTCAGCCATTCTGCCCTCTCTGTGTCTGGAAAGTGAACCTAAAAAAAAACCAAACAAAAAACCCAAACAAAAAAATTAATAGAAATACAAAATGCTTTTTACTTAATCATGTCCAGTCATTACTGAAACAGGAAAGCTTAAGGATTGCCCTACAAGCAATGCATACAGTGAACAACATACTAAGCAGTTAACATTCTTGACAAGAATATTAGAATTCAAGCAGGTAAAATATGAAATCATTTCTAAATTACATAAATACGTAAATCCAAGCATACATTTAATAGATTTAATAGTGGCACCTGAAATAAAGTATTGCTTTAACACCATTAAAAAAAAAAAAAAAAAAGCATAGCTGACACAGCTAATGTCAAATGAATTTAACTCTTGTGTTTCTGGGGCTTTTAACACGATACACGTGACTGCCAGAGTCCTGACTGTACTTTTACTTCCTTTCATTCACGTCAGAACTTCTGCAATATCAACAAATCATGGCTAGAAATATTTAATCAGTGAAGCTGAACTCAGGAATACGGATTTAACTTCTGACAAAAGTCCTTAACATTTTTAGCGATTCCTTTTCTCAGGCAACTGCAGAAATCAATGAGACAGAAGTTTAATGGTATATACATGGTATGGGAAGTACCTATCACAGCAGGAAAACACCAATCAAATGCTGGAAGAACAGATGCAGTTTTCCAGACACAGAAGGAGAACACAGTTAGTAGCTTTACATCTTACACACACAAAAAGATAAAAACCTGAAGCACTGCAGCAGAAGCAGAGTTAAACATTTCTTTAGAAACTAACAGCTTCTACAACAAGATGCAGATCACACTTCTGAAACACAAAGAGCTTTGGAACACACTAAAAAACTGTGACCTACATATACTGACTTTCATGAAGCAATGTCTCAACTGAATTGCGAAGTCTTAATCTCTTCATAGCATAACAGATTGTACCACTGGTTTTAACAACAGTGCCCACTGGTTATTTTTATTCTACACATATCCTAAATGTGAAAAGTCAGTTAAATATGTACTTTAAAACTTTACTTTCAACAGGTTGGATTTGAAAGCAAACTCCACTAATGATTTCTTTATTTATTTTTTATTAAAGTTATGCATTAACAATCAGCACTAATATATCCTTGAATATGCTCAAGTTAGATTCAGAGAAGTCCTTAATAATTTCATTTAAGCATCCATGTTTTAGCTATGCTGGAGGATTGGCCCCTACAGCAAAATCTGTATTGTTAGTTATTTCTCTGGTCTATTTCTTCCTCAATATTCCGGGGTTCAAAACTAAAGTAAACTATACATTTTTACAGATTCTTAAAGAATTAAAAACACTGCCATCTTCCACTGTCAAGAGAGGCTTTTAGAAGCCTTTTTAAAATACTTTTTAAATATATATCACACATCTATCAAACCCATTACAAGTGGCACAAAAATGACCAGTGATCTGCTTGACTGTAACAAAAACATTCAATGGCATTTATTTTACTTTGTGAGTTCAAACAATAGAATTATTAATAATAGATGGAGCAGTTTTTGAACCATATTATATTTATTTATAACTAATTTCCTAGAAAATTATGGTGGGTAGAATGTCTGAGGTCTGTATTTAGAGGGTTGGGTGAGTGGTTTTTTTTCTTTCTTAGAAACAAAAATACTTTTTTTTTTTTTTTTTTTGCATTTGCAATACAGGCAATTACTGTATGCTATGAATTTACATAGCTGAACAGAGCTTACACTCAATTTTTGCCTTGCAGGGTTCTCAAGTTGCTTCCACTGGTAAAAAGTTAAAGAAACAAAAAGAATGAACACTATGTTAACCCTAATTATAATAAGGAATATTTTAATCTTTCTCATAAAATACTTGACTTCTGAATCTGCAGGCGGACCATGTGCCAATTTTCAATAATTAATTATCTCTTAAGCATGATGATGGATCAACATGAATATTGTCATTTGCTTAGGAGAGTGGTCAGTGATGTTCACAGGGTGGGAACTCAAGAGCTGTTCCACACAAGGAAGAATACGAACTACAGCTATTGTAATGAATGGCAACAAAATACATTGAAAAGAAACAACAAATTAAATACATAGATGAGGAAAGGAAAAGAAAATTCACGGAAATACCAAAAGCAAACCTGTCTGCTGCAAGTCATGCAAGATGTAGCAGTTATGTTCACAATTGATTTTTAGTCTTTTGTATAAGTATGCAGTTGACATCAACTGAAGAGCCACACTAGACTGAGAAAGACTTCCCATTCTAAATACAGCCTCAGTCGAGATGAAATTCATCTTCCTCCACTGCATGATCTGACTTCCCAGACCCAGGGTATAAACTCCCCAAGGCACAGGCCACATTCCCTACACTATGCACATGCCTGACATTCAATACGTTTCCCAAATAAAACAGGTAGCATGTCTCTTGTACCCATTTAGCACCCAAATTATGTACCCATTCGTCCCAAATTATGCAGAATCACTTGAGATAGGCTGGGCAATTTGCAAGAGGTTACCATACACTAATATCTACTCATATACACTAATTTATTGATTTTTAGTTTTATCTACTATACAGTCTTTATTAAGACCTTGCCTAACAGGACATGGTTCTTAATTTTCCCACAGATTTAATAATTACTTGTCCTTCCGTGTGCCACACCTACCATTACCTGAGTTAGTACTAGAGCAACTCCTTAGTTATATCAGCCTAGTTTACTTCTACAGCTGCACACATTAATAGGCAAAAAAAAATAATACAATTAATTACATATTGCATTCCTGTTCCTCATCCCTTTTCCATCCTTGCTTTTCCACCCCGTCCACTTGTAACATAATTCCATTGCATTCAGCATCTATTCTGATACCTCAAACAGACAGAACACAACCTTCCATCTTCAAGACTCTGAAATTTTTAATCCAGTTAATCTTGAATCAAAAGTTGAGCTTTATTTAAACTTCAGATGCTCCACAACCAGACAGGCTGAAAACAAGACATACACATGTATCAATCTACCAATTCCATACATTTTTAGCCTGCTGCATGAGACTGTGATATTAATGGCAAAATCATATTTTGCTTTAAGAATTCTTGATATCAAACACAGTCTTACACAAAAAAAACTGGGGAAAGCCTGAAGGATGGAAGCTGGCACTCTAAATCAGTCAGGACAGACATAAGAGCACTGAGGCAACTGCACAAACATTTTATGGCCAGAAACAGAAGTTGAAATCAGACTAACCGATGTGTAGTATCTGTTAATTCCTGTACAAAATGTATTAGACAAGTATGACAGAAAAAGACAAAGAGTCAAGACTTCAGCAAAGACAGTGAAAGACTAAAGCATTTTCCACTTTGCTTCTGTTATTAAATTGCTCATGCAGGTTTGGCAAGTACTGTCTCATTTCGACTGCTTGGTGTAGTTATTTATTATTCAAAGGAAAGTACAACTAGAGAGAACTACTGCAAGAAATACCCTAACAAACATGTTCAACACCAAAAACATTATAATATTACATGTTTCAGGAATACTCTAGTATTAAACATTACATTGCAAAATACTTGGAAGTACTCAAAAGATGCATTTATGCACATTAAAAATACATAATTTAGCTTTCTCACACAACTGCTTGTGCTCAGCCCTAAACAGCTCTCACATTTACTTTCTATTTCTGGTGTGCTCATATCCTGCGCTGTCAAAACCTCAATTCAGAACATATGTTTTGTAATGATCAATAAGATACCCAAAAGAGCCCAAGGAATGCAGTTCCTTGTTCTGTCCTGGAAGACAATAAAAAAACCCAGAAAAAAAGAAAAAGAAAAAAAAAAAAAAAAGGAAAAAAAGAGAAAGCCACTAACAAGCTCCTATTTTTGTAGTAACTACAGAATGTTTCTTACCCAGAATGATTTTATTATTCAGCTTCTCTATATACGCTCTTCATATTGGCTAAATTAAGTCAGTTCTCTGCCCAGATGATTATCTGCATCTTTCTAAGGACAAGGCTAGACAAAATGTAATAATCCTCAAACTCAAACCCCAGGGACTAAGGATTGGTGGGAAATTTTGAAAAGTCAAACAGTAATCAGCAAATGATATCAAAGGATTTTCAAAGTGTAAGTAATAATAATAAAATTGCTGCCTTAAATATAATTTTTTGTTCACACAAGGGAGGTTTTACATATATACAAAATGTCACTAAAAGCAAGTATTGACAAGAAAATCAGAAAGAATGAAGTTACAACACCCTTCTGGAAATAACAGTGAATTGCTTTCATCACAAGTTACAGGTGTTAATAATCTACTATAAAATATAAATTGCAGTTGTTATTCACTGATCCCCTCACTTTAAAACACTTATCTTTGTAGCTTTCTCCACCCTCAAAGCTATTTATCAGTCAGCCCTTGTTATATTTAACTTCTGTTTAATGATTATGATTAATACATAGGTCCTAATCATCATTTACATAAACTGAAACATCAAAAATCGCACCTATATTCAAAGTACACAACTACTGCTATTGACCAGAGTATTCCATGAAGTGAAAACTTTTTTCGCTGCAAACTAATCACTTTCTCATTAGTTGTGTATTACAGTAAAGGAAGCAATAAAAGCAGTTAGCTTAAAAAAACCAACCACCCTCACCACCACCACCACTATGTATGGGCTTTTTTTCCCCATCTATCCCCCTCCAAGGATTAAAGGTAAGAATACAATTTCAGACTACATTAAAAATAATGTGTTACAATAGTTATGTTTAACAGATACTTGAGTCAGCATTACTTAGCTTATGTCTAGTCCCTTCCATTTGCACTGTTTACTTGTTGCTCTAGATAGAAATCTTACGCTATATCAGTAACTTCTTGATTAATTATAAGGTCACACAATATAACTAAGTTTCTTGGTGTAGTTACAATATAATTAAGCATTCTTGGAGAACAGTTTTCCAATTATTTCCCAAATATCTCGTATTGGATATTGATCCCTTCTGCTTACTTTGGAAAGCTAGTTACATACAAAATTCTCCTCTCTACCAAAAGCATATTTGCCTACCTTAAATGTAAAAATATAAAAGGGTAGTGCAATTAGTCTCCATAGTCTCATCAGTGGAGAGTGACAGCATCCCATAGAAGGAATTCAGAACAGAAGCCCAACTTGGGTGCTTTAAATCACCTTCTGTGATTTAGCACAATGCATAAGCAGTTATTTAACTACTAAACCTAAAGCTAGGTGGTGTGGCAAAAAAAAAACCCACTCTAAACTCACTGCACTTGTAACTCAAAAAGGCCAGAGAAATTTAGTAGAAGAATTAAGGAGGAATCCTAGCATGACTAAAGAGTGTTGTACAGTGATATTCAAGCTATTCACTTCAGTATTTTCCAGTCAGTAAAGCAGGCTGGCCTAACAACATATTAAGTAAAACAGAGGCAAGCAGGGCTCATGGCTTGATCCCATGTATTCCAGCCAACAATGCCTTCTCCCTGGAGAAACAAGGGGCAGCAGTAGGTCAAGTATTTGTTCCTTTCCACAAAGGAATCGGCGCACTCTTCTGCTACTCAACACAACCTGAAGAGCCTTAACCTCAAACACAGACTGGGGGAACAACTGTTCCTAACAGGAAGGAAAGGGGATGGAAGGGAAAGCAAAGCAGCCAGGCTGTCTTCTGTTACTCCAATAATCTACCCCCAGGGTTATCCTAGCAATCTTCCCAACTACCAACCCCAGAAATACCGTAGCTCCCATATCTTCTGGATTACAAGGGAAAACACAGTACATATCTACCGTTGCAGAACTGCAGGGTTCAGTATTCCTGAAAGAGAACATTACATTGTTAATGAGGGTTCCTCAAAAATGCTGCAATTAACTGCACGCCCTTGCCACTAAATTAGCAAACAACTGCTATTTCCATTATTCTTTGGTAATCTGATTCTGTTTCTGTTTCTGTTTAGCACACTTTGGCATGCATGTTGTGTTTGCAGTCTTAAATATATTTAAATGATTTGCACAGCAAAATTTGTATTCAGTATTACAAATGCTGTATGTTTTCAGTATGGGGATTAAGCAAGCACTCTTGAAACAGTTTCACTGAGAATCATTGGGGCGTGTTATGTATGTAATGTCTTTCAACAGAAACATCTGGAAGATCCAGAAGCAAGGCTGAATACAGATAATCACTTTTGTCAAACACACTATGAAAGCCCACAAAGTACTTCACAAAATGGCAGTTAGAAGGACCCACGTATATCAGTATGATTAACCTAAAATTAAAAGCTATATAAAATAAGCTATACAGGCTTTGATAATAAATGCCCATAAACACATAAAAATAGATAAATAAATAAATCAAACATTAGAAAATTAAGGCCAGGGCAAAGAACAAAACAAAACAAACAACCCTAAACCCATACACATACACACACACACACACAGAGTAAGATACAGAGAGAAAGGAGGTGGGGAAGGGCCCTAGAGCTATTGCCATAGCTCTCCCATCACTATATAACCCGAAAGTAAAACGGAAATATTGGAAAAAGTGGAAATATATCTAAGTGGAAGAAGCAGCTGTAATGCCAAGCAAGGTTAAGGACTGTATGTATTTATAAACTGGAACATAAGCCACTTGGACAACACACTGGAAAACAAAATAAGCCTTTTAAAAAAAAAAGTAATTACATGCCCTTTGAGTCAGATTTGCACCTATGAGACAAGAGTGGTATTAGAAACACATACTTGGTATCCCACCAAATGTTCCTAAAAACATTCCACCAGCACAAACACTGTCATCCCACGTGAACCGCCATTATCAGTTCAGCAAGTCCTAAGAGCTGCCACAACAAATTATAGACAGCTATTCGGCACACGTTTTCCAATGTGATCTCTATGTATTTTCTACTGCCCCACAAGCTATGTGCTTCAGTCACTGTGAGCATCAAGGTGAAAAATAATTCTTTCAACAACACAGCAATTAAACACAAAACAAGTTGGCACTTGTAGCAAGTCTGAAACAAATGGCTTTTCAACACCTCTGGGTTTCAATACGAACACAGGAAAGCATCTATAATAAAATTAATATACCTCAAGTAATAAAACTGAGATTCTTTATACGACACAAAGTTTTATTTCATTGCAGCCTTCTGTTACCTCTGTTCCTCTCTTCTTCCTAAAGGTCTAAAGAAAGGTCTAATATACTGACCAGTTCAAACTTCGAATAAACAGTAGCTCACATACTCAGGATACTTCAGCATTCTGGTATGCCCTAAAGGCCACAGACAATATATCTGGAAGACAGGAAAATGACTAGCAGCACATAGGCCGTTTTTTGTAAAGTCAGGCAAAACTAGCATAAATTAGGTCTTCATAAAATGCTGCAAATGGTAGCAGCACTGTAAAAAGAGCCACAACTATCCATAGACACACTGTTGAACTCAACTAAAGCTCAAACTACACAAGAAGGATCTCACATCCACCCTTTCTGCTGTGCCAGAATTAAAACATAGAACTAAATTAAAAATATTTAATACTTCTTTAATAATTCATTTTACCAATGACCATAATTGTCTTTATGCTTCTCATTTAAATAATACAAAGATATATATATTATAAAAAGAGACTTCAAAAGTTGTCCCTCTGTTTTCCATCTCATTGCAGAATTCACTGTAACAGCATTTGGAAAATTAACAATACTCCAGTTTTTGCTAGCAGCCTAGCAAAAAACCTCATCAGCTTCAAGTTTTGACAGCTGTCTGCTCAGAATCCATCCCTCTGCAACCCTGCAATACCACCAGAACATTCTCACCTGGACACACACCCCCAACTTCAAAGGCAAACAATGTCTTTGGCAATGCAAAACACGCTTATTTGCAACAGAAAAGCCCTGGCTAAAGAGGCTTCAGAGCTCTGCGACTGAAAGGGCAGCCCAGAAGCGAGTCATGCAATTCAGAACTGAAGGATCCCGAGACCTTACAAAGCACAACACTTTCATTTTCTCCATGCATGCCTTTCACTTCAACATCTATTAAATAGGCTTCACTCATAATGGCAGCGAGGCTTGTCAAGACTACATTCCTTTTCAGCAATTTGACTCACCAGTACAAAAACTAAATAAAAATTTGCCTAAGTGCTGCTATTTTTGCAGAGATAGAGCAAGCATGCCGCAATACGAAGTTACCCAGAAACCTCCTACTTAGCTGCAGCTTGCTGTAATAAAATCCTCCGGGATACATATTATAAGCAGCTGCTCTGGAAGAATGACAGAACAGTAGTCTGCTAGTAAAGGAATGGGGAAATCCTGCTTCTAGCTTGACATTCAGCCTTTGCAACCCCAAGTCGAGGAAAGCTGTTCAGCCTAGAAATTAAACACTGAGCATCATTAACTTCCAGAAGCATCCTGGCTTAATCATCTGAGGCACCACATAAAACGAAAATTCCTTGCTTTAACACTAGGGATTACACAATTTCCTTCCAAACATCTGGAAATACACTGGCATGGATTTCTGTCATATCTGGATGCAGAATCCACCCTAATTTAGCCCCACTGTGTCTGCTGGAGGGAACCACATAGCTTTCCTTTGCTCATCTGTTGCTTCTTTCTAAACACAAAACTTTTAGCCTTCAGTCCCCTACCACAGCTTCATCTTCTAGTGCAGCCTAAAATTATCTTCAAGTACTAGTATACTAGTACTAAATACCGTAATTCAGGCTTCTATCTAGAGATAAAGTCAACTCTAACCAAACAGCTTCATTTTCACTGCAGTGTAAGAAGATCTTGTAATTTTTCCTGAATCACTCTGTTCACACTTCCACTTTCCTGCTGGAAAAGTATTGTAAATTTTCAGTGATCATTTTGGACTGGGACAGGACCGTAAAAAAAAAAAAAATATATAGAAGGTATACAGGGCCTTAAGTTGCAGGAACCTTTTAATGGTTTCCACTTTCTGAAGGATCCACATGAAGAACCTCTGACATAAGTTTGATATCCTGACACATAAAGAGACATCTTTTTCACACCTAGCCAGTATTTTTCCTCTAGAATATAATGAAGGTCTCTGGATCATGTCTAAAAGAATACCTTTGCTTCCCAGGGTGGGAGACTTCCAACAAGTAACTTGAGCAATGTGGCACAGCATGTCAATTTTGGCAGGAAGTGTTCCCAAGACTCAAAACAAGTTATTGCAAACAACCAACAGAGACTTTAGAACCTAATTTAGTTAGATAAAAGGATTAATCTTGCCTTAATCTTTCTCTACAAGAAAAAAAAAAAATCATGATAGATGCATAGGCTGAGGAAATGAAGTTATGTTTCTCACAATTTGATAGCTTGGCTTTTCATTTTAATTTTGACAACCTCTTTAATAATAAAATAACCTATATATTTCCTATAAAGGGATTTAAATTTAAAAGCACTCATGAAATCACTGATATACTAGCAATGCAAGGACTAAAACCACGATTATGTTCAGCATGCAGGTCCACCAAGACCTAACAAGTCACCTATATGAACATGTTCCCAACATCTGACTAGTGTCTGCTGCCTGGCAGACTTGGCAAAAGCCAGTCCTTCAACTACACCACTGAAGTTCATATCCATCATTCAGAACCCATCAAAAATAAACACTCACTGAAAGACAGCAATCTTCAAGTTTACAGGGATTGGAAGACTCCTAACAAAAATACTTCAAGGCATTCTTCATCTAATGGTTTCCCATTCTCCTCAATTGTCAGCTGGAACTGGAACAGAAGTGATATTGAGAGCTTCTTAAAGCGAGGCAACATAAGAACTTAGGCTTAACATTTGGATAGGTTACTACCCACGTTTACATGGTGATTTCATCTACACAACATCCTTATTCAGAAGGCCAGAATTCATTATCAACTGTTATGACAGCAGGATGCCCTTTTCCAGTCTCACCTTCAGTGGGTATTCACATCAATAACAATTACATTTTAAATGCTGATGTCCAATGAAAGGCAAGGACAAGTAGAGTTAAAAAAAAATAATCAAAAACTGAACAGTGTAACACTCTACACAAGCAAAATATCAAGATCTGGATTTATACTGATTACAGTCTTGCTGTCACACCAGGTTTTAGACACGGTGTAACCAAAGTTTAAATGACTGCCCATATTAGCACATCTCCAAATTCCCACAAGCATTGTAATCATTACTGAAATCAGAGAACCAGATTGTAAATGTTTAAACTGCTGAAAGACATAGCATGAACCACAGCTGCATGGACTCACTGAATTTTAACACTTGAAAAAAATCCCATACAGTACTACTTTTTGACATGTTATCAACTTTACCCTTTTATTCTCCAATCCAAGCTGGTATTCAAGCTAAAATACAGTATCAGAGCATGCAAACTCAAGCTGGGTTAATCTGCATCCTAAGTCGTCAAACAAGTCTGTAGAATATGCTCATTAGTTAGCTCTTATATGCTTATTATTTAGTTCTGCACAAAAAGAAAATATATGCACACTGATGTTTCAACTGAATCTGACTCCCAACAACAGCAAAAGTGTGTAACTTCTACAAACTGCACTGCATCCAGTACCATCCAGCCAGAGTTTATTCTTAATATTAAAACATTTTTTAAACTCAATCAGAAATCATTGAGTTTAAAATTTTAAAATCCCCCTGTATCATTTCTAGCTGAAACACTGGAAATTTATTATATAAAATCCAGAGACTATAAAGGGTATAGACAGACTGGCAGTTTTGGTGAACCTGTAAACATTCAGCGATATACTCTCTCTGAAACTATAAAACTCTGCTAAGAAAGTAACAGAATGCAGAACATCCTAATGATGTGAAACCAAAAAGAGTGGTAATGTTTAATTTGGGTCTCAGTTAACATAGTGACAAGGAACGGTGGGGAGGAAAGCCCTAGTTCACCTGATAGCATCAGATATCTGATGACAAACAGCATATATGTGTAACCCTTCCTGGTTCTTCCATTCAAGCATTTAACCAGATTCCTACACCAGGTTCTTATACAAAGCTCAGTATTTCTAATAATCATGTGCACACTAAAATTTCTAGTATTTATAACATTTTTTCTCTATTTTCTCTAAAACGTCTCCGTCATCCCCCCGGACGGACTGTACTTCAGCACAGAATACAGTACGGTGTTATTAGAAAATGATATGCAAAATATATCACATATTTCATCAGCAACACATAATATAGGAACTTCTGCACTAGGCAAGATCAAAGGTCCAACTAACACAGCAACCAGAAGCGATGTCTAAGGAAAAAGAAAAAACAAAGTAGTACTATGGAGTTATCCTTCCCTGAATATCCTCTCAGCTTCTGCAAAGGCTGGCTCTAACCCCTTAGCAGCTGTTGTTATCCTCCATCACTCTTTCTAACTCAAAAATGCTCAGCCCCTTGCAAAAAAACAAACAAACCAAAATCAAACCAAAACAAACAAAAAACCCAGTTCCATTTTACAAATTCCCTTGTATCAGATAAGTTTACTTAAGGCAAAGTTGATGCTCTAGATTTTTAGGGCAGCCCTTATCCTCATGCACGACTATCCTGAAAATGCAAGACAAATGAAATACATAACTGGAAAACACTCTGACCACTGAACTCCAATCCCTGTGACTGCAGGCATCATTATCCTATTTCTGTTTATAAACTCCACCTTAAAACCATGCAGTTTCCTACCATTCCTCAGTGCAGCCCAGGAAGGGCAGCTCTAGTGTGTTTTTGGTAGGCTGGGTTGCTAAGGAAAGACACTGAAGCACTCCCTGCTAAACCACATTTCTAAACTTGGGTATGCTACATCATATGTTTGAGTTATAAGGTGGAACCAAAACCCAGACAGACTCCCAACTAAATTAACTATTATACTCATCCTTAAATACCAGTCTTACTATTTTGACTCTACATGTCATCAACAAAGGATACTTTAACGGAAAAAGTCTTCACCAAATGACAGAACATAATGTTCAACATAAATAAAAAAAACCCATCAAATCCCCAACCAGTAGTATCACTTGGTTTTGAAGTAGAAAAGGTATTTTCATTATATATCGAAAAGGTTTTACAAGCATGTTTTCAACCTGCGCCCAGAGCTTCTAATTCCTGTATTCATACAAATTGTCATTTCAGCTGGAACATCTGTCCAATGACTGAGCTTAGGACCTCTTATCCAAGAAGCTATTTTAGAAAAAGCAGAGGAAGCGTACTTATATCAAACCTACAGAAGGAACGGATACTACTGTAACTGTATCCTCTGAGGAAACCATGCATGCTTATGCTACTGGATTGACACATTTGTACAGTGTAACATCCAGCAAGGCACTGATCTTCTATAAGCCCAATACTTTCTGTCAGCCAGCCAGTCACCAACAGAAAAATCTTCTGTGACAGTCAGAAGCAGTAGCTTTTCACATACAAATGCAGAGTTATAATTTTTCATTCTGGAATTCGAAAAGTGGGTAAAATCCTGGTCCAAGTAAAGTCAGCTCCCAAACTCCTATGACTTCAGTAGGCTCAGAGGAATAATCCTTAAGCAAGTGGGTACAACATACACAATTTTGCTCTGGAACATGGATACAGTGCCTAATACAAATACAACATTAAAAACCGATTGACATCCCAGCACTGAGACTTAACATTGACACTGATGAACTCAATTTTTATTAAAAATATTAAAATTTGAAGTAAACAGAATTTCACCCTTACAGAAGCTGCTGTTCTAAACTACACACAGAACAAGTAGGAGGACACACTGTGCTTGCAGCATCTCTCTTGAACTGCACAATAATCTTCATCAGAAAGTGAATCTATACCAAAATACACCATCTACAGAACTACAAGATTCACAATCATCCACAAACTCATGAATACTGCCTGGCAGGCACCTCCAAGTTTGCAACATTAGGTCCACACTTAGCACAAAGTAAGATGAAGCCCCTCAAGTGCAATTGAAGCAAATGAGTAAATTACTACCAATGGGCCTGCAGTACCTTTTCTCTAACTTACTACTACGTTCTGTACATTTTAGTTAAAAAACACCTGGATATTTGACAGTCCTGCTGATCCTCTCACTCGTGTACACAACAACATTTGTTCAGACACTTGTCCTTCCATGCAAGTATCTACAAATCAGCAAAGCAAAGAGGAAGTAGGAAATCTGGAATTTAAAACCAACATTTAGAGTTGTTTGCTTTAAATTGGCGACCAGGTTTCAAGAAGATGATGTCTTTTAAGATACCAGTAGTAAATACAAAAATACAAAAGACTAAATGGAAATAAAAAGCCCAGTTATCAGCTTGCAATGCTCCCCTTCACCCTACCAAAATTCCTGCAGGTCCTGGTTCCAGGAAACATCCCCTGAGATTCCAGCTTCATGCAGACAGAGACACTTTCTCTCATGTTATGACCGCAAACCATCACTGATTCCATTGATCACTTTCTAAGCTAAACTATGTTTTAAAGCAATACTGGAAACTAAAGCATCTGCGTTCCTCTTTTTTGGGAAGTTTAATGTTTGGTGATGGCCATATGCATCTTAAATTAATTTCTCTGCCTTTAATGTAAATTCACTTATTTGCATATCTTCAGAGAGGAGTTCCTGTATTTTTTTGAAAGAATATACACCAGGTTTTACACAAACAGCTAGAAAACCAGCTCTTCAGTGGAACTATAAACTGTAGGGAAAACTGCTATCAAGTATATCTAAAGATTTTCAGTAATACCGTCAATTTACTTCTAGTAGCATGCCCAAGTGTACATAGTTGCTGACGGAAGGACAACAATTTATTTCTATTTACACAGCCATTACTTACGCTCAACAAGTGCCTGCACGAAGATATTTACCCCCAATTGAAACTAGCCCTTGTATAAAGGCAGTTACTGCCCTTCAAACAAATGATGGATAGCAAGTAGCTGAGTGATCAAGATTCAGTATTTTCTTGGACACAGAGGGGGCATGTTCCTCCAGTTCCTCCTCCTCCAGCATTAGACTGCTGGAATTGTTGAGTGTTTGATAGACAGGATGGAGAGGCAGCAAGAGTGAAGAAAGAAAAGTTGGATAACACTTTCGCTTCTATAAATGTAGCAAGAGTTGTCACCTCTCCTCTCTTATTACTGATTACCATCAATGTTGAAGATAACCCAAGTAGCATTCAGGGATGTCTTGAATATTCTTTACACCAAACTCAACCATTACAAACAAGTTATGTTTTTCCACTTCCCAACATAGCAGTAAAAACAGCCATCATAAATCAATGCTACTTTAATTAATGACAAGTAGTAAGTCACTTTATAAACATACTGCCTACAATTGAATCCTAACATAAGGCACACAATAGAGTCTTAAAAGACGAAGTTGCTTGTAACTGACATGTAAGCCCACCATTTCTGCATTTTAATCCACACCTACTGTCCCACTCTGGATATTTGCACAGTGTATAGCTGGAACAGAGACAATCAGATCATACCCACTAGATCCTGGTTGCAGTTAATAACAACAAGACGACTCTTTTTGCATGTCAGCAATGGTTTTTACCTACATATGGCTTCACAGCAATTTCAAAAGTTTCCAATTTTAAAGATTCAAATATTGATGATGAGTAGGCAACTGCAATTGCTGAATTATTCTTCTTTAATTTTTAAACTTCTATCTTTTACATGTCCAAGAATAATGTAGTCACTCTACACCTGCTTTATTGTTAGTAGAGAGAAATAAGGGCCTCTGGAGAGATACATCTGACATCTTGAAATATTTCTTCTATGGCCAGATACAGTCCTCTGGAGATGCCCATATTTGATCATAAAGAAAATCTCCAATGAATTTGGACTTCTATGTCTCTATTTAGTTCAGCAAATTCTAGCTCTAAATGGAAAACAAACATCTTGTGCCTGAAACCAATCTGCTATGAGTGAGAAGAAATTTCTGTCAATTATAAGACTACTGCCTGAACTGTGAATAGTCAATCACCTTGTTGCTCAGTTCCCTAAAATCCAGCTTCAATAAATTTTGCCCAAGGCCATGCCAGAATAACTATGCCACTTTTTTTGATTGCTCCTAAGCAGAACCTTCCTTGGCTTTCACTTCTCCTGAAGGAAAGGTTAATGTCTGTGCACATGCAGGGAGTACCATATGCAGCCAAGTCACTGTTAGCCCCTAAACTCTCAGCAGATATTACAGCAAATGCTGCTGCACGGTGCTAATAATTGTTTTACAAGTTCTACAATAGAATATTTACTACATGTATTAATTAAAATCTAACAGCTATGGCCCCCTTATTCCTTGCTAAATTTAGCATGTAAAAAGTAGCAATGAAGTTATGACCTCATTACTCTATGTTCCTATAATACAGAGAAAAGGGATCTCCTGCAAAAAATTCGGCTCATTCCTTCCCACTGACTAAAGACAGATGGCAGAGACATCTCTGAAATGAGGTGCCCAAGCTGAGTAGGATGTATCTACATTTCAGTTTGCTACAGCAAACTTCATTGTGTGCGCTAATTGGCAATAGATTTTTTTATGGCTTTTACTGTTGTGTTGTTTTAGGCCTGAATCCCAGCCCAGTACAACTACCAGATATTTTCAGCAGTCTAAGATCTGTACACAGCTTTTAATCACATGTAACAGCTTTCTTGCAAAAAATGTCACTTGAGTTTAGAAGAATGCAGTGATGACAGTTAAAGCAAAATCAAACCCCTTGAGTAAAATGCCACAGTTATTTTCAGAGATCTGCATAAATAGCAGTTAATCTGCAACTGCATCATTCCAGCTGAAGAAAGTACTTTCAAGAATTTGATAAAGGCTTTTCCACGTACAACTAGCCTCTAAAGAAAAAAAAAAACCACAGAAGACTTATTTCTTTCCAACATCAAAGGGATGTTAAAATCAAATCCACCACTCTTGTTGCCATCTATGATTTGCTGCATCTGATACAGTCCTGACTGCTCCATGTATTTGAAAAATTTTTAAGACATCAAATATTCAGCAGGTTTAACATTCATCTACAACACTTTTTTAATCAAATAAACTGAACACTTTTGTTTTAACTAAACAGTTGAAGATCTGTTTGCCTATGGAGATGTCTGCAATCAAAAAGTAACTTGTAAACTATGTTGGAAAAAATTAGAACATTCTTTGAGATATGAATTTCAATGGCTTATTCTCAATGTTCTCTTTTCTCCTCAGGAGATCATATAGTTACTTTCTGTTAAAATAGTGACATCTCAAATCCCACGTCATTGCCTAATCTGACCTGCTCCAAATCAGAGGCTTTCTTCCACTTAGTGGGAGTTCGCAATGTAACAGCTTTACTTATACATTGTGTTCTGCACTACAGTATGACAGACAGAATGTTATTTCCATGTGCCTGGCAATGCAAACAATCACAGCAGCAGAAAGCAGAGCTGGAGTTCATCACTGATGGTTGAAAGAAAAAACTAGAACAAATGAAAACCCACAGAACAACTGGGGTTGATAAAAAGAAAAACCATTTCCCCAAGCACTGCAAGTCTCAAGCAAGAAAGTAAATGACCTTGTAAGTTCTTACAGGTTACATCTAAACTAGAAGCTTATGTGTTTCATGGGAATTAAGAATCAGAACTTTACAGTAGAAGAAATTCCAAAGTGATTTGTCAGAGCTTAAAACCCATTAATTCTAGGAACCCTGATGAACTTGTCTGCTCTCTCTGGCAAGCGGATACATTTCTATTACTTTTCAATAGAATGAAACTTAAATGATACTCTACAGTATTTCAGCTTGCGCCCCAAGGACACAGATGTGAATCAACATTATTACAGCCAAGCATAAATGCTTTGAAACAACTGGAATCAAAGCTACAATCACTTTTACCCCTTTAGCAGAGTTGCACATCAAGCACAAACACCTCAACTTCTTACCCAAAAGAAGTTTTACAAAATATCTACCAAATACTCCACACCCCAAATACCAAACTCACTTGAAGTGAAGATGAAAGTTCAGATGCCTTCAGCCAGAACCAATACTCCTTGTCTCTTGGTATCTCATAGAGTTCTTCTATTACCCATTTCTCAAGTAAATGTTTGAACAACTGCAAAAATTGTTCATCAAGCCTTAATGGTCCTGTCTGCACTCTGAGACAGGAACTGCCAACTACAATTGCCTACCACTCCACTGCATAATATCCAGAACAACACTATGTAGACCCTCTCCCCAAACCCAACAGTTTCAAACACTAGCAAAAACAAAAAACAAATTAAAAAAACCAAAACAAAAACAAAAAACCCAACCAACAAATTTTAACACAAGAGGAAAAATACCTGATTTCACATATACACACTTGTACTTCCATTGACAGCTTTGTCAGAGGCATTGTTATGGCCGTACCAGTACAACGGACTTCCTTCCTAGCTGTGCCAGAAAAACCAAAAAATTCAGCATAAAGGACCAGGTACACCAGTAACACCATGTGCGTGCTGGAAGAAAACCACTTAACCTTGAATTACTGTTTTAAAAGAACACTTTTGTAGTTCTTCATCTCTCATATAGTAGAATTAAAGCTTTTATTCTCTTGAGAAATTGATTTGTAAAAAAAGCGATTTCCAAATCAAATCTATTTTCAGGTTGTTACTATGGCTCTATGTGTAATTGATAACTCTAATGAACTAAAATGGAAAAAACCGACCCAAACTTCATCGGATTTTTTTTTGGTAAATCAAAGTAACAAAGTGAATGGATTGGTAATGCTTTTGATACTCACTTTAGAGAGCTCATGAAGGATAGGACACAAATGGAACAGAAACTTCACAGCATAATTGCAAAACTTTCAGAACACAAAGGAACTGAAATAAAAAATTCTTGGCAAGTACGTTTTCTGTTATCATACATCTATGTTAAGACCAGAAAACAAAACATGCAGTATTTAATGCAACTGTTTAAAAAGCTTTCTACATATCCAAATTTAGTAGACATGACCAAGACAGAAATAAGAAACTTATTTTATCGAAGGAACATGAACAGTTTAGGCACATTTATATCAACACAGTACTCATACCTAACACACCCAAAAAAAACCAAAAAAACCAAACCAACCAAAAAAACCCCACCCCACACACATTCAAAAGCTCAAATATTTTCCCTAAAATATAAACAAAAATAAAGACTACCATGAACAACTAGAGAACAAGAAATTACTACTATTTAAGCTAATGTATCAATCACTGTTGAATATTCTTAAAACACATACAAGTACAATGACTGTACACTGAGTTTTTTGTTCCCCATTCTCTTATTTCCTGGCTGCTATTTAACATTTAACTGGCAGAGGGTGGGTGGGTGCAAAAGCATTCTTTTTCTAGTTCAAGTATTTTAGGAGAAAGTCATCGGGTGAGGAACACAGCAGTTTAAAATATAAATTTTGTCTGCATCATATTGATTACTAGACTAAGACAACTTCCTAGCCACACATACAAGAGAATTTAGTACTCTAGTCTAACAATTAACAAGATGAATCAATCAACTGGGGGAGGAGAGAAGAGACTTGCCTCAACACAAATTACAATTTTTCAAAATTCTAGACCAGCGAGTTTACTGTAATAGGAAATATTAACAATTTAAGAAAAGACATTTCCTCATTTGAGGTATCATACATTCATTACATTAACAGTCTGCTTGAAACATGCAGACAGATCAAACTTGCTAACTATCAACAAGTCCTGAGAGCTTACTCTATAAGCCTGCACAAAAACTCACAGCATGTCTTATAATAATATTCTTCCCTGCAGAAGAATGCCACAAGAGTTCTTGTAGAGTTTTTTGATATAAAGTTGTAAACTTATTCACTATTGTTTTCCAAAAGCTGATTAAGTTAACAGTCTATGGAATATGCTATGTGAAGAAGGGCATCTGAGAAACTATAGGTACACGGTTTTTATATCAAGCTATGCTAACCTGAAATAAGGCATAAAGAACCATATATTACAAAAAAGCAGTAATCATGCTTAAATATAAAGCAAACTACAAGCTTCCAGAGCTTTTAAGTTCCACTTGAGTTCCTGCCCCCCAATGTTTTCCTCCCCACGCTATTTTAAAAATGAACACAAACTTTAAGAGCAGATGTGTGGATCATAACACTGCACAATTCATTCAAAGCAGAACAATTAAGGTTTTATAGCTACCTTCATGCTTCAACATATCTCGTGGTTACTTTTAAATATGAAGACGACACTGCAATTTTAGAGATTCACCTGCTTTCTTCCCACCTTCCTTTTAAGGTAGACAGTGATAGAATACCAGACAATGGACTATCAATACATTTAATTTTGCATATTGTGTTACATCTTGCAAAATTTTCCCGAAGGAAATTATTTCAGCTGGTTTGGATAATCCATATGCGCCAGTATCTAACCAAAGGAATGCAAACAAAGGTTATAAAAACAACAGTGCCACAGTCTGTACTTAGACTCTCTCAATTAAAGTCTTCATTAAAACAGATGCAAAAAGATATGCAATTTACATTGCAAATATAAATCCCTCAGGTGAAAGTGCTTGCAATTGAACTAATGTAAACTTGACCCATGCTGCTATATGATAAGGACAGCCAGATGACAATGTAATGCTTGTCTGTCATATGACAGTTATTTTCAGCCAAGTAAAACTAGTTTCGTATTTCTAGTAACAACTTCAGGGTACATAATTCTAGACTGCTTTGGCTGAAAACCATTAGACCCGTTTCAGATGTTCAACTCCTAAGGAGAATTTTACAGTCACATCAGGGTGTAGCAGACAAAACTTTGTGCAATGACTCATTATATGGGAATGCGTCTTCCAAAGGTTATTTATGTAACAGGAGTTCCATTTGAAAAACTGTATGTTTTAGCAACGTGCTGCACAGAATTTTAATACTAGCTATATAGCCGACAGGCATCTGAATGTGTTAAAAAGTCTCACTACCTCCCACAAAACACGTCTCTAAAGATAGCCATCAATTTCCCCCCCCCCCCCCTTTTTTTTTTTGCTAGTAGACTTAATAGTCAAGCAAATACTGGTATTTTATGCAGAAAAGGCTTCTTACCATTTGTAAGCCAAAACTGGAGACTGAAACCTAGTTTAAATGACAGCTCAAAACAAAACCAATAGAATAACTCAGGTTGAAAGGGACCTCTGATCCAACACACACTAAAAACAGGGCCACCTTTTAAGCTGGATCAAAGTACTGAGTGTTTGTATGTTTGACGATTAAGTATGTTAACACAGGTTGAAACAGTATAAATTAAGTTACATGTGCAACTTGACATTATAAACTGTTCAAGTTCAAGCTCTGCTTTCCCCAAAAAGACACCTCAGCAGTGTTATTTGCCACATCTTTCTAAAGTCCTCTTCATGCAAGCTATTGTTTCATATCACTTTAAACCTGTCCGCAGGCTTTCATAACCTCCTTTTTGTAGGCACTAGCACTTCTGTGGTTGTACAGTAAACTAACTCAAGGAACTGATCCAGCTGAACACCAAACCTGGCAAAAAACTTACAATTAGATGGCCAAGTAAATTCTAAGCTGGCACAAGAAAGCAGTGGGAAAATGCAACTGGATGCAAAACATTCATTTTGTCAGGAGTGCACATTTACTTTGTTTTGAAACTGCAGAATCAGTCTCTAACTACAAAACCCCCTGATCCTCTCTGCAATAAGCGTATTTGAATGCAGAGAAAAGCCTACAAACAAAATGTATATATATTCTCATGATTAAGGAGCCGTTAGTAGGAAGAACCTTTAAAATTCTAACTGTTCCTCTAATAACTTTAACAGTATCAGAGGAAGCACATAGAGGGTACAAAATCAAACCAAAAAGCAAAAAAAGGGCTGCATCATCTAAACTGCAATGAAAATAAGAACTGAACCAGTCTAACGAAGACTGGTACGTGAAGCTTGGTAGAAGCTACTGGGAATAAAAAAAACTTAGAAGTAGGCTGGGGATGAGGATCAAATGACTCTGCAAGAAGGATGAGGAACACCTCTCTTCCTCCCTGTCCCAGGCACCATATCAATGGGATTCAAGAGGCAATGGGATGGATGGGACACAGCTCCTCACCTGAACCCTGACATAAAGACAGAGACTATACAGGACTATGTTAAGGAAAAAGGGATCAAAACAAAGTGTCTTGAGAGGCTGAGGTAAAGGGAATGGACTTAGCAAGGCCAGCATACTTGTTGAACACATGCCCTCAAAGTCAGGAAAGGCTTCAGGATTTTCAAACCTCACTTCTGTAATCAAACTTCCTTATAAAACAAGTTTAATCTGGCCTAAATTTGTCAATAGAGAAGAAACTCATTAAATACTCCACTAGCTGACTTGGCAAGTTTGTATAACCTAACTTTCCAGGCTTTACAATGATCCATTATAGCCAGATAAGAAAAGTCACAAAACTTATATTAAAAACATAATGGAATGAACAACATCTGTTAAATCAAAACACAGAGTAGGTGGCAAGTACCAGAAAGAAAACAAATCTAAGTTGGTTCTTCATTTTCAAAAAAGACACGCACATCTTTAATTACACTATGGTCTTTTCCTATTTGCCCCAACAGAACCTTGGTCTCATCCAGTGAGAAGTTAAGCCTTCCTCAACAAACATATTAAGACTGTCTAAGAAATGCAAGTGCCGTCCAGATCCTCTTTCTTCTGGCGCAAAATGAGAAAAGCATTTAGTGCATGGCAGATGCGACTGAAGAAGGGTCCTCAACCAGTTCATGCCATCTTGGCCAACTACAAACTCACATCAAACTGGCAACTGGCTTCCACCATTTCACACACGGTCACTTTTAGCAAATTCTTGATTTGATTCTTCCCTCTTATTCCCCATCCAACATTTTCTTTCTAAACTTTACACAACTCTCTCATTCAACTGAAACAAATCTTACTCAGAAACAAAAAAGTACCACATGATCCAGAAGTTATACAAATGATAAAATGCCAGATCTCTCTAAATAAGTGTTTCATAATTTAATTCTAACAACTGTTTAGAACAAAAACACTCTCCCCTCTTATCAAAATACTGCTTCCCCACTGTTCTTATTCACATTTGATTCTACACTGAATACTCCATCTCTGTATATCCTTTATTTTTATTAAGTGCTCACAAATACTAGCCAAAGATAAGGACTTAATTTTCCTCGTTGAAGTGGTACAGTATTTTTCCTGAATATGCAAAAGCAGCTCTACATATACTGCATGTGAAATTCTGCTGGCCTTTCAAGCTTGATACAAAAAACTTAGAAGCTGACCCCTGCTAGGCCACAGGAAATCTCCAAAGCTGCTGGTGGGGTGTCCATTCTAAACTTCCTTAGGCAAGCGTAGTATCAGGTTTATTTTATATTGTCCAACGATTAGGAAAAACAAAGAGAAAGATGAGATTTCACAGGTCAAAAAAATCTATCTAAACCTCTTATTTCTATAATCCTTCCAGAATGATCATACTCTTTTATTGATGCCCTTCTATCTACATGTTGAAACATACCAAATCCATGGCATATGTTAATTTCAGGCACTACAGAGTATATTTAAAAATTAGCATTCTTTTAAAACTTCGTATTTTAAAATAAGTTTTAAAAACGGCTTCCACAAATCCATACCTTAGATTCACTACAGGCATATGGTCAGCATAAAATTGTTGCAAAGGTCAAAAGAAATTATGCTAAAGGCAATTTCAGCGATCAGAGAATCTCTTCAGTACTATAATCAGTGATTATTTGATAAACGGGTGATAAAAAAATTGATTTATATTGCAGTTTAAGTCAAAGATTTTTATCTTACCAGAAACAAAATGCTGCCTCTTCTTTCATTTTAAAAAACAAGCACAGGACTCCAAAGAATTGTTTTGAATACTTACAATTCCTAAAAAAGGCTTTCATTACTATAAGCTACAATGAAAATGTTTTGACAATAACCTTCATTCATCTTCCTATTTCCCAGCAGGCTGTCATATTAAAAAAAAAAATATATATAGAATGCATCTCCAAATATACTCTGATGTGCCAACAATCTCAAACAGTAATTTAAAGTGAGAAGGATCTTGTAAAAGAGGCAGAAAAGGTCGACTGCTGCTCTAGACTTTTTTTTCCTTCCATAAAACTTCATTCTTCGCTGACAAGGTCTTTATGACTCCCAAATTTTCAGATATGGCTAAAGCTGGGCCAGCCCTTATATGCAAAACTATTTAGGCATGGAAACAACACTAGCAAACTGAAATGTAAATGAAAAAAAAAAAAAGGAAGAAAAAAAAATTTGTACATATCTTCCTTATTCAAAAAAACAGCATATTTCAAGAACACATTTGCAGTAGTCCCAGAAGTCAGTAATAACCGTTATGTAATATCATTCATTATATGGAAGAAAAAAAAACAAACAAAAAAAAGTACTACACATACATATTAAGAAGGCCTGTCATACTAATACTTTCAGTTTAGTATTTTTTCTTCAGCAGTTTGGTATCATGTTCATAAACATCAGTTCATCACATGGCTTTCTACCATAAATATTCTGGGATTCATATGTAAAGATCCTTTTCCATAGTGACAGTTACCACGTTACTATGTGAGAGAATATGTTATTGGACAGACATCATCTCAGCATAGTTTTAACTTACTAAATTTGAAAACTTTCAGAAACAGGAAGATATGATTAATTGGTTCTCCAACTCTAAAACCATTATTCACATGTGTCTGAGCTATGGGGTACTCAAAGTCACCCAGGTCACCTTAACTACGATAAGTAATACTGAACCAAACTAGATTTCTTCTTTAAAAAAGAAAACCTAACCACAAGACAACACACAACCCTCAATAAACGTATGTATGTACACATACACTAGAGGCTCCTAGAACAGAAGGCAGTTTTTTAAAAGAGCAGGCAGAAGAAGGATGTGGACATCAGTTGTTAAATACTTGCAAGTTATTATTCTATTCTTACTCACACCTCTTCATGCTTTCCAGATGCAGGCTGGCAGCCTAGAGTATATGGCCATCTGCAGTATGGCCGTATAAACTGATTAGATCCAGTTTAGCATTAAGTAGCCATATACAGAAGTAATTTTTCTTATAAGTCACTCGGTAAATTCAATCTAACATGCTCAACTAACATTTGGAGAAAGGATCAGAAGAATGTGTCACAATGCCTCACAATCTTCCTTTTCATATTTTAACATGTTGTATAAAACCTTCACCCACGATTCCTACAGCTACAGTAGTAACAGTATTAACCAAAGGTATAAGTTAAAGAGAAAAAGCTTTTTGTTTTGTGGCAATTAAAAACATACACTGTATTGCAGAAGACCACTTATTCATTAGGTTTACTGAGTACATACTTAACACCCATCAGCAGGGATTCTTTGGAGATTCCTGTCCTGAACTACCAATCTAAGACCCAGCTAGCAAGTTTGTTCACCATGAAGAAGTCCTTGTACCAAATACCCCAAAGAGTGTAACCCCCCTCAACCTTCTCTACAGATGCCACTCAGTACAGGATATGACCCTGTCGTTAGACTTACATAACCATTCTTCTTCCACAAACACTGGGTCTGCCCTCCCAATATCAGTCAAAACCAAAGTCTTTGCTGCTCTAGCCATATAACTGAAGTATTTGACAAGCTCATGCAAGGGCTTGGGAGGAAAGGGCGCAGGGGGAAGCATGTATGCATGTTTTATTCTAACACAGGAGACTAAATACAAATAATTTCATAGTTATGAATCACAATGTCCTTTTTCAGACGTGTTCTGAACTCTGCTTTTACTCAGAACGGTTCTTCATCCGTTAAACACTAGCAGTTTGTTCAACGTTCATCATAACGTTCAATTAAGAAATATGCAACTACCACTGAAGTCAAGCTTTTCTGAACATCACCACTGCAAAAACACTCAACTGAACACGGTCTGATAACTATTTTATTGATTATTGTAGCTATACCACATCTACTACACATACATATACTACATCTAGCAAAACGGGTACATGCTGACATTATCTCCTCCCTATAGGATGTAGTGGTGGTATAGGTAATTCACAGTCTGCAAGAATTTCATACAGCTTCCCAAGGAAAGAAGATCTACCAGATTTCTTTATAATAGGACTGTAAATCAGTTTAGTTAAAAAGGCGGCTAGACAGCAGGTTCAGGCAGGTTCTTCCTTTTACCTTGAGTAGATGAGACAACAACAAAACCCTAAAAGTCACTCTAAACTAGACCAAAAACTCAAGCAAGTCTGCAGGACCCCAAATGCTACAGCAGATTTGTAATTAATGTTTTCATACGGCACTACTTATATGACAATTATGTGCAGTATTTCAGTTTCTGTATAATACACAGTTAGGGATACAAAGAATCAATTATTTTAAAATGCCAAGATTTGTTCCTATTTCGGTCTCCTGCTGATTGCTGACAGACTTCATGCAGATACAGCTCCTGGTAACAGACCAAGTTTACAACTAATCTGGAGAAAAAATATCAGCATGGCTTTTTATCTCTATGTTGAAGAAAACAGGAGTCACAGTTTCACTTATCAAAAAAGATGCTGTACATGGTATGTTGGCATGTTATAAAAATCACATTAAACAACCAAAAACCCCTACAATGGCAAAATTAGATTAACTTTTTTGGTTGTTCTGAGAAAGTATATTTGTTATGCCACTTACGATTATGAAATCCCATTACTGTTTTAAAAATAAAAGGCAACATGATACCTGGCCTTTAAAAATTGAAAGTCCTAGCTAGGTTCATACTTTCTGTCTTCTAAGCAGTGATACTTAAAATTACCACTTTCCTTATATATGTTTGCAACTTAACTGCATTAATTCCAGCATAAAAATACATATAGTGTATAAAAATGTTGCTAACAAAGGGGAAACGTCGATTTTATTTGAAGACCATTTTGATCTCCAATCATTTCTCATTGTAAATTCTGCTGCACAGTTCTAAATTACTTGGAAAAGCACCCACCTCTGCTCCCTCCCACCCCATATAATCAGTGACATCTTCCAAACGCCCGGCAGAGCTATAACGACATGTAACCAACTCTGTAAGTACAGATCTTATTCTCTTCAGACAGTAAATGAAATATTGTTTAGCACATACGTATTTCTTTTAAATAATTCAGTGTTGATATTCTAAATAACATAACTTGTATCCATGTTGAATTAATTCATTTTTCATGCACAGCACAGAATATTCCTATTGTATAACTACTTATGGAAGAGGTAATTTAGGAAACTAATAATTAACATTATGAACTCTAGTGTGGTAGCACAACAGTATCACTTTCAAATCATAACTGAGCATATTGCCAGCAGAAAAATCTTCTCCTGCAATAGCCACTTTCTAAAACATATATAACTCAGGGCAGTACTACTGAATACTTAAAATGAATTGCTAAAGCAGCTATCAGTCCAAGGTAGGTGGTGGTGGGGAAGGAAATCACACCTTGCATACACAGCTGAAATTCTTTTCCAATCAAGAGCCCAGAAAGCTACAACATGCCAAGTAAATGTTTACATAATTTTAATTGAAAAATGGTTTATTACACCTCAGTTTCAGTCCCAAAAGAGTAAAGGTTTCCTACATTTAAAACATGGCACTGTCCTACTCAAGTGATTTAAAGTTTATTTCCCTGACCAGAAACCAAGGGAACATACTCCAGTGTGAAGTTCACAATGAGATGGTTAAACTTGATACCTATTAAAGACACGTCAGACTCCACATACCATCCAGTAGCTCTTATTTGAAATATGATTGCAATCCATTAATCTCTAAGACAACACACATAAAGCAAAAGGAAGAATAGCAGTTTTCCAAGAAACACTATGGAAGCAGCAAGAAGACCAATATAAAGCTTATATTTACATTCATTTGGAAAAATGATACTCCCAGAATATAACATATTTCAGGAGAAAGAGCCAAGACCGTCAAAATTTGAAAACATTATTATAAGGGAAAACAAACAATGTTTGTTTTCAAACCCACAAAAAAACCCAACAGCAATTTACAATACTTCTGTCAACCAGAGTATCAGAAGGTCACG
This sequence comes from Falco peregrinus, assembly GCF_023634155.1. Classification (NCBI taxonomy): domain Eukaryota; kingdom Metazoa; phylum Chordata; class Aves; order Falconiformes; family Falconidae; genus Falco; species Falco peregrinus. The sequence goes on along the minus strand of NC_073725.1, from coordinate 53,737,239 downwards.
CTTTTGGGGAAACCCTGCATATTGATCAGTTGTTTTCTCATAATACTATAGGATATGCAGGTGCCTGCAGCCAGCAGTCATTTCGCGCCACAACTTGGGTCAAGAGGCCCCTTTCTAAACCTTCTGTTATTGGAGAACTCCACTCAGGTATTAACTGCCATTTCATCAATGGTAAACAAATTGTGATTTAAAATAAAATTTACACACAGCACTAAGATTGATTATCTACTGCTTAGTTAACAGCAGATGGTTACTATATACAACCCTCCACAACAAACCTAGCTCCAATTAATTAATTTCAAATGCATCAAATCAGAAAACTTCCATCATATTGCTGCACGATTACAAGAAAAAAACCAAACCCAACGGAGAACTAACGTAAGAGCTATTAACCGCATCATTTAAGAGTCACACCTGTTTAAGCAGTAAACCCACTTCATCTCTTTTAAAATACTGTCCTCATTATTACCCTGATCTTCCACTAGAACTTGGGTAAAAGACATGAAAAACCAGGAGTAAAAAAGACTCCCATCCCACACCTACAGACTATATTCTCTCCAGATGTCTGGAACTCCTATAACTTCCTTAGCAGAGATAGGACAGGTCACACCAGGTACTGCAATTTGATCACATGAAAACAGCTACTTGAATACTTACAACACTGCCCAACGCAGGGCCACTGCAATGCCTACCTAGCAGAGATGCGGGTGGCTGTTACCGAGAAGCAGAGTAGTGAACAAAGAAATGACATGGAAAGGTGTAGCAGAAACCCGCAGGACTTCACGTATGGAGACTAAGAGAGCAGTGAGCTCTGCACAGCAGGTCACCAGGGCAGAGCAGGACATAGGGAGGCTTGGATGAGCACTGACCCTGTCGGGTGGCTCGCTATCAGCTGTGTTTAAAAAATTGTTAACCTTCCAAAATAAAAATAAGGAAGAAACAGCATTCAACTTTGAAACTGAGTTTCAGAAATAAAAAAGGTAGTTCTAAAGACTTATTTAAAACTTTCAAAGGAAGACTCCACTTGCAAAGAAAGCCTTTAAAACCAACAGCAATGCACAAATCAAGCCACCACTGCCCCTTTACCTCAGCCCTCACACCACAGCCCTGAAACCAGCCAGGACACTACCTCATTTTTATGTCGCTCCGTATTAAGTAATGCTTTACTGAAAACCGTAAAACCATTCAGAGAGCGATTTTGTCTGCCTCTGATCTCAACTTTTTAAGAAAAGGTTCGCGCCCAAGTCGTGAGATCTGCGCGCCATGGAGACCTCGCTACATCCCAGAGGTGTGCGTCACCAGCATCCGAGGGGAAAGAAAACCCAAAGTCTGAGGTAAAGTTTATTTCTGAGGGAAACCCCGGCCATGACAGGTTCGCAGCGCCGCGGGGCTGTCACCACACGGCGGCCGCGGGTGCCACCCAGCCAGGTGGCCGCGCCGGGGCGGGCGGGCGGGACGCGGGGACAGGCCACCCCGGCGGAGGGAGGGTCACACCGCCTGCCCGCGTTCGGCAACGCCGCTCCCGCCACTGGACACCGAGTCTCGAAAGAGGCCGGCACAGCGCGACGAGTTGCCTGGGGCGCGGGAGATGCCATCTCCTCACCCGCTCCCTCCCACCAGGCCGCCTCCGGGGCTCCGGCCTCCGGCCTGTAGCGAGCCTCTTCTCCCGCACCCGGGGAGGAGGGGGCCGCCCCGGGTGCGGGTGTCGCGCAGGTCCCGGGGAGGTGACAGGCCCCCAGCCCGCTGCCCGCCGGGCGCGGGTGCTCCGTCGGCAGCGCCGAAGGGTGTTGGCTACTCACCCACGCGGGCAGATCCGCGGAGGAGACGCTGAGCCGCACCGCCTCCTCCTCGTCCTCCAGGAAGGCGAGCGCCCGGCCCAGGCGGGAGGTTTTGCCGCCGCGGTGCCTGCGGATCCAGAAGAGCCCGCAGAGAGCGATGAGGACCCAGCTGAAGCTCAGCCCCAGGTAGCCCAGCACATACACGGGGAAGATCAGCACGAAGCTCCTCGCAAACTGTGACACCAGACCCGTCACGTCCACGCTCAGCAGCGGCGGCGGGGGCTCCGGTACCGAGTCCCCAGCCGCGGCCTTCTCCGCGGCGGCGGGATCCGTGGCGGCCCCCGCGCCGGGGGACTGCCGAGCCGCGGCCCCGCTCATGCTCTCGCAGCGGCGGCTCCTACTATTGCTGCGGCTCCTCCCGCTGCTGCTGCTGCTGCTGCTGCTGCTCCTCCTCCTCGGGCTCTAGCTGCGAGCGGGCAGGGGGGCAGGGCGGCAGCGCCTCGCATCCTGCGCCCGGCCCCGCTCACCGCGCACCGACACCAACCGCCGCCCGCTTCCGGGATCGGGGCGGCCCGGCCCAAACCGCCGCCGCGGGGCGGGTGGGGCGCGGTTGTGCTGCCGCGAGGAGGCGCCTCGGCCCCAGCAGTGCCATTGGCGCCCGCCGCGCCACGCGCCCGCCCGCCGCGCTCTGCCCCCGCCCCCGCCCCGGGCAGCCACCAGCACCGGCTGCGCCGCCGTTAGTGTCGCTCAGCCTTCCGTTACAGGCCTGCTCGAGGAACCGCCGGTTCGCTCTGCACGACGGGATCCGGGCCAAGAGAAGATCGTCGTCGCTTCTCGCCAGGCTCCCTTCGCAGCCGCTGGGACCTCCGTCGCCTCAGCACCCCATCCCGCCCAGCCGCCCGCCGGCCATGGCTGCTTGGCCTGGCAGCGACGAGGCGGGGAGAGGCGGGAGTGCGGGGCCGGGGCTGTGGCGAGGAAGCGGCTGCTGGTGGTGGCCCGGAGCAGAACCTGCTTGCCAAGGTGCCACGGACCGCGACCGTGCTGGCCTGCGCTCCCCTCACGGGCGAACCACACCATCTCCCCAGGCTCTTCAGGCCTGTGCGCGGCTGAATGGTTTCTGCCTGTTACGTCCTTCGGTCACAAGCTTCGTATTTTCTTTGTTCTCCATTGAGGGATATTATTAAAGGACCAGCTCATCAGCAGCTCAGAGGAACCCGAGGCTGGTCATGCTACTCCTTAGTTACAACAGGTGTTTCCTGAAGCTTTGCTCACACATCCTCAGATACAGCTGGCTTCTCATTTTGCTGGCACACAGGAGTACCTAGGGTGGCACCCATGCTCTTGGAATTACATGAGCCCTCATCTGTGGAACTAAAAAAGTTGATTTTCTACAGGCTTTGTGTCCTGTATCCCTTTACTAGATTAACACCTGGTTCCTACATCATTCCTCCAACCATTCCTTTCTCTTTTCAATAACTTTAACAGAACCACCAGTTTTGTAAGGGGCAGCTGTTGCTTGTCCTTGGCTCCATGCTAATCACTTTGCTGGTATGTGCTTTCTGATTAAACTCAGCATTTACCAGTTCTTTTTTTCTCCTGGCTTTAAATAGCTAACCTTTTGCTTAGTGGGAGTGAGAGTCCATTCTCCTCTTTTTCAGCTGTCAATTTGTGGGACTGTGTCAGACTAGTATTTGCAGGCAGGGAAGAGGGGAGAATGGTTTTAGCCAATAGGCTGAAAAGTTATGAAAATGCATATAAACAGACAAATGGGAAACCTGCATAAGCTTTATTTACTTGAGGAGTGAGAGCAAGCTCACCTCGATTATCCAGAGAAATGGAAGGATCTGAAAGACAACAGCACAAAAGGAAACTGTGTGCTCAGTGCTGCACAGCAGAATTGGAAAAAGAATCTGTATTTTGACAACTGAATGTCATGTTCTGTTTTATCATCTTTCCAGATCCCCTCCAAGCGTGCAATCAAATGAACCACTCTAAACAAAACCAATTTCTGGCCATAGGCTCATGCTGCTTTTCTTTACTCCCCGTTTACTACTGACAGTGTGCATTCTGCACCTGTATAATTAGGTTAGTTAGGCTGAAAATTCAGAATGACCAAATAGAAGTAACAAAATCAACAATTGACAACTGCATGGTAATCCAACCTTTGAAATGCCAATTTACTTAGGGTCTTTACTTCTAGAGAACTCACAACATATACAGGCTGTAACAGTGAGGGGACTGAAGGGCAGCATAAGACCCTATATACACTTCTTCCGTTAAACAAGGACCGTCAAGTGTGACTGTGACCCCTTTGGATACCAATAATATCAAACTACAGTAGATGTGGGTGGTTTTTTGTATTTATTGTACTCCTAATTACTTTGTTTGCTTATATAGACTGCCTCGTGAATTCACTCCTGAGTTTCAGGATGCACAAATGGCCATATTGTACATTGGCTCCCTCTATTACAACCAATGCTATTAACATTTTCTCATTTTTTGAATTCAGCCTGATATCCTCAGTGTCGGACTCCATTATTCCCATCTTAATTCCCTACCTGGCTTCACAGTATCTGAAGCAGAATACAACTGTATCACAAACCAAAATGAAAATTCAAAACAAGAAGACAAAAAACCCCACAAAAACAAAGTGATTGAATTAACATGATGTTTGCCAACCAACACTTTACCATATGCTGCACCTTATTCTCCTTTATGTCTCAGTGTGTATTCTGCAAATGAACTGGATATAGAATTTGTAGAGGAGTACCCAATACAGTCAGTATTAATACACTGGAGAAGCACATGAGAAAAAAATTAATCTTGTAGTAGCATTTAGGATGACAAACATGTAATTGTAGGCCTGACAGCCTAGCATTGATCCTGGGCAAAGTAATTTATTAGTTCATAAAGAAGTTTGATGAATCAGAACTAAAGGTCAGTAGTACTGTGCCAATCAAACAGGAGAAGAGAAGCAAGATCTTGTAGCATTAATTCAGTAACATTTATCTGTAACATCAATAGAAAGTTCTGATAATAATGTTACCACTGACTTCTTAGAACTTCCGTAGATAACTGACTTGGCCCCACACAGTATTTTGATGAAGAAACTGGGTGGTATGAAGTTATCATATCCATTATTATAATAGGGATAAAAGAGTTGTTAAAGTGTCAAGACATAAACTCTGCTGCTAGGGGATAAACTACGGTCAGTTTCTGTATTATAAAGGTTTTCATAAAATGTTCTAGATAAACACAAGTAATTTGTTTATTCTAAACTTTTTGGTACTGATAAATTGTTTAACAATTTGCTCAAGAATCTTGGAATTGTTAATTCATGTGTTCCCTGATCCTATTTTTCAATACTTAAGATAGCAGTCTTCAATGCATCAGGAAGTCTTGGAAAGTCACTTATGGCACTGAGATTACTCTGGCTTTTCCTTAAATATCCTGTAGTGAATTGTATCAACTACAGAGCTGATAATATTTATCTCATTTACACAATAATTATTCTTTTCATATCTTGCTTTGTAGGTCTGTTGCCTTCTTAGAATTTTAATTAATACTTTTTGTTTGCAGTATTGCTTCATATCCATTCTTAGCCGTATGTGTTTGTTCCTCCTTTTTATTGGATTCATTTTTTGTTTTTTCAAAATCAATAGCTTCCACTGGAATCATAGTGTTGTCCTATGTTTATCTTTGCATCACAACAGTTTGCCATGATGATTTCTTTCCAGTATCATTACTATTCTTCAGAATAACTTCCCAAAAGATCTTACTTATACATCTTGTGTTTTAAGGATGAGAAAAATTCACAAAATTCAGTTTACACGGTGAAGCAGAAAATCTAAAGTTTCTACAACTTCTTTGGGTTTCACACAAGAAAACATATTTTGGAAGAAATTTCAATTGTTGCTTCTTGACCATTTTCAGTAACAATTAATCTTCCTGAAGAACAGTATTTGATAATATACCTTATTTTTACCCAACAGCACTATTTCAGACTGATGCTTCTCTCTACAGGTTTTTAACTACTGAATAGAAATCTTTATTGAACACAAGTCTGAGAATGTTTACTCAGGATTTTTTTCCTAAAAATGTTTGAATTATTAATGGAAACATAGTTTACATCAAGTTTCATTCTAGTAAATCCTCATGATGGAATACTCACTATTTCTGTGTTTGATTTTATCCAGCTGTCTTGACCCACTTCAGATTGTCTACTATATAGCACAAATATTTTCTGCCTGCTTCAAACTATCTAATATATAGCACAAAGAGGAGTCAGAAGACTACCATACCTGTTCAGTATACAGAGCTTCTGTTGCTTGGAACAAAACCGTATGTGTCTTATCCTTGGTATCACCCAATCTGGGTTCAGCTTCACTGAATGCATAAATTGTACTCAAATGACAAGATCCTCAAATATTTATTGTTCCTGAAATACTTTCCACTAAAATGTGTTTCTCAGTAAGTTTTCACAATAATCATAATCATCTCCTTTTCCCCCCCCTAATGAGATTCTTACAAGTTATAGTTCAAAACTAAAGGCACAGTTTACTTGAGATCCACAGTTTTGCAGTTTCTATTTACGAACCTGGAGGACTGACCAACATAAGGATTTTGAACACTTTGCAAGTGGTCATTTATGCATCTCATCTTCATAAGGCCTCAGCAGGAATTGGTTAAAAAAAGGGAATATAGCTACAAAGTGTAGATCCTAACAAGCCTCTTCCTTCATACAAGAAAAGCATTATTTTCTTTTTTTTTTAAATAATAATAAAAGAATCATAATTTTTAAGTATAGTGGAGGGTTGTCATATTGTCCCTATGAGGGCTGACATTTTCCAGTAATTTTTTGGTGTAATGCTGTGGTGAGTCATTCCATACAGGGGCGAAGAAAAACGCAGTATTGCTTCACAGGGTTTAGAGGAACATCCAAAGACAAAAAATAGCTTATTACTACAGAATGTAAAAAGCTGAGTGATTTTATATTCTTGTTTTTCAGATAACAGTACAGGTGAAGAAGAAGAAGGTACGTATACCAAGCCAGAGAAGAGAAAAGCATGTAGAAGCTAAAATGGTATTAAAATTCCCAGGGCTACCAAAAGCCTCGTTTACAATACTTTTCTTTACAAGAAAAGCTAGGGCATCCTTCTATGCTAGTAATACAACAGATATGTGCCATTTTATTGTCTATGTTCATATGATTCTAACACCCATTTTTAGAAAAACAGTAAAACTGATGATCTTTTTCCCCTACATTGGTGAGAAACGGTAGTTTATTTTAATACATGGTGGGAATACTTAAACATGCACAAATTTCAGTTCTGCTATTCCAAAGGTGTTATTCCAGCTTGTGTTCTCATGCAGCAGTTAAACTTCAGTTTGATCCCTGGCTTTAAGGTTTGAAAAATTCTTTCCAGACCCTCTAGTGGTGCCTTCCCAGATCTGTAATACTTCCTCTTGCCATAAGGCTACCTGACTCTTCATAGGTGTAAGAAAAAGCTATTGGCAGCCAAAATTGGTTTTGCGGGATTTTTGGTAACTAATACATATGCATGTTCTAAAGAGTAGATGGTAGGGCCAGCACTTGAAAAAAACCTTTCTCTCCTGTCTGATCTTTGGTATCACTGTCACATTTGCTAGTTTTAGTTATATGCATTTGCTATATTGTCATTAAAACCAAAATTGGATTAGAGTACTTGAAGGTAGTTTTTGTCCTTCCGCCTCTATATGTAGGACAGCATTTCTGCAGAGTATCCTTTACTAAGCAGATGCCTAGTTCCATGTGTTTATAATGCCATCATCCCCTTGCCTAAAGAGCTCTTTGAGTTAATCCGTGATGGCTTGTAAGTGCATTTTTATTTCTTCAGGGAAGAAGATATAAAATGCTTATAGATTATTATTGCTCTGCCAAAGGCAGCTAAATAATTCATAAGAATACTTATAAATAAATATTCATAGATGCTTGTATTTAGTGGATGCAATTTAGTCCTTAAAGGTCATACTTACAGTTAAGGCTGGTTTGTCAGTATATTGGTTTTTCAAAACAAAATATCGAGGGTTTCTTTTTCCCTCCTGATTGCATGCTTAATTTGCCTTTGCTTTTCTGCTCTGTTAAGAAGGGAAATACTTCACAGTCCAGACAGTGAAGCAACTTCACAGCATTTTTAGTTTATTCTGGAAACTTGAGTAAGAAGCAACTGTATGAAGGCTTTGTATGTATTTGGCAACTGACTATTTAAGGCTAAGTGTAAGGGGTTAAACTTTATCTCTTTGAAGTCAGTGGGACAAATTCCCGTTGAACTAAGGCAGGAGGAACGTTCCTCAAATGCAAAAATGCCTCTGCGTTTTACCAAAACATTAGTAGTAACAGTTACATACTTTAAAAAAAAACAAACAAAAAAACCCAAACAACTCTTGAAAAAAATAGGCAACAAAGTTAAAACTGCCACGAGGAATCTTCACCCAGTCTTTTAAATTGCACGTTAATAGGTTGTTTTTGTTGTGAAAACAGCACACACCTTTCCTGCAGGCAATCATCGCTTACGTCGTTTCACGGGTGTTAACAGCTCCGGTATTTGTTACTGCGGTAATATTATTAACGTTTTTATTTCCACAGCTACTCTTCATACCTTCCTAGCATCTGGGTAATCTGGCAGACTAGGTTACGCATCATCATCTTTATCCTTACCATTTTTTTCCCCAGAGTAATTGTGCATGCCTTCACTAGAAGGGAACCAACTATGATTAAGAATGGTTTCATGACACAGTTAAACCTACAAAGGTCAGCAGTGCTCAGGAGACAACACTGCTCTAAGGGAAGCCTGGGGAGCGCCCTGTCCGCGCCTCACAGGATGGCGCCCGGCGGCCGCGGGCCCTCCCCAGCGCCCCGCCACCTGAGGAAACTCAGCCGGACACCACCTCGAGGAGGAAAACCCTCCCGCTGCCATACGGGCACCCACTGGAGCTGGCCGGGGTCCATGCCGCTGCGCCACGGTACAACCCCCCCCACCACCGCGGGCAGCCTCTCCGCTTCCCACAACCCCGCGCGGCAGCAGCCGCCTGCCGGCCCGGCGGGCCCCCCCGCTCATCCATCGCTCGGCCGCTCGGCTGCTTCCCCCTCGCCGCCTGTTGCTAGGCGGGCCCGCACGCTGCTGCCGTGGTTTCCTGCCCGCTTGGAGGCGGCCGGTGGCGGCGGGACGCGGCATCCTGCCCGTCCCCGCCATGGAGGGTGACAAGGTGAGGGGCCGCTGCGCTGAAGGGGAACCGGGCGAGCTTGGCAGCGCCGCCCGGGCCTGACGCCTGCGGACATCGCGCCGGGGGCCGCGTCCCTGCCCCGCCGCGTCGGGAGGGCCCTGAGGCGGCACGGGGGGCGGTGGCAGTGGGGCACGACCGCCGCCCGGCCCGGGCTGCTCTGCGAGGCCTCCCCCGACCCCTGACGCCCTGGGTTCCTGGGCGCCTGCCAGAGCCGTCCCCTCACCCGCCCGCCGCCCGTGTTCCTTGGCGTTTACCCAGCCCATATGCGGGGGCAAGGCCGGGAGCGGCCCGGGGTTCCTTCTGCCGGCCCGGGGGTGCCTTCTGCCGGCCCGGGGCCCCCCCGGGCAATCCCAGGCCCCTTGTTCTGTCAGGGCGCCGGTGAAACCCACCGAGTAGCGGCTGTAAGGAAGTCAGTCCTCATGTCTCTACAGCAGAAGGATGAGGCTGCACCAGCCACAGGTCTTTCTGCAGAAGATGATAGGTGATTTATGAAAATAGCCAAAGCTGTTAATATTTCAGACTGTAGGTGAAATATATTTACTAATTGATACTCCTGTAACCGCTAATTGTTTGGCTTTAGGTCTTTGGGAACCCACGTAACTATTGTGTAATGGTTTTAAATTATGAAAAAGAACCATTACACAATAGTTACGTGGGTTCCTAAAGACCTAAAGCTTCTAGAGCTCCAAAATAAAGGAAACGGAACCACATAGACATGCTAACATCAATTATTGTGTTACATATTCATTTGGACAAGCAGAAGTATTGGATCACTTTTATTACTGTTGTGTGGATCTGGTTTTCACAGCTAATCAATTTGTGGTCTTGTTGAATTGAACATGGAGTAGGAAATAGAGTGGTTGGGCAGGATATGTGAAGGAGTATGTTAGGACCACTCTAAAAATTTTTAATTCAGATACCATTTCACTAACTGTGGTACATGAATAAACTCTTCACTGAAAAGAGGTGAGTTAGTGAATTGTGATGGGGCTTTGATCTAAAATTTTTCAGGTGCGTTGATATAAGACTGCCAAAGACCCAAAGGCAGTCATACTAACAGCCACACTGTATGAGAGGCCTCCTTTTGCTGTTTCTAATTCTCTTAAACCAAGTCTATCACTTGTGCTGCTTACCTGTTTGAGGGCTTCCAAACAGGCAACTCTTACTGGAAATAAAAAAAGACAAATATTTATATGTAAACAATAAAGTACTTTGGCTTAAAAACTACAGAAACTTCTCTTACTGTTTTTCTACATCTGTTTCTTTAGAATCATAGTTAACCAAGTTCTTAACTTGGTTAAAACCAAAACATTAAGTTCTGAAAACCTCCAATCTTTCTAGTTGTGAGTGAATAAACCCCTTTTGATCTGTCATGAAGAGTTTATCTGAAGATCTTTTGTTCCACTAACTTAATAAAACAGCATACTTACTGTTTAGTTTAAAGGACAGATTCCTAAATGTTAAAAATTTTCATAGCACTTTTTGAGTTTAGTAAATCTGTGGCATTTTGTGTCAGCTGATAAGCTCCCCATGCTCTTGAGTGGATGAATTAAGTTAAACCCCAGTGTGGTTTAAATAACTAATCTTAATCTGGATTTAAGTGAGTATGTAAGGACTTCTAAATTAGCAGACAGGTGAGAAACTTCAATAAATTTGTTAGGAGTTCTAAATTAGCAGACAGGTGAGAAACTTCAATAAAATTTTTTAAGTTTGTTTAAGCATTTTTTGTGTGGACAGTGATTTCTTACAGAGGGACGGTGGTCTTAAGGTATTGAGTTTGTTTAAGCTTTATAAAAGATCTCTCTTTTTTTAATTTGTTAGTTTGTTAATCTCCTGCAAAAGCAGAGACTTAAGTGGAAAAACATCATGTATAAAACCAGCAGATTCTAGTGAGGTGAAAACCGCAGACCCCAGAAAACTGGCAGGTGCACCTTTTTGGGCACCAGAGAATCATCTCTACATGTTGGCTGCATGCTTTTTGCCTCAGTTTTGAAATAAATCTCAGACTACCGTAGCTAGTACTGTCTATTGGTTATGCTGGATTTAGGCTATTAATATAATTAATATTCTGTCTGTCTTTGCTGATATGTACCTAAATACTGTCTAAAACCAAAACATAATCATATATCTATTAGGAATATTAAATAGGTTTCTATTTGAGACTATAATACAGCATTCTGTTCTTTTCCCATCCGTATCTATCCTTCCATCTTACCCTCACACAAGTTCTGCTGAGTTTCTTAGGCTGTGTTAAAGCTTTACGCAAGAAAATGATCTTTGATTTTACTTTCTCATCTGGCATTCTGCAGCAGTAAATATTTGTGCTTTTTTGTCTTACTTAAAGATGAGAAGAAAGGGCACTTCATTTTTGTTGCAAAAGCTGCCTTCTTGGTACTTCTGATTGACTTTGGATGAAGTTTACCAGTCCACTACAATCTTCTGTAAGATCTAATTTTGAAAAGACAATTTTTTCATGTAGAATAATTAAGAAAATATGCTGCTAAAATGCTGCTTCCATAGAATGAATTAAAAAAAAAATATGGGCACCATATGTTTTATTTTCTTCCACCAGTGCAGCTCATCGTTCAATTATTTATGGGTGATTATGTTGTTAATCTTTAGTCATCAAGTCTAAATTTGCAAATAAGTATAGCCTGGTCATGTCACTTTGAATATAGTCATCATCCTTCAGTGAACTAGTTAAAAATGTTCCATAGATTAAAATTCCTCATTTACTTTAGTGATCTCAAAAAATACAATTTTTTTTAGTCTAATCTTTTGGCAGCAGCCAAGCAGTTAAGGGCAATAACTCTGCACATGCGAAAGCAGAAATATAACCTATTTAACTAGGGAGAAGTCTAGTGAAACAATCTCCATTTTTTCATACCCAAAAATATATTTTCATTATCTTTTAACTTTTTTCTTCAGTGCTACATACAAATATTTCATATAGCAGTCAGCTTACACATGTTGTCTGAACCATTGTAGAATATTAACTGACAGCTGATTGAAAAATAGTGCCAGCATCTTTTGAGATGCATGCAATTACTAAGCCAGAAGCTTCCTTAGTTCACTTGAAATGCACAGTAATCTATTTTTAACTTTTAGTGTTTAAAAGCCTAACAGAATTGTGCTGTAGCCTAACAAAATTGTGCTGTGGCTATGTCAGATCCGTACTGCTTAAAAAAAAAAATACTACATTTGTCATGGTATTTTTAGATTCACTGCCAGTGTTATTTATCCCTTGAAATTGTTCTTACGGATGAGTCTGATGTGACTCAAATGACGTGTCTACGGGGAAAATACTGTATTTCCTGTTTGCCGTGTGGATGGGTTCTGGGAGTGGTTCTGCAGAAAAAGGATCTAGGGGTCCTGGTGGACAGAAACATCAGTGTGCTCTTCAGGTGGTTATGGCTAACCACATACCGCTTACATGTATCATGAAGACCGTAGCTGCAGGCGTAGGGAAGACTGTTCTCCTTTCCTCAGCACTTGTGAGGCCTTGTCTGCAGTAGTATGTCTGGTGTTAAGGCCCCCAAGTACTAAAAAGATTCTGGATTGAGGCCCTGAGATGGCTGTGGAGCTGGTGCCCTGATGTATTGGGAGGAAGGCTAAGGAGCTGTTCAGGCTAGAGAAAACAGAGGGGATCGAACTGCTGACTTCCAGCATCTAAAGAGGACGTGTGGAAAAGGTGGAGCCACACTCCTTGAGATGTACAGTGAAAGTACAGAAGGTAGCGGCCCTATCAGCAAGTGAGATGATGAGTTAGTATAAGGAAAGTGTTTTTAATTCATTGGGAGTGGTCAAACCCAGGAACCAGGTTGGCCAGAAAACCTCCAACCTCAGAGATACTAAAAACCTCACCTATGTAAGTCTTGGACCAGAACTTTGGAGCTGAATCTAATAGAGCCAGGAGGCTGAACCTAATGACATTGATACATTGATTACTTTCCAAAAGTGGCCTGACTCTGTGTACCCATTTGTTCTATCACTGGAAGACCAATTTTAAGTCTTTTCTTGAAGGAACACATTGTTATCTACCAGAGGCACTGACCTCAAAATTGCTTGCCATGTGTGTACAGAGCTGGATAACCCAGCAGAAGTCTGAGCTTCAGGCCTCCTTCAGGTCCAGTCAGATCAGGTATGCTGTAAGCATATTAGGGCAAAATCAAATTAAAGTTTACATTGCAAAATCCAGTGGTACTTGCCATATATACACACCTTGATGCTTTCCTTTGGAAAACTATTTGTTTTTAAATTAGTTGCTTCTCTGCAAATTGATTACTCTGTTTTTTTCTGTTCTAGAGAAGAACCAAAGAAGATACTTGGAAGTCAGAAGAACTTAGGAAACATCTTAGGGTGACTTTACGTTATTTCTGCTAGTTTTAATGTTAAGTTACATTATAGCGGTGGTATTTATTGATGGTCTAGACATACAGGGCTGTTTGTTCTAGTAGCAACTCTGCCTTGTGGGATCTACAGTAGCTCTTTAAGGCTTTTTGGTACACCAGACACTTTAAATCTGCATCGTTGAATATAAACAGTACAGATCTTTAATGTCTACCTGCTAACTTTGTTGCCACAGCTCTGGAATCTGTCTAGTCCAAAGGTGTTGAGAGGCTGGCCTGCTCAACTGTTCCTAGCTATACAAATCATATAAGATTACTCAACAGATTTCTTAGTTAGGTAAATGAAAAAAATGCCATTGTTATGGTAATAACACAGCACGCAATGGGGTCTGATTTGCTGGCTGCCCAAATCCAAGTTGCAGCTTTGCTTTATCTATGCTTACCCACTTTCCTACATGAATATTATGTATTGTATTTGTTATCATCATCTTATCATGATTGTCATGTGCTTTTCTACTGGTTAATTACTTTATCTGCTGGTCAAATAGACGTTCAGGCTCCAGTCAGTTACACCATTGATATTCATACTAGTTTTGTGCTATATTTTTTAAAATGCTGTTTTCCAATACATATCTTCTTTTCTATGTATTGTGCAGATCTTCATTAGTCCTTTGGTAAGCTGAAACATCCTACTTGTTAATCTGTTACATGGCTTTCTATCAATTACATTTCAAAGCTCCCCATTATTTCAGTGCCAGTATAAGTACTTTGTATTTTGTAGACATTCAGTAACATTTCCACTACTTCCATGTAGACTAAAGCAAACAAATTTGAGTTGAAATGCTTTAGTTCCAACAGAACTGGTGAAGTTGGACTTTCATTTCTGTGGCAGTGAAACAGATGGATAAAGTTTAATTCACTTTACTCACTGACTAATCAAAACAAGTTCTGTTTGTTCTGCATTGAGAAAATAGCTGAAATCATGGATGTAGTGAAATCAGTGGGAGTTGTGCTACTTGCTTCAGGAAGGTTAAAATATGATTTTTTATGACTTTAGAAAAATATATTAATAGTTGCATTGTCGAGGGATCTAGGCCAAAAACTTTCTTGCACAGTTTTTATATGCTACTTTCTGTTGAAGTAAAAGCTCATCTTCTATTCTAAAGGCAGCTGCAGGATGCCCAGTTATCTATCATGTTGTTTATATCTGCAATGTATTTTACAAGATGGCAAAGTTTCTGTCTACATGAGTTAACATCTTTAAGATGCTTAGTTAATTTTTCAACATAGCTCTAAGCAGAATGCACAGTTCCACAGTAAATTTTCTTTTTTTACCAAATTATCTTCAAATACATAGAAAATACACTTTGTTATTTATTTCATTTATTATTTTTTTAAAAAATAAGTACAGACATAATGTTCATAATTTTACAAAGTAAGCCTAGAAATATATAAGCGTTTTAATACAGTTTGGGAAATTAAATTCACAGTTAGCAAGCCATTAACTTTTTTTTTATATGAATATACTGTATCAAAATAGATTGCTGAATTATAAGGTGTTAATTTTTTTTAAATGTTTATTTCAGGCATCACAACCAGATAGTCAAAATGAAGACCAAAAACACAGAGAAAAGAAACTACAGAAAGAGAACTCTATTCATGGCACAGACACTCATAAACACGAGCACAAAGACAGAGGGAAGAGCAAGGAAAGAAAGAGAGAGAGAGATGTATTTAAATCTGGTGAAAGAGACAGGGACAAAATGAGAGAGAGACAAAGGGGGAAAGAGCACCAGAGAGGAGGAGACCAAGAGGGGTACAAAGATAAGCTTCAAGAGTCAAGTTTGGAGAAGGAAAGATACAGCATATCAAAAGACAAAGACAGGGAAAGGGATAGAGAACGAGACAAAAAGCATAAAAGACATGAGATAAAGCAACTAGATACACAAAATAATCTAAAATCATTTGAAGGAAGAGGTAAAGAACATCACAGAAGAAGAGAAAGCAGGCATCATTTGGGTAGGTTACTTTGGGTTGCTGTTGTACTTTGATATATTTGATATTTAGAAATACTCTGAAACCATACCCCATCTGTACAGAGAAAATAAAGACAGGCAGGTGTGAGTAACTACTGAAATATATATCTTCATGAAATCTTGTGGTAACCTAGTTTTGCTTTGGTGCTTGTTTCCGTTCCTCTGAAGAGAGGGTGAATGTCACTGGTTTTGCTGGTCAGTCATCTTGAAGAGAGTAAATACCTTCCTGCCTAGACATTCTCTACTGCGCGATGCACTTGAATTTCCAAGTTGTAGGGTAATGGCTGAACTTAGCATGTGTCATTACTCTTACCATTACACAAACAATTGAGAACAGAGGGATTCATTAGGAAAGAAAAAGGTGCAACCAGTGTTGGAGAGAGAATTTCAACAGAATATTAAGTTCTTTTTAGAAAGCTCTTATTTTAGAAAACCCGTATTTTCTACATGCTAGTGTTAATTATGTACAGAGTTTGAGTATAATAAAACTTGTTCATTAATTTATACGTATGTTTTCTAGAGGAAGAGAAAACAAGAAGTGAAGATCAAGAAAGAAGACATACAGAAAAGAAGGTAAAGGAAGGGCAAGGAAGGAAGTGTTTCATAATGGAATAAGATAAAATTGTGTAATGAAGAAACTGGATCAGTCTCCTATTCCCAAGAAAACAAGATGCGTATATAGTAAGGTCATAACAAGTATACAAAACACAACAAAATATATCCAACCATTCTATTTTAAGGAGATACTTCATTTTTTTTTTTAAAGTAAGAGGTAAAATCATATTTACATAACATATAGTGCTTTATTTTTGTACAGCTACATAAAAGTTTTCCATTTATGCCATTATTACAAGGATATTGGCAAGTATACGTCCTATTTTATGTTAGACCACCTGGTAAACAAAGAATTAAATTTTTGTGTGAAGAATACATAATCCAAAGACTTTTCTCTAGCAAAGTATGCGATGTCCCAGAAGAAATATCAGAATCTCAACTGATAGGATAATTTGAAAGTTGCCATTGTAGGAGAGTTTTTAAAAAATACCTGAAAGATCCACGTGGCAGAAAGAGATTAGGTACTTATGGCCAACAATGGATAAATCTGTGAAGATAAAACAGTCTTGGAGAACTCTTTAACTCTTTAATGTTATTTTTCTCTTTCTAGGATAATGATACCAAAAAGAGCATTGACAAAATTTTAGCCTACAAAGCTGAAGAAGCTGAACGTGTACACAAGTTACAGAAAGATCGAGAGTTGGATAAAGAGGGAGAAAGAAGACACGGAGAAAAAAAAGAACATTCTGTTAGACCAGGAAAAGAGAGGCTTTCAAAAGACAGAAGTCATAAACGTTACAAAAAGGAAGAGGAAGAAAAACTAATAACAAAGAGATCTAAAGAGCGATCTTCCCTTGGAGACAGAGAAGGGCAACCAGCAGAAGCTAATGAAAGAGTAAAAAGTAGAGAAAATGAAAGAAAGAAGCGTGATCTAATGGTTAGTTTTGTTAAGTCTTCAAAACATTACCTTATAACTTACTTTATTTATTGATACATAGTCATTAATAAGGTGAATAATAAAAATACTAGGATTTTAAGACAACACTTTCTTAAATTTGAGGGTAAAGTGGTAGATTAAAATACTACACCTGCATTTAAGTATCGTAACCCACAGCTGATTCCTTCCGTGAAATTTAAACTAGAAACTTGTCTATATGTTAGAAATGTCTTTTATTCATACAATTCTTTATTGCTATGACTTTTGAAATTTTGACTAACACTTTGAAGTGGAGATGACATTAGGCTGGAGGTCTATTAAAATGTATTGGTTGCCTTTATTGGAAAAAAATATTATTTTAATAGAAGCTGGTTTGGGTGTCGCCTACAAAGAGAGCATGGATATCTAACTGAGAAGCAGGCATGTGAGTGTAGTTCCCTTATATTTATGGGTTTTGGCTGTACTTCTGAAGCCATGTTCCTGACACAGAGCATGATGTTCCATCCTAGAGACTTGATTAGAACTTTGAATTTTTAACTGGGTTTTTATAATGCAAGTACTCATTCTACCAGAATGAGAGAAGAAATGTAATTTGTAACTCTTAAAATCAGGTAAGTTTTATGGAACATAGAGCCATTCAGATGGTCTGGGGTAGTTTCTTCTGCTGCCTAAGGAGTGAAGATCTACATGTTCCTCAAATAAAAGTTCAGAAATACTTTTTCAGTGAAAATACTGGGCACCTTCAGTGTAGAAGTCCACTGCAAGTGATTGCTGTAACTGATTTTGTGCAGCAGAATTCAAAAGTCTTTCAGGAGCTTACTCAAGGTTTGACTTCCTTGGAAATTAACTGAAGTAGCTGTTACGGAACATACGCACTGATGCTGATGCTTCTGTCTCAGAGTTACGTTTGTTTTTCTGATGTTCATGGATAAAGAAAAGCACCTTTATCTTAAACAATCTATTGAATACATTTCCAGACTTAGCCAAACCTTCATACTACAGAATTTAAGAGTCAAGTCCCTATACTGGAGACTAAAAGCACCTGACAATGTTCTCTCTCCCTAGGTCCAACTGGTATAAACTGTTACAGTCCATACTGTGAAAATACCATTCTTTGAAACAGGCTGGCCACAGCCTACTGAGGTCAGCCCTTAGATCCAATCATTTTTTCAGCCATACCTAGGGTTTTTTTAGGAAAGTACTCTGTGCTCACAATTTATGCAGTATACACTGGGCCCAAAGCATTTTTTAACCTTTTTTACTAATATGGTAATGTGAAGGTATCCTATAAAAAAGCTGGAATTTACTCTGGTAAAGCATTGTAAGATTTTGTGAGCAAAGGAGAAGTCTCAAGATCCCTTCTTGTTTCCTTTCTGAAATGCACTGCAGAAGGGGATTGTAGCCAAACTTCACTCCCGGGTATTTAATATTTTCAGGAGAAGTTCATATTATGTCTATAGTGTATCTTTTATGGGTGTTTATTTTCTTTGCTTATTATATTTGTAAGGAGGAGATTATTCTCATTTTAGTTCATACAGAGAACTTCTTACAAGGAATGACTGATACAAAAATAGTATGTCATTGAAATAATTGATTAGAAACCTTTCTTACTGTTTAATATTGCTGCTAATACAGGTTCATATACATATTTCCTCCCAGAATTTCTGACACATGACTGTCATGACTTCTTTTACAGAACAGTGAATACAAAAAAGAGGAGGGGATTCAAGAAGTAGTGAGCCATCAGCATGTAAGGTAAATTCAGAGCTTTAAAATAAGTATATACCGTATGGTAGTTACTAAGATTCAGTCACCACCAAAACAATAAGCATGAATTGTTGATCTCAAATATCTAGGGTGAATATGTTTTTTTTCATAGGCCCTTTGTGTTTTGTCTCTAAGAGGATTCATATGAAAATTATGTGTTGGTATTCATTTGTTTTTCTATGTCAGGATAATAAGATACTTTGCAGTCCTTGCAAACTACATATATATTAATCTGGATATATAGTTTGGGATGCAGAAATGCTGTATGTACCACCTGGAAATTCACTAAGCAGTCATGTGGACACACGTAAGGTTCATGATGAGCTACATAGGACTCTCTTATATTGCTTATTTTAATTTTAGTACCTCTACTTAGTTTCTACCCTGGATGGTCTTTAAAACATTAGATATATATAGCAAGTTTACTGTTATATGTCAAAGTGAAAGGTCCAGCTAATTCTCAGTAGGATCAGTAAAATTTAAGGATTATATTTCTAAGTTTTATTACTAGCAAATATAAAATCTTACAGAAGATCTCCATATATTATAGTTCTTTTTCCATTCTTCAGTGCTTTAGCTATGTGAAATTCCTATGCAGCTTTCTGAAGTGTAACTCTCAGAGTATGTTGTCAGTCATGATTCTTATTTGTAAACCCTCATTTAGCTTCCTAGCTAAAGCTAAATAGAAGACTGGCATGCTGGCTACTGGGCACACTGGCAGAGATAAAGTCACTACCACTATTGGCGAAATATTACTACTGTTTCTTAAGCATGGGACAGATCACTTTAGTCATAGTGATTTGGTCTTCGTGAAAGTGTATTTCTGTACAAAGGAAAAAAAATATTTCAGAATATGTATGTTGAGATTCTTTCTAGCAGCTGCATTTAACTGTGTCAAGCAGTGCCAAATACACAGGTTATATTTTGAAGCTGTTGTTGATGGGGTGTTGTGCGGGAGTCATTGCTTGTACATAGCTGGGAAAAAGGAATTAGCCATTTCTCAATGGCAAGGAAGGCAATATGGGTTATTGGGATATCACAAAACTGGTTCAGCATCAAGCACTGTCAATATTGAATCATTCTGATTTGTTATGAGAGGATGCAGCCATATTTTTGCTTTTATTGTTGCCTTTTCTTATGTTCATCAGTCCCAACGGCAGTATAAATGAATACCCTCTTACCTGAAAAGTAGAACATTCTCTTCTTGAAGTCTGATACTCTACTTAGAAAATAATTAAGTAGATTGTTAAGGAGCAGAGGTTTTTTATTTTCTCCTGCTGTCTGACCCTGATTTATTGTCCTCATAAATAAAACCCCTGAATGAAAAACCAGGTTTGAATGTCAGTCTATGATTTATAGCTTTAGAGCGCATTACACCAGCCTGATCTTGATCTCCAGTTTGCTGTAGATATTAATACAACTAATGGGTATGTGGGTTAAATAGTTTTTTTTTTCCATTTTCCTTTTTCTTCTGTTTTGATGCAATTATAGGCATTAAATTTGGACAAGGTTTTTTGCAGTTCTTAGCTGATTAATCACTTGGCTGTTTCATTATCATTTTGTATCATAAATGTAGATCTATAAAAGTATTTGTAGAAATATTTCTGTTTATTGGAAATTTTCAACTATTTTTTCCTTTTCAGGAAAAAAGAGCTGTTTTTTTAAAAAAAACAAACAACCCCCCCCCAGAAAACAAAACCAAACCAAAACTAATGCTTCCTTCTGAGTTAACCAATAAAGTTGATGTTCTCTTCTTCAACAGGACTGCAAAAGATAAAGGAAAACTCATTGAAAAAGAGGAAAGGGACACAAAACAAGAGGTAAAACTATTTGGTTTTGGAACTTGGAATGTTGTGTTAATTTCTTGGGATTAATTACAATATGTATTTCAATATAATGCATTCTAAGATAAAATAAGATGTACGTGTATTGGTCTTCAGGTATCTCCTGACCTCTTTTTCTGGATACAGCATTAGAAAATGGATTTATTCTCTATAAATTCGCTAAGAATTGAAGGTAGCCATCTATTCAACTGTACTTCAATATTGTCTGTGCTTGAAAAAATAATTCTCAGTAAGTGGGAAGAGTTTATAAATGTAATGCAAATAAACTACACATACCTAAAGTATATTATTTCTTTATATAAACATCTGATATAGGCAAATAATATGTAGTGTAAGCTGAGTAAATGCAGCTAGCAATGTAGTTCATATATGTCTCTTAAAACAGCTGCTGTAAGAAAGAGGGAAGTATTGTAGTATGTTTAAATGGACAGATGCAGACAGAACCAAGTTTTCAGCAAGTCTGAAGTGCAGGCTATATAGACTTGGGTTGATGTGGACCAGTCGGTGCAGATACAGTCTAACTTTACCATAAAAACTTTTAAAATATTTTGTCATATTTTCAGCTGTTCATAACCATCCCCCAAAATCCAAATTCTGTTTTGGAATGTTGTAGGATTATGGTCCTGATCTAGGAAAAAGCAGTAATACCTACGAAGACATCCTTTTCCATAGCCTCATGTTATGAGCAGCCATATACCTTTCACATATGTATCTTTCAAAACCATACTAACTTCTTTTAAAACCTGGCTGTTTTCATACCAGAAGTACTTCTCTTTCAACTTTTAATTTTAATTTCCAGTATGCTTCCATTATTCTTGCTTTAGTGCTAGCATTTAGCTCAAATACTTTTTTAGGGTTTTCTTCCCCTAATGAGCTTATGCAAAGCACGTTTGTCTCTTCTCTGGCTTAGTTTTGCTGACCTATACAAGCCACATTCTTTATTCCTGTCATCATTCTAGCAGCTCTCTCTTTCTCTGTTTCAATTGGCATTAATTTTTATTTTTTTTATATGGATGACCAGAGTTGAACACAGTACTGAATGCAAATTTTCATCAGCACCTCATGACATAAATATTTATATGTTCCTGAGCGAAGTAGCTTCCTGACATACTCTTAGATTTAGTCTGCACAGCTCTTACCACTGTGGCCAGCAGTCATCCTGGATCAATTAACATGTTCAAACTGTTCTCTTCCTCTATTGTTTCTAACAGCTGAGGTTCCAGGTAGCAGCTGGCATTGATGCTAATCTGTAAAGCCCAGATTGAGCCCACCTGTAGGTGTGAATTGTCTGTGGTGAGGACCTAAATTTCCTTTGTAGATTTTGGAGAGAAGTAGGCAGTTCAGTCCTTTTATATTTGACCTCCTTTTCCAGTATCTTCTCTGTCTTCGTTAGCTATAGGCAGCAACCAAGGAAGGTGAGATCCCCACTTAAGACCTGACTCAACAGGACTAATTAAATCAAATTCCATGGGTTTGCACTTTATGCTGTTGGATTTCATCATCGATTTGTTACTCCAAATGCCACAGTTATCCAGATATTCCAACATGACTTCTAATCCTGCTTTGTATGGACAATATATTTTCCATATAACCTTTAAAGTAGGAAAATACCAGTGATAGGGTGATTCTGATTTCCTGTGGGAATGTAGGAGGTTCTTACAAGGATGGTATGATTTTGACAACTACTGACAAGTGGAGGGGTTTAGTGTGTAAAAACTACACGTGTAACAGATGTAATGTTAAAAACATTTGTGTGTTATTAATAAAAATGGCAGATCTTTAAGTGTATTCAGAGATGATTACAGTAAGCTAATAAGGACTATAACCATCTTCACGGGTGTATTGCTACATGTGTCTTTGACTAAATGGAATAAGGATTTTAAAAAATTCTCTATGAATTAGTTACTGCTGGGTACCTGCAACCTTGCAGGAAGAACAAATTGGGGAAATTTTGCCCAATTTTGGCCAGTTTTGCTCAGATGACAACCTGACTAATATAATATATTCTTGATCCAAA